>NC_090734.1:19839992-19854992 GCF_036898095.1 Palaemon carinicauda | reverse complement strand
AGCACGTGGCTGAATTTTTTTTTTCTGAAATGCCGTTTATTAGAATGTTAGCCATATTTCCGCGAGTGCCCCTTTTTATTTGTTTTGCATTTTTTTGCTTAGTCATGTTACCGTAAGGAATTGGCAAGTAGTGTCGCAAAACTTATATTTTTATAGTGTTGGAAAGTGTTTCTAGATGATCTGGCTACCCATGCCTATCTTTTTTTAGCCAGATATGGCGTATATATAGGTATGTGTTCGATTTTCCGGTGATTGCCCTTTTTTCGTTTTTTCCCAATTCTTTCAAAATTACTACGTACTAAGGAACTATCACAGAGTAATGATTCCTCTAGATGTTTATTTGTCGGAAAATTTTGTTTACTTTTTTTTTTGATTGAATATCATCAATTTTTTTTAGCTAAAATATTATATTGTTTTACATTTTTTTTTTTCGATTTTATTTCCCTTCAAAAAAATTTTTTTGGGTCAGAATTTTAATTTTATAGTCGTAAAATAATTGTCAATTATCCAGCAACCCACCATACAATTTTTATGCATATCCAATAATAATTAGATTAGTAAATAACACCTTGAAATTGACATACCCTTCCTACATTTCAAGTGGCAGATTAGGGAGTCTGAGTCAGTGTGGTTGGCGGCCATTTTGTGGACATATCCGAAGCGTAAGCTGCCCTATCTATATATATTCTTGTTCCCTATAGAATTTGTGATATTTTGGTATATTTTTACCTGCATAAATATCATATTATATATTAAATATATGTATTTTTTTACGAAATTTCTAAGTACTCAAAAAATTACCTTTAGATATGGCCCCTGATATAAATGTAATTTACAAAATAATGAAGATTTTTTTTACATATTTTTATTTTAGGATAACATATGTTTATTCCCTAAAAAAATTAGCCACTTCCTATTTCATTTGGGTACCCAAAAAAATTCATGAAATCTGGACAAATTTTTTTGGCCAAAAAAAGTTACCCTTTTTTTCTCATTTCAGATCTTCACCTCCATGGGTCTGACTTCATCCAAAATACATCAAGATGTGTCCTAAACATTCAAGAATCAATTCCTAAAAGGAATTGTGTATATATGTATAAACTTTTTTTTTATGAATTTTTATGTCAGGTCTTTTTTTTTCTACTTAATTTTTTAAAATATTTATAATAAATAGTTTTTCTGCAGATGAGTAGTATTTATCTTTACAGTTGTTTTAAGCATTCATTGAAGTTTTTTTTGGCAAAAGAAAAAAGGAGGTTACTGCAAAAACTGATTTTTCAAGAATTTTTTTTGGCGTCGGGGTCGTTCGCGTCCGAGTATACCCTTAAAGGGGTGTCCGAGGAGCGTACCTATCCAGGGTTAATAAGGTTTAATCTTTGTTACAAGAGCCGTAGCCTACCGGAGGCGTCATGGACGCTGTCGCTCGCTAGGTATAAGTTTAGTTAGTCAGAGCGACATTCACTGTTGTTTTGCTTTAATAAATTTTAGCTATTTAGCGTTACATAGGATTTCCTTTCGTGCTTTAGTATTATTTTGGCGAAGTATTCGCCAATTCTGGCCTACGCTAGGCCATTTAGCCTAGTCGTTTGGTCCTAGTACTTCATGCATGATTTTGGTTTTTCCAATTGTATTAAAATTTTATTGAAGCTTTAGGCTATGTTTTATACATTTAAGATTATGTGGAATATTTCCAAGATAGTATACGAGTGAGTTTCGGTGATTTAGGTAATCGATTCTCTTGGTGCCTAGGCTAAGTTGCTTATGGAGCCTTAGTATACTTTCTCATACTCCGCGGTTGCTTTCTTTTCTTCGGAGAAGGTATGCAATCCCTTTCCCTCTGTTTAAGCCTTGGGCTTATCCCTAAGTGGTTTATCTGAATTAATTTTCGATAAAACTATACTGGGGTGTAACTGTACCTTCCTGTTCCAGTAAGTCTGGTTCAAAGAGGGACAGAACAACAGAGTTTTTTAGTCTGAGTCTGTGTTTGTCTGGCTTGGGGTAGAGTCTCCCTCGCTGACCTGACACAGACATAGGAGGCTTAACCTCCTTAGGTCACTACCGAAGGTTTCTGTACGAGATGATTCCTTCTTTTGTGATCTACCAGACTAGTCCTTGTTGCTGTTCTCGGGGGAGGATAAGTTTCTTTCCCTGGGAGTAGCAACACCTTCCTTGCTTTGGTACTCTGGGAGCTGGCAAGTATTGCTGGCCTCGCCCCTTGGATCTCCCTTAGGCTAAGATAAGTTTCTTGGCTGCGGGTGATCCGTCACTAAAGCAAGGTTGGTAGGACCCTCTTTTGTCCCTTCCCCCTCTATCTCTGTAAGGGCCTAGCCATTACAGTACTGTACGTCATTCTACATCTGGACCTAGAATAGGTTAGGATGTGGAATTGACTCAGTCCTTTGCCGGCCGGCAGAGCTGCTGGCCGGCACGGGTCTTCTGTTTTGAGTGCTGCTCGGACCTCCCTTGGTCCCTCATCCATGCCTGCCTGCAGAGTCAGACAACATTGGTCAGGAAGCCTGAATTATATTCTCCCCTTCCTTATATGCACTCTTTCGGATTGCCGGGCTTGGAGGTAGTGTACACTCTTATCCCGGCATCCATTCTGTTTTCTTTTAGTGCTGTACCCGACCCGGCTGCCGGCCTCATAGGCCGGCAGCCGGGCAGTTGTAGTCCTCTGGTTCTTTTGCTGCCGGCTGGCATCGGTCCTGTACCTTTGCCGGCCGGCTAATGTCAGCCCTTGTCTGTCGGTCGCCAAGAGTGTGGCCGGCAGCCGGGTACTACCTTGTGTAGTGGTCGGTCAGCAGTCATTGCCGGCCGACATTGGCTGTGCCGGCCGGCAGTTACTGCCGGCCGGCACATGCATTTGAACCAGCGTTCTGCCGCCTTATAGCTGTTAAGTAGTATACTTTAAAGCTAGTTATGGTGTGTGCCGGCCAGCAAGTGCCGGCCGGCACATAACCTCCTATACTGTACCAGTATTCTTCAGTATAGCATATTCTGTAAGATGAAAACTATAGTATGGGTTTTGGTACAGCACTGTGTGTTCTAACACTTTTGTGTTTTCTTGCTCAGCCCTTTGCTGTTGCCCTACAGATAGGAAAGTGAGTTCTTTCCTGTCTATTATCCAGGATTTTAAAATCATTGCTTAGGTGTGAGCTCCACCCTTTTCCTCTGGAAACTTTGCATTGGTTATTCTGGAAGAGATTAACCATTTGATTTTATTATCTGGAAGGCTGCAACAATGGGTTGTGAGGGAAACACAAGTGTGTGTCTTTCCTTTCTGAATTGTTATGCTATACTATGCATATCCAGTGATACATAGTTCACTTGATACTCATGGAAATTTCTTCTCTTAACAGGAGGACCCTCCGAAGTGCGGAAGTGTTTTCTGCAACGTCCGCAGCAAGAACCTCTGCGGACATGAGTTTTGTAGGAGACACGCAGCATGCGCTGTCTCCAAGGATGATCTCCGGTATTGGGACCCTCAGGTATGTACGGTATGCACAAACCTGATTACTGAGGGCTTTGATTCCCCTAGGACGGCGGAATCAAGGGATATAGCAAGGGAGAAGCTTCGTACCTGGGTAAGGGGCTTCCAAAAGAACACCTCTGGACCTTATCTTCCAAGTGAGAAGATGAGGGCATATCTTTTCCCTAAGGCATCAGCTGATGCAGTGATTCCCCAGCCTCAAGAGGAGATCCCCCAAGATCAGATCCAGGTGGATGCTGAAGTCGCGGTGGCGATGCAAGACATCCAGTTAGATGACAGGATGTCTGACGTGGACGAGCGTCTGGAGGAAGACCTCCTGGCAGAAGCCCAGGATGAAGTTCAAGCCCCAGACGTTGTAGAGCTGGGACAGGCCCTCTCTTCTATTGTTGGTATGATCCAACAAATGCAGAAGGAGAATCAGGAGAAGGCAGCTGCAATGGAGCTGCGGATGCAGTGCCTAGCAGAATCACATGGGCCCCAGAAAAGGCTCAATGTGAAAGACCTTCCCTTGTGCACAGATGCTAACCCATGGAGGTATGCTGAGCACATGCCGATGACGACTGGAAAGATCGTCATCTCGGATAAGCTGAGCTCAGTTCCCCTAGAGGAGGTGGAATTCTGGCCCAGCAAGGCATCATATCCGGACTGTTATGTCCGGCTGAGGAAGGAACCAGCTTCAAAGGAGGAGACAGAGCCGAAGGAGGTCATAGTGATGGACCATGCTAAGGCTCAAGCTCTACTTTCATCCTCGATGAAAGAGAGGGGCTTCTCTAACTCAAAGGTAGCTGCATTGAGCAAAAAGCTCCCTTCCTTTGTGTCCTCTCCTGCTAGAGCCTTCCTCTTTTTACAGAAAGGGTTTGCGGCTGTACTAAATGCAGTTGAGGCCGGCAAGCCTTGCCCCTCCCTGGAGGAGTGTAAACCCTTGTCGCTGGCCCTGCCTATGGACCGCAAAGACTGGAAGGACGTCCATCTTACGTTCTCAGTTGGGAAGTTGGAGGCTGATATTGCCGGACGTCAGTTCGGCAAGGACCTCCCTAAGCTGTCTGACTTTCTTTTGCGAAGAGAGTTCGAGACAAAAGAAAGACTGGCTGCCTCTATGTCTCTTCAGACTACTCTTGAGACGATGGCAAGTGACCCCAAGGTCCATGAAATGTTCATGGTAGTGGCCAAGACTCATCTGGCCACAATGACGAAGGACCTTTATGGCTTCGTCAAGGCGAGGAGAGCTTGTAGGGAGTTCGTGTTCACCTCGGCTACGCTGAGGCACGAGCCAAGGAAACTAATCTCCTCCAACATTTGGGGCAAAGACCTTTTCCCTACCGATTTGGTCAAAGAAGTTGTTGATAAGGTCGCCTTGGAGAATTGAAACCTTCTCCAGAAGTGGGGCCTGGCTATCAAAAGAAAGTCTTCCCTGGATGAGGGTCCTCAACCAAAGAGGAAGACTATAAGGACTAGGCTACCGTCTCGGCCAGCCAAGCCTTTTAGACAGCAACAGCAACTGCAATTGCCATTGCCTGCAGTGCCCCAGATGATGGCACAAACCCCGACCACTTTTCAGTGGGTACCCCAGGCTGTATTGACACAGTCCACAGCATTCACCCCAACGTTCGAAGGGCAGTCTACTCCCTTTCGAGCAAAGCCTAGAGGAGCAGCCAGAGGCTCGTCTAGGCGTCCCTCAAGGGGAAGTGGATTCAGGGGTGGTCGTGGTCAGGGAGGCAAGACCTCAGGACGGCAGTCCAAGTGAGATGATGCCGGTTGGAGGGAGACTTAAGAATTTTCGGGATCGGTGGACCTTCGATCCCCGGGCCCACAGCCTACTCAAGAATGGACTGGGCTGGAGCTGGTACAGCACTCCACCCCCGTGCCTTCGGTTTTTCCAACACTCCACCCCCGTTCTGGAGGAGTACGTTCAAGAACTGTTGGAGAAAAATGTGATCCGAAAGGTGAAGTCCATCAAATTCCAAGGGAGGCTGTTTTGTGTTCCCAAGAAAGACTCGGAAAAGCTCAGAGTCATTCTGGACTTGTCGCCACTCAGCAAGTTCATAGTGAATTGCAAATTCAAGATGCTAACACTGCAACACATAAGGACCTTACTGCCCAAGAGGGCATATTCCGTCTCTATAGACTTGTCAGACGCCTATTGGCACGTTCCAATCAACCGTCGACTCTCCCCCTACCTAGGGTTCAGGCTACAACGAAGACTATACGCCTTCAGAGCCATGCCATTCAGGCTAAACATAGCCCCAAGGATTTTCACGAAGCTTGCGAGCGTAGCTCTCAAACAATTACGCCTAAAGGGAATCCAGGTAGTAGCCTACCTGGACGACTGGCTGGTGTGGGCAGCATCCGAGACAGAATGCTTGCAAGCTTCCAGTCAAGTGATCCAGTTCCTAGAGTACCTAGGCTTCAAGATCAACAGAAAAAAGTCTCGACTTTCTCCATCTCAAAAGTTCCAGTGGCTGGGAATCCACTGTGACCTTTTGTCACACCGTTTCTCCATCCCGGCGAAGAAAAGGAAGGAGATAGCGGGTTCTGTCAAGAGACTTCTAGATTCCAAAAGGATATCAAGACGCGAACAGGAGAGGGTACTGGGATCTCTCCAGTTTGCTTCAGTGACAGACCCAGTGCTAAGAGCACAGCTAAAGGATGCAACCGGAGTTTGGAGAAGTTATGCATCAAATGCGCGAAGAGATCTGAGAAGACCAGTTCCGCCTCGGCTACGTGCTCTTCTCAGGCCTTGGTCCCAAGCCAGACATCTAAAGAAGTCAGTTCTTCTTCAGCCACCTCTCCCGTCGGTGACGATTCACTCAGACGCCTCGAAGGAGGGATGGGGAGGTCACTCTCATCGGAAAAAAGTCCAGGGGACTTGGTCCAAGCTATTCAGGACCTTTCACATAAACTTTCTAGAAGCTATGGCAGTGCTCCTTACCTTAAAGAAAGTCTCCCTGCGTCACTCGATCTACATAAGGTTGGTGATGGACAGCGATGTAGTTGTGAGATGCCTGAATCGACAAGGATCGAGGTCACCACCTCTCAACCAGGTGATGTTGGCCATCTTCCGATTGGCGGAAAAGAAGAAGTGGTACCTGTCGGCAGTTCACCTTCAAGGAGTCCGCAATGTGACAGCGGACGCTCTATCCAGGTTCACACCGATAGAGTCGGAATGGTCCTTAGACGCAGGATCATTCTCCTTCATTCTGAATCAAGTCCCAGAACTGCAGATAGACATCTTTGCGACGAAAGACAACAAGAAGTTGCCCCTGTACGTGTCCCCGTACGAGGACCCCTTAGCTGAAGCAGTGGACGCGATGTCCCTCGACTGGAACAGATGGTCCAGGATTTATATGTTCCCTCCTCACAACCTTCTGTTGAGGGTCCTCAACAAACTGAGATCCTTCAAGGGGGTAGCGGCAATAGTGGCCCACAAGTGGCCGAACAGCATGTGGTTCCCCCTGGCATTGGAACTCCGGCTGAAGTTTGTACCGCTACCAGATCCAGTTCTGACCCAGCGAGTCCAGAAGTCGACTCTCTGCGCTTCATTACAGAAAACCCGGACCCTGCAGCTCATTATTTTCTCTCCCTAGCGGTGAGAAAGCGTTTCGGGATTTCGAAAGCCAGCATAGACTTCTTAGAGGAATATAAGTGCAAATCTACTAGAAGGCAATGTGAGTCATCTTGGAGAAAATGGGTGGCCTTTGTCAAGGCAAAGAATCCGCAGGAGATCTCGACAGACTTCCGTTTATCTTTCTTTATCCACCTCCATGGTCAAGGGTTGGCGGCTAACACGATTTCAGCGTGTAAGTCTGCTTTGACAAGACCCATTCTATATGCCTTCCAGGTCGACCTAGGTAACGAGATCTTTAATAAAGTTCCGAAAGCCTGCGCTAGGCTCAGACCTTCAACACCTCCAAAGCCCATTTCATGGTCTTTAGACAAAGTTCTTCATTTCGCTTCTCTGTTGAGCAATGAAAAGTGTACGTTAAAGGATTTGACACAAAAAGTTATTTTCCTATTTGCACTCGCGTCCGGGGCCAGGGTTAGTGAGATCGTAGCCCTCTCGAGAGAGGCAGGTCGTGTTCAGTTCCTGGATGGGGAAGAACTGAACCTGTTTCTGGATCCTACGTTTCTCGCCAAGAATGAGTTACCCACCAACAGGTGGGGTCCCTGGAGTACTGCCCTCTGAAAGAAGATGCATCTCTATGTCCAGTAGAATGCCTAAAGGTCTATCTTCATAGAACTTCAGACTTCAGGGGTGGTCAACTATTCAGGGGAGAAACATCAGGCTCAAATTTATCTCTGAATCAACTCAGAGCGAAAATCACATATTTTATTCGCAGAGCGGATCCTGACAGTACACCCGCAGGTCACGATCCGAGGAAAGTTGCCTCATCCTTAAATTTCTTTAATTGTATGGATTTTGAACATCTCCGTTCATACACTGGCTGGAAGTCTTCCAGAGTGTTCTTTCGCCCTTATGCAAAGCAAGTAGAGGAACTAAAGAGATCTGTGGTAGCAGTGGGTCGCGTCGTTAGCCCTACTGTTTAACTCTGCGAGGAACAGTGGTTTTAATTGGGACGATTAATTCCAGGGTGAGTGTGTAGTTACATACTGTACTACAAACTAAATAAGGGCACTGAGTTGCCCATATAGACTGTTCCATTTTCAAAAGGTGAACCTAGCATAAGTGCAGACATGTGTGCCGAGCGTTTCTAACGCTAATGTGATTGATTTGTAATACAGACTTTTATGACTTTGATACCTCGGTATCTTAAAAAGTGGCATTTAATGTTTTTCTTTCAGATAAACAAGTTCTGTTTACTATCATACTTATGCTTAATGTTTTGGGTTATCCTCTTCTTATATATATATATATATATATATATATATATATATATATATATATATATATATATATATATATATATATATATATATATATATATATATATATATTGTTGTTAACCTGGCTATTTATTGTCTGTCAATAAACTGGTTCTTGAGAACCTTGCGTCTCTTTCACCTGTGTCAATTTATTGGTATAATTGAGCCTTCATTCTATGTACCTTATCTGGTATAATTCTAATAGAATTGTTCCTTTATGCAAGCTATGTTGCATTGGTTTTCCTCCTGGGCAGATATAAAACCTTTGTCCAATACAAGTATTGTGCTGAGAACTGGTCGATATTTCATATTGACGCAGTGGTTCTTTACAAACTATGCTTTACTTAATATAGGGTGAGACCACTATATTAGCTTGCCTGGTATTCATACATATGTATATGTACTCTTCGAGACTTTTCCAGAGTCTAGTAGGACTCTTCCCTGTAGGGGGCAGGAAGCTCTAACATGGTTTATAGTTAGGTGAAAAGATGTATAACGGTAACATCTTAGGTCTCTAGGTCTAGTCGACCGGGAAAAATTACCTCCGGGGAGTACGGCACGTTCTGAGAATCAACAGATACAGTAATGCTCTGGTATACTTCCATCAGGACGACATGGCTTGAGCCCAAAAAACGGATTTTGAGCGAAGCGAAAAATCTATTTTTGGGTGAGATGGCCATGTCGTCCTGATGGACCCGCCCTTGCCTTTCTAAGAAAGGGCTGTAGGACCCCTCCCTACATACAGTATCTGTAGCACCTCGTGTACGCTACAAGGAATACAGATGGCGTCAGGATTGGCGCCAGGCACGCTTACGAAACGGGAGATAGGGAGCCTTGGGAGCGGCTCCCCCTTTTTCTTTCCCGAATTCGTTTCTTGCCAATTGCCCCCTGCGATATGAAATCTCTGTTCGGGGTGCAGATTGCCATGTGGCATGTCAAGAATACGTCCTCTGATATGTCGCGATATCCCTTTCACGAGGGATATTCGCTCCAGGAGTTAGAATTCTGGTATCTTAAGGTAAATTCTCTGGGAATATCGCCGTAGTTGTAATATACCCTAGGAAGCTACCCTATAGGAACTTCCATCAGGACGACATGGCCATCTCACCCAAAAATAGATTTTTCGCTTCGCTCAAAATCCGTTATATATATTTATATATATATATATATATATATATTTATATATATATATATATATATATATATATATATATATATATATATATATATATATATATATATATATATATATATATATATATATATATAAATATATATATATATAGATATATATATAAATATATATATATATATATATATATATATATGTATATATATATATATATATATATATATATATATATATATATATATATATATATATATATATATATATATATATTGACCACCAAACAATAAACTACACTTTTATCATATTGTATTCACCAAAATACTATACTAAGTCCACAAAAGGTGGAATAGTATCCATATATCAAAACGAGTGCAAAGTCAACTCAAGGGGACAAAAAAATTACCACAAAAATCTCCTTAATTTTAATACACAATATTTAGGCAGAAATAACACCAGAACCACAATAATACAATAATAAATGATGCACACTCACTCATACACTCCCTGTAAAAGAAAACAATTACACGATTAAAGATAGGTCATCAACTCATACGTACTAAAAGGAGAGAGGGTCCAGAAAGGAGAAGGCCAGCGAAAAGTAAGAACATCCTAACAAATATAAATTAATATCCCTAACAAATTTACTAAAACGCTTCTAGGGGTCTCCGTAAAGAGGACAATAAAATCCCAGGCTTGAGGCTTATTCCGTGTGGCAGGAAGCAAGGATCCAAGACAATGGCGTTGAAAGTCTTTTTTACAATGCTCCAATAATGAAGACAGCCCAGGATTAAAGGTCGTGGGCCCGGCACACAAATATAGGAATCAAAATTTTTACCTTGGGACAGAGAGGTCCCCTTGGCTTTTACTGAACGAAGGGCAGTACAAAATATGTAGAATAATAATTCTTGCTGGAGACTAAGGCTATCCAATGATGATATGGCTTCAAAGCGTAGCTCTGCATTGTGGCGAAGAAAAGTATAATTCCAATAGCAAACTCCTCCAAGCGTAAACCTCTATCCCTCGGATAACGAAGGAGTGCAGCCACGTAACCACCACAACTGGAAAATATAAAACAGTCGTTAGCCAATAATAAACACCAAAATGACCACCGGTGAGGAGAGGAGACAAAGCTAATAAAGAAAAAATACAACACTTCTATACTTAACATTAAAAATCTAAAAACTTAATTTATTTAGAAATTAGTGAAAACTAAGTTAGAGTATATATATATATATATATATATATATATATATATATATATATATATATATATATATATATATATATATATATATATGTATATATATATATATATATATATATATATACTGTATATATATATATATATATATATATATATATATATATGTATATATATATATATATATATATATATATATATATATATATATATATATATATATATATATATATATATACTGTATATATATATGTATATATATATATATACATATATATATATATATATATATATATATATATATATATATATACATATATATATATATATATATATATATATATATTTATATATATATATATGTATATATATATATATATATATATATATATATATATATATATATATATATATATATATATATTTATAATGGTTCCTGGTCTGGCCACGAAGAATATATTATATTATATATTACAGCTTTCAAGTTACACAACCCCTCGAGTTTCGAGCTCACATGTTTATTTTTACATAAACCTGTTATACTTAATAATACCTGAGTTCTGAGAAAATCACATAACTCCCAGTTGGCAATATATAAAAACACTGAATATCGAAAGGTCTCTTACATACCCTCATAACAAACTAGGTGATAATTATTAGGAACAACCTCTCACTTCTATTCTTAAATAGGGATACGTGAGAGTACTATATGGAACACTGGTGATCGAAATAATACACTTTACAAAAATAAATATATTCTATAGAAATTACTACTCTTTGAAAGAATGTACACCAAAAATTAATCACTCATAATATTAAATATGAACAAATCTCTAGATTAGGAAAAAAAATATTGCACTCTGAATTCTATATGATCACTTGACTCAAAATATCAAATCTGAACAAAACCTTGAACCAAGACTAAAAAATAATGTTTATGAATATTATACAATTACTTGATTAAAAATATTATTTCTGAACAAAACCTCAGACTAAGACCAGTATACATCACACTCTGAAAATTATATAATCACTAGTTTCAAAGGGAAATAAATTTTACACATTTAATCTCCCGCACTCTAGTTTTGGGGTGTTTGAATGTGCGTGAATGTAGTACGATAGAGAGTAAAAGATGTGAGATTGGAAGTTTGTTTAGGAATAAAAGGATGGATATATTGGCTTTGTGTGAGACAAAGATAAAAGGGAAAGGTGAAGTGATGTTTGGTGAAATGTCTGGTAGAGTGTCTGGGATTGAAAGGGGAAGAGCAAGAAAAGGTGTGGCTTTATTGATGAGTGAATGGATGACAGGTAAAGAGGTGGAATGGAAGGAGATATCATCCAAGTTAATGTGGGTAAGGGTTAAGTTGGGCTTTTGTCAGTGTGTATGAGCCAGGTTGTGAGAGAAGTGAAGAAGAGCAGAATGAGTTCTGGAATGAATTAACTAGGTGTGTGGAAGGACTAGGTAGAAGGAATTATGCAGTTGTCATGGGAGACTTAAATGCTAGAGTGGGCGCGGGAGAGGTAGAAGTTGTCATTGGGAAGTATAGCGAACCAGGTGAAAATGAGACTGGTGAGAGACTGGTAGATGTGTTTGTTGAGCAAGAGATGGTGATAAGTACTAGCCTTTTCAAAAAGAAAGATAAAAACAAGTATACATGGGTAAGAGTGGCAAATGGATGAGTGGTAGAAAGGGCTTTAATGGATTATGTGTTGATAACTAAAAGAATGTTTGGAAGATTGAAAGACGTGCACGTGTTTAAGGGTATAGCTAACGGTATGTATGATCTTTTTCTGGTGGAAGGAAAATTAGTTGTAGCAAAAGAGTGGGGGAATATAGTAGGCGGATATAAAAGGGAGCTAGTGAGGGTTGAAGAGCTAATAAAACCGGGAGTAAAAAGTAAATATCAAGAAAGGTTGAAAATGGCATATGATGAAGTGAAAGTAAGAGAAAATTGTAATTTAGAGGAGGAGTGGAAGTTAGTAAAAGAAAATTTAGTTGATATTACAAGTAATAAATGTAGCAAGAAGTTTGTCGGAGGCAGCAGGAGGAAGGGCAGTGAATGGTGGAATGAAGAAGTGAAGGTAAAAGTGGAAGAGAAAAAGAGGGCTTTTGAAGAATGGCTGCAGAGTAATAGTGTAGAGAAGTATGAAATATATACGTAGAAAAATGTGGAAGTAAAGCGCAAGGTATGTGAGGCAAAGAGGGCAGCTGACCTGAGGTGGGGTCAGGGAATGGGTCATTCATATGAAGAGAATAAGAAGTGTTGGAAAGAAGTGAAGAGAGTAAGGAAGGCTGGTTTAAGAATTGAAGAGACTGTGAAAAATTGAAATGGAAGGTTGTTAAAAGGAGAGGAGGCAAGGAAAAGGTGGGTGGAATATTTTAAAAGTTCACTTAATGTTGAGGATAATAGGGAGGCAGATATAATTGCTGTTGCAGGTGTAGAGGTGCCGGTGATGGGAGATGAGAATGAGAGAGATATTACAAGAGAGGAAGTGAGGAGAGCAATAGATGAAATGGGAGTAGGAAAAGCATCTGGTATGGATGGTGTGAGAGTTGAGATGTTGAAGGAAGTGGGTGTGACTGTACTTGAATGGTTGGTGAGATTGTTTAATATGTGTTTTTTGTTGGCAATGGTACCAGTAGATTGGGTTTGTGTGTGTATTGTACCACTATATAAGGGTAAGGGATATGTGCATGAGTGTTGTAATTCATGGGGTATTAGTTTGTTGAGTGTAGTTGGAAAAGTGTATGGTAGAGTACTGATTAATAGGATTAAGGATAAAACAGTGAAAGCAATCTTAGAAGTACAGGGTGGTTTTAGAAGAAGTATGGATTGTATGAATCAGATTTTTACATTTAGGCAGATATACGAGAAATATTTAGCAAAAGGTAAGGAGGTGTATGTTGTGTTTATAGATCTGGAGAAAGCGTATGATAGAGTTGATAGGGAAGCAATGTGGAATGTGATGAGGTTATATGATGTTGGTGGAAGGTTATTGTAAGCAGTGAAAAGCTTCTACAAAGGGAGTAAAGCATGTGTTAGGATAGGAAATGAAGTGAGCGATTGGTTTCTGGTGAGAGTGGGACTGAGACAGGGATGTGTGATGTTGCCATGGTTGTTTAACTTGTATGTTGATGGAGTGGTGAGAGAGGCGAATGCTCGAGTGCTTGGACGAGGATTGAAACTAGTAGACGAGAAGGACCATGAATGGGAGGTAAATCAGTTGTTGTTTGGGGATGATACTGTACTGGTTGCAGATGAGGAAGAGAAGTTTGAACAATTAGTGACAGAATTTGGAAGGGTGTGTGAGAGAAGGATGTTGAGAGTTAATGTGGGTAAGAGTAATGTTATGAGATGTTCAGGAAGGGAAGGTGGTGTGGGGTTGAATGTCATGTTGAATTGAGAGTTACTTGAGGAGGTGGATCAGTTTAAATACTTGGGGTCTGTTGTTGCAGAAAATGGTTGAGTTAAAGCAGATGTACGTCAGAGAGTGAATGAAGGTTACAAAGTGTAGGGGGCAGTTAAGGGAGTAGTAAAAAATATAAGGTTGGGCATGAATATAAAGATAGTTCTGTATGAGAAAGTGATTGTACCATCTGTGATGTATGGATCGGAGTTTTGGGAAATGAAAGTGACGGAGAAACAGAAATTGTATTTGTTTGAGATGAAGTGTCTAAGGAGTATGGCTGGTGTATCTCGAGTTGATAGGGCTTGGGAACGAAGTAGTAAGGGTGAGAACGGGTGTAAGAAATGAGTTAGCACCTAGATTGGATATGAATGTTTTGAGGTGGTTTGGCCAAGTTGAGAGAATGAAAAAGGGTTGTCTGCTAAAGAAGGTGATGAATGCAATAGTTGATGGGAGAAATGCAAGAGAGAGGCCAAGGTTTTGGTGGATAGATGGAGTAAAGAAAGCTCTGGGTGATAGGAGGATAGATGTGAGAGAGGCAAGAGAGCATACTAGAAATAGGAATGAATGACGAGCGATTGTGACGCAGTTCCGGTAGGCCCTGCTGCTTCCTCCGGTGCCTTGGTTGACCGTGGAGGTAGCATCAGTAGGGGATTCAGTGTTATGAAGCTTCATCTGTGGTGGATAAAGGGGGAGGATTGGCTGTGTCACCCTAGCAGTACCAGCCAAACTCGGCTGAGTCCCTTGTCAGGCTGGGAGGAACGTAGAGAGGAGTGGTCCCCTTTTTGTTTCATTTGTTTGATGTTGGCTACCCTCCAAAATTAGGGGAAGTGCCTTGATATATATATGTATGTATTTGATCTTGACCGGGGTTTGCTTACTCCCGAC
>NC_090734.1:19827492-19834992 GCF_036898095.1 Palaemon carinicauda | reverse complement strand
GGCAGTAAGTCCAGGTGCAATGTTACGCAAAGGTAAATCACCACTGAAAGGATTCATCATATTCAAGAACTCGAGGAGTGCATTCAGGCCTTTATTATCTCTTGTAGAACGGGCTTTAGACATATCAACATGCTGGTCTCCCCGTGCTTTCCAGTAAGCTCTTTCATGGATTATTGATGTCAGCACAAACTGCCATTAAGATGAGCCATGACAGCATCTGAGATTTTGCTATTCCTCTGCCTCTTGTTAGACCTCCAGTACTTTTAATATTCCTCGTGAAAACTTGTTCAATTGTTAAATCATATGACAGTCCTCTCAAATACCTGTCACTTCTCCTTGAAATATGAAGACCTGCTTTGAAATTGTTCTATACATCAGGATGGTTACTTGCTAGGTTAAGCATGTACTGCAGATATAATCTTGTATATTTGGCATACAGGAAATGACCAAATGCAGGAAAATTACGAAACATCTCTGACAGGGATCATAGATGGAGCTCCCAGTTTCTTGTCCTCTCAGCTTTAATAAACGTGAGTAATATATTTATCATGTCCATGTATTGCAGCCAAAGTTTTTAGGTACATTGTAACTTTGAATCATCTCTTGTTTCAGCTGCATGTTGCCTAAGTTTCTTCAGCATATTATCAGAACAAACTTCTTCAACTGTTTTGTTTTTCTTTAAAAGATCTTCATTCTGTTGTGGCAGTTCAGATCATCTAGATCTTCTTCACTCTATTTACTTGAAAGTAATAATTGATTCAATACAACAGTTCTAAAGAAGTGGCCACCGATAACACGAGATATAGGTGTTCCACTGAGAATATGTTCTACATCATTTTATGCATATATTACTTGAGAGAGCTCTTTCAGACCTAAATTTGTCATTAAATGTCCAATACAGCCTAAGTAGCTCATCTGTACACAAAGACCACAAAATTTCAAGACTATTATTTCAAATCCATTGATTTATCTTCATTATCAATAAAAAACCTTGCACAACTTTAATAGAGTCACCTTGTATCTTAGAGGGTTATATTATACCTATAGCACCTTTCTGTGTAAGATCATCATGCAAAGATGATGTACATAGAACATATATCATCCATCTTCTGCAAATAAAAGACACCTTAATATAAATATTGCAATATAATTCACACTTCAAACTTACATATTAAATACAGAAGTAACAGACATAGAAAACTTTGTATAAGTAGGTCAGGTGTTATGTTATGTCACTTTCCTTATTTATAAGGAAATCCAACACGGAGCCTCTTAAATAAACAAGAAGTCTGACAAGTCTACTCTCATTAATATTCCTAATATAATATTTACGTTATTACTTCATTTTTGTATTAATGGGATTTGTAATAATTGCATAATTCTCAAACATTCCATAAATGGGGTATTTTTGCGATATAAAAGTCCTTAAATTTAAATTTATATATAAATATTACAGCTCTACAGTTAAAATTATGAAAATATGTGCATCTACTGCTTCCAAAATAGATGTAAAATGATGCTGAGAATGCACCTGTTATAAAAAATATAGTTTTAAAAAATTACTTGCATATTTTTTCTCTACAATGTGGATGTTATATTAGAAATTTAATCATATCCTCTGCAATAAAAGTAAATTTTGTTGCTATTCGACACGTGTTAAGCTATTTTGTCACCTAGCTCTCATGGACTAATATATATATATATATACTGTATATATATAAATATATATATATATATATATATATATATATATATATATATATATATATATTTATAAATATAAATATATATATATATATATATATATATATATATATATCTATGTATATATATATATATATATATATATATATATATATATATTCATATATATATATATATATATATATATATATATATGTATATGTATATATATATATGTATGTATATATATAAATATATATATATATATATATATATATATATGCATATATATATATTTATTTATTTATTTATTTATATATATATATACATATATATATATATATATATATATATATATATATATATATATATATATATATATATATATATATGTATATATATATATATATATATATATATATATATATATGTATATATATATATATATATATATATATATATATATATATATATATATATATATATATATATATATACATATATCAATCGTCATCAACTCCTCCTAAGCCTATTGACACAAAGGGCCTCGCTTAGATTTCGCCAGTCGTTTCTGTATTGAGCTTTCAATACTTATCCACTCATCATCACCCAACTGACCCTTTGCTGAACTAATCTCTCATTGGGAGTGCAAAGAGCATGCCCTTACCCTAATTTCATCCACATATGATACTCGATTAATCTCTTATAGTTTTTATTTTTAATCATGTCCTCCCTTTTAATTAACTCACAATATCCTTCTTAGGGCTTTGTTCTCATATATACTAAATCTATTGGAGATTGTTTCATTGCCTTACCACGAATCATGTCCTTACAGTAACACAGATCTCATTTAACTGATATATAGTGTAATTTTTTTGTGTAATTTCAGGCGGTTTGATTTCCAAATTTTACACAACCTTGCCATTGTCTTTTCTTTATCCTTCACTAAATTCTAATACTAGTGACCCTGTATTGGAGATCATAGTCCCTAAATACTTAAATGATTCGATCTCATTAATCCTTTATCCTTCCAATGATATATATATATATATATATATATATATATATATATATATATATATATATATATATATATATATATATATATATACAAATACATATATATACATATAAATATATATATATATATATATATATATATATATATATATATATATATATATATATATATATATTTATATATATATTCATATATATATATATATATATATATATATATATATATATATATATATATATATATATATATATATATATATATATATTTATATATATATATATATATATATATATATATATATATATATGTATATATATATATATATATATATATATATATATATACATATATATATATATATATATATATATATATATATATATATATATATATATATGCATACAATAAATTGTTAGGAAAAGTAATTCTTGACTGGTTTCGTCTCCACTATCTCTAGGAAATTGGAGCATCAAGAGGGATTATTACAATATGTAAGGCACGGTGAGTGTACGACCATTACTTGGCCCTCCCTGGTCCTAGATTGGATGGAGAGGGGGCTTGGCTGCTGATCATATGGATATATAATCAGGTTGCAAGACATTGTTCTACTATGCAAATATGACTGTCCCTTGCCTCTGCCATTCATGGGTCGTCTTTAAACCTTTAAAAGCATTATGGCCAATGAAACGTCCTCTATGATAAAAAGAAATAAACTCCAAATTAATAAACCATTTTCAGAAATTTGATGACTATCATACAAAAAATCCTTAATATTATTTATGTTTTCTAGGAATCTCTAAAGACTTAAGGCTTTTTATAACCCGGTTCATTAGGCCTACACATATCTCAGAGAGGAAAAAAAAAGATATTGATTCTCAGAGAAGAGTTTTCCTTCAACAGATATTTCTCTTTTCATTTGTTTGCATTTTTATTTATTAATTTATTGTTCATTATCTTATTATCTACTACTATTATTATTATTTTTATTATCATTATTATAATTTTTATTATTATTATTATTATTATTATTATTATTATTGTTATTATTATTATTATTATTATTATTATTATTATTATTATTATTATTATTATTATTATTATTATTATTGCTGTTGCAGGTGTTGAGGTGCCGGTGATGGGAGATGAGAATGAGAGAGAGATTACAATAGAGGAAGTGAAGAGAGCACTAGATGAAATGAGAGTAGGAAAAGCATCTGGTATGGATGGTGTGAGTGCTGAGATGTTGAAGGAAGGGGGTGTGACTGTACTTGAATGGTTGGTGAGATTGGTCAATATTTATTTTGTGTTGTCAATGGTACCAGTAGATTGGGTTTGTGCATGTATTGTACCACTATATAAGGGTAAGGGAGATGTGCATGAGTGTTGTAAATCAAGAGATATTAGTTTGTTGATTTCGTTGGAAAAGTGTATGGTAGAGTAATGATTAATAGGATTAAGGATAAAACAGAGAATGCAATCTTAGAAGTACAGGGTGGTTTTAGAAGAGGTAGGGGTTGTATGAATCAGATTTTTATAGTTAGGCAAATATGCAAGAAGTATTTAGCAAAAGGTAAGGAGGTGTATGTTGTGTTTATAGATCTGGAGAAAGCGTATGATAGAGTCTATAGGGAAGCAATGTGGAATGTGTTGAGGTTACATGTTGTTGGTGGAAGGTTGTTGCAAGCAGTGAAAAGTTTCTACAGAAGTAGTAAAGCATGTGTTAGGTTAAGAAATGAAGTGAGTTATTGGTTTCCGGTGAGAGTGGGGCTGAGACAGGGATGTGTGATATCACTGTGGTTATTCAACTTGTATGTTGATGGCGTGGTGAGAGAGCTGAATGCTCGAGTGTTTGGATGAGGATTAAAACTGGTAGACGAGAATGACCATGAATGGGATGAAAATCAGTTGTTGTTTGCGGATGATACTGTACTGGTTGCAGACACAGAAGAGAAGCTTGACCGACTAGTGACAGAATTGGGAAGAGTGTGTGAGAGAAGGAAGTCGAGAGTTAATATGGGGAAGAGTAAGGTTATAAGATGTACGAGAAGGAAAGGTGGTGCAAGGTTGAATGTCATGTTGAAGGGAGAGTTACTTGAGGAGGTGGATCAGTTCAAGTATTTGGGGTCTGTTGTTGCAGCAAATGGTGGAGTGGAAGAAGATGTACGTCAGAGAGTGAATGCAAGTTGCAAAGTGTTGGGGGCACTTAAGGGAGTAGTAAAAAATAGAGGGTTGGGCATGAATGTAAAGAGAGTTCTATATGAAAAAGTGATTGAACCAACTGTGATGTATGGATCGGAGTTGTGGGGCATGAAAGTGACGGGGAGACAGAAATTGAATGTGTTTGAGATGAAGTGTCTAAGGAATATGGCTGGTGTATCTCGAGTAGATAGGGTTAGGAAGGAAGTGGTGAGGGTGAGAACGGGTGTAAGAAATGAGTTAGCAGCTAGAGTTGATATGAATGTGTTGAGGTGGTTTGGCCATGTTGAGAGAATGGAAGATGGCTGTCTGCTAAAGAAGGTGATGAATGCAAGAGTTGAGGGGAGAAGTACAAGAGGAAGGCCAAGGTTTGGGTGGATGGATGGAGTGAAGAAAGCTCTGGTGATAGGAGGATAGATGTGAGAGAGGCAAGAGAGCGTGCTAGAAATAGGAATGAATGGCGAGCGATTGTGACGCAGTTCCGGTAGGCAGTGTTGCTTCCTCCGGTGCCTTACATGATCGAGGAGGTAGCAGCAGTAGGGGATTCAGCATTTTGAAGCTTCATCTGTGGTGGATAACGGGAGAGGGTGGGCTGTGTCACCCTAGCAGTACCAGCTGAACTCGGTTAAGTCCCTTGTCAGGCTGGGAGGAACGTAGAGAGTAGAGGTCCCCTTTTTGTTTTGTTTCATTGTTGATGTCGGCTACCCCCCAAAATTGGGGAAAGTGCCTTGGCATATGTCTGTATGTATTATTATTATTATCATTATTATCATTATCATTATTATTTTTATTACAAATATTATCATCAATATTATTATTATTATTATTATTATTATTATTATTATTATTATTATTATTATTGTTATTATTATCATTAGTGTCAGTATTAATTAATATGATTATTATTGTTATTATAGATGTTGAAAATTTTTTAAAGGAAAATAATAATAATAATAATAATAATAATAATAATAAAAATAATACATGCATATATATATAAATATATATATATATATATATATATATATATATAGATATATATATATATATATATATATATATATATTATCACTATTATTATTACTAGTATTGATATTAGTACTGGTATTAGTATTTGTGTTATTATTATTATTATTATTATTATTATTATTATTATTATTATTATTATTATTATTATTATTATTACTGATGTTGAATAATTTTTCAAGGATAATAATAATAATAATAATAATAATAATAATAATAATAATAATAATAATAATAATAATAATAATTATTATTATTATTATTATTATTATTATTATTATTATTATTATTATTATTATTATTATTAGTATGGCTGTATTGGCAGAATTCAATTTCTTGTCCAATTTCTCAATTCTACGGACAATTCTCTTTTCCGGGTTGGTACATTCAGCTAGCAAGGTGGCGAAGGTCATCAGGTGGGTGAATGATACAATTCAGGTTAAGGCTGGATGTAATTAATACAAGTACAAGTAATATGAAGCCTATTTTGACAGACTTATGGCAAAGGATGAAACAAGTCCAGTATATACACTGGAAGCACTCTGATTCACCACTTAAAAAGAAGGCAAGAGTGCAACCGTCTGCATGAAAGGTCTTGCTTACAGTATTTTGCGACCAGCACGGAAAAGTGATGACGGATTTCCTGACCAAGGGTATCACAATTAATGAGACTTACTATGGTTCACTACGTCATAAATTGTGAGAATGCATCAACCTCAAAAGGCATTTCATGTTGACCAGAGGAGTCCACCTCCTGCAAGACAATGCTCCAGTCCACAACTCACATATCACCCAGACAGATGCACTCTCTTGTGGCTATGAAATTCTTCCACACCCCCTTTGGCCCCTGATCTGGTACCGTTTATGAAGGGATCCCGTTTTCCAGATGGTGACACACTGATTTCACTGATTGAGCCAGGGTTTTGGGCTTAACCTACCGAATTTTACAAACAAGGTCACCAGAGTTGAATAAAACGATGTTAAAAATGCATAACCCTGGCTGGTGCCTTCGTAGTAAGACTAACTGATAACTGTTCCAAATCTTGACTGTCTATATATGTTGGAGGAGGGTCAGGAGAAATCTTTAATGTACGCCCCTCGTGTGTATATATATATATGTATATTAATATATATATATATATATATATATATATATATATATATATATATATATATATATATATACATATATATATATATGTATATATATATATATATATATATATATATATATATATATATATATATATACATATACATACATGCATATATATATATATATATATATATATATATATATATAAATATATATATATATGTATATATATACAGTGTTATATATATATATATATATATATATATATATATATATATATATATATATATATATATATATATATATATATATATACAGTAATCCTTCACATATCGCAGATAATGGGGACCAGAACAAACCGCAATAGGTGGAAAACTGTGAAGTAGGTTCCCCCTTATTTTCCTAATACGTAGATTTTTTTGGTGTATATGTACATATATATATATATATATATATATATATATATATATATATATAT
>NC_090734.1:19794992-19797492 GCF_036898095.1 Palaemon carinicauda | reverse complement strand
CCAAGTGAGAAGATGAGGGCGTATCTTTTCCCTAAGGCATCAGCTGATGCAGTGATTCCCCAGCCTCAAGAGGAGATCCCCTAAGTTCAGATCCAGGTGGATGCTGAAGTCGCGGTCGCGATGCAAGACATCCAGTTAGATGACAGGATGTCTGATGTGGACGGGTGTCAGGAGGAAGACCTCCTGGCAGAAGCCCAGGATGAAGTTCAAGCCCCAGATGTTGTAGAGGTAGACGTCGTCGAGGTGTCGGCTACTCCGGCTCAGATTCCGGAGCCTATTCCCTCTACATCGGCTGGTCTCCCAGTAGAGCTGGGACAGGCCCTCTCTTCTATTGTTGGAATGATCCAACAAAGGCAGAAGGAGAATCAGGAGAAGGCGGCTGCAATGGAACTGCGAATGCAGTGCCTTGCAGAATCACATGGGCCCCAGAAAAAGCTCAATGTGAAAGACCTTCCCTTGTGCTCAGATGCTAACCCATGGAGGTATGCTGAGCACATGCCGATGACGACTGGAAAGATCGTCATCTCGGATAAGCTGGGCTCTGTTCCCCTGGAGGAGGTGGAATTCTGGCCCAGCAAGGCATCATATCCGGACTGTTATGTCCCGGCTGAGGAAGGAACCAGCTTCAAAGGAGGAGACAGAGCCGAAGGAGGTCATAGTGATGGACCATGCTAAGGCTCAAGCTTTACTTTCATCCTCGATGAAAGAGAGGGGCTTCTCTAACTCAAAGGTAGCCGCATTGAATAGGAAGCTCCCTTCCTTTGTGTCCTCGCCTACTAGAGCCTTCCCCTTTTTTACAGAAAGGGTTTCTGGCTGTACTAAAAGCAGTCGAGGCCGGCAAGTCTTGCCCCTCCCTAGAGGAGTGTAAACCCTTGTCGCTGGCCCTGCCTATGGACCACCAAGACTGGAAGGACGTCCCATCTTACGTTCTCAGTTGGAAAGTTGGAGGCTGATATTGCCGGACGTCAGTTCGGCAAGGACCTCCCCTAAGCTGTCTGACTTTCTTTTGCGAAGTGAGTTCGATACAAAAGAAAGACTGAATTTTTCAATGTCTCTTCAGACTACTCTCGAGACGATGGCAATTGACCCCAAGGTCCATGAAATGTTCATGGTAGTGGCCAAGTCTCATCTGGCCACAGTGACGAAGGACCTTTATGGCTTCGTCAAGGCAAGGAGAGCTTGTAGGGAGTTCGTGTTTACCTCGGCTACGCTGAGGCACGAGCCAAAGAAACTAATCTCCTCCAACCATTTGGGGAAAAGACCTTTTCCCTACCCGACTTGGTCAAAGAAGTTGTTGATAAGGCCGCCTTGGAGAATAGAAACCTTCTCCAGAAGTGGGGCCTGGCTATCAAAAGAAAGTCTTCCCGGATGAGGGTCCTCAACCAAAGAGGAAGACTATGAGGACTAGGCTACCGTCTCGGCCAGCCAAGCCTCTTAGACAGCAACAGCAACTGCAATTGCCATTGCCCCCAGTGCCCCAGATCGTGGCACAAACCCCGACCACTTTTCAGTGGGTACCCCAGGCCGTGTCGACACAGTCCACGGCATTCACCCCAGCGTTTGAAGGGCAGTCTACTTCCTTTCAAGCAAAGCCTAGAGGAGCAGCCAGAGGCTCGTCTAGACGCCCCCTCAAGGGGAAGGGGATTCAGGGGTGGTCGTGGTCAGGAAGGCAAGACCTCAGGACGGCAGTCCAAGTGAGGTGATACCGGTAGGAGGGAGACTTCTGAAATTTCGGGATCGGTGGACCTTCGATCCCTGGGCCCACAGCCTACTCAAGAATGGACTGGGCGGGAGCTGGTACAGCACTCCACCCCCGTGCCTTCGATTTTTCCAACACTCCACCCCCGTTATGGAGGAGTACGTTCAAGAACTGTCGGAGAAGAAGGTGATCTGAAGGGTGATGCCCCATCAATTTCTAAGGGAGGCTATTTTGTGTTCCCAAGAAAGACTCGGAAAAGCTCAGAGTCATTCTGGACTTGTCGCCACTCAACAAGTTCATAGTGAATTGCAAATTCATAATGCTAACACTGCAACACATAAGGACCTTACTGCCCAAGAGGGCATATTCCGTCTCTATAGACTTGTCAGACGCCTATTGGCACATTCCAATTAGCCATCGACTCTCCCCCTACCTAGGGTTCAGGCTACAACGAAGACTATACGCCTTCGGAGCCATGCCATTCGGGCTAAACATAGCCCCAAGGATTTTTTACGAAGCTTGCGAGCGTAGCTCTCAAACAATTACGCCTAAAGGGAATTCAGGTAGTAGCCTACCTGGACGACTGGTTGGTGTGGGCAGCATCCGAGACAGAATGCTTGCAAGCTTCCAGTCAAGTGATCCAGTTCCTAGAGTACCTAGGCTTCAAAATCAACATAAAAAGTCTCGACTTTCTCCATCTCAAAAGTTCCAGTGGCTGGGAATCCACTGGGACCTTTTGTCACACCGTTTCTCACCCCGGCGAAGAAAAGGAAGGAGATAGCGGGTTCTGTCAAAGACTTC
>NC_090734.1:19507115-19792115 GCF_036898095.1 Palaemon carinicauda | reverse complement strand
TGGCCAACCTACTACCATGGTAATAAAGGACATTTATCCCAAAATCTCATCTGCTGAATAATTCTATTGATTTACATTTACACTTATTGTGGAATAATTTTGCGTAGAAAATACCTTTGACCGGAATTTTTTGTCTATGCATCTGCAAAACCACACCAAGTAAGCATTCCATTATGACATGCTAAACATTGCACTTGGCAGTGGCATCTCCAACGAAGAAAAACAGAAAATGGTAACGTCCCCGACTGGCAAACGCTAGACTGGGTTTAAGTCCCGCTCAAACTCGTTAGTATCTTTGGTCGCTGCAACCTCACCATCCTTGTGAGCTAGGAGGGGGTTTGGGGGAACCTATAGCCTAGGTTTATCTGCTGAGTCATCATCAGCCATTGTCTGGACGTCCTTGGTCCTAGCTTGAGTAGAGAGGGAGCTTGGGCACTGATCATATGTATATGAGGTCAGTCTCTAGGGCATTGTCAAGCTCGATAGGGCAATGTCACTGTACCTTACCTATGCCATTTATGAGAGGCCTTTAAACCCTGCAAGAAAACGATATCTGAAACAAAGGGCCTAGACTTCTGGACTACTTTATCTCTAAAATGTAAATAATATAAGTGACTTATGTCATATAGAATTTGAGTATATATTCACTCCACAGCAAAAGAAGACAATAAACTAAATTTACACATCTCAAAAATCTGGAAACACTAGACTTAACCCAACTGTATTACAGAACAGCAGTTAAGAATTCCATCATCTCTCAAGCAGATATAAACATAAATCAATTTTTTTTCTTTTAAATAAATTCTTTATTGATAACCCCATAGATCTGTAGATGAGAACAAAGCCCTCAGAAGAATGTTAGGAGTTGAATGGCAGGACAGGATTAGAAATGAAACTATAAAAGAGATTACTCGAGTGCCATATGTGGATGCGATCATGGTGAAGGGTAGATGCAGATAGTTTGGGCATGCTCTTTGCACTCCCCATGAGAGATTGCTTCACCAAACTTTCAACTGGGCTCCACAAGACACTAGAAGAGTTGAAAGACCCAGGCCTACATGGCTGAGGACTATGAAGCGTGAAAGTAGGAGAGGATGAACGGAGAAGCATTGATTTAAAAGCTCAAGACGAATGGCCATATCTAACCGAGGCCCTTTTGCGTCAATAGGCGTATAAGGGCGATGATGAATGGAGAAGCATTGATTTAAAAGCTCAAGACGAATGGCCAAATCTAACCGAGGCCCTTTTGCGTCAATAGGCGTATAAGGGCGATGATGAATGGAGAAGCATTGATTTAAAAGCTCAAGACGAATGGCCAAATCTAACCGAGGCCCTTTTGCGTCAATAGGCGTATAAGGGCGATGATGAATGGAGAAGCATTGATTTAAAAGCTCAAGACGAATGGCCAAATCTAACCGAGGCCCTTTTGCGTCAATAGGCGTATAAGGGCGATGATGAATGGAGAAGCATTGATTTAAAAGCTCAAGACGAATGGCCAAATCTAACCGAGGCCCTTTTGCGTCAATAGGCGTATAAGGGCGATGATGAATGGAGAAGCATTGATTTAAAAGCTCAAGACGAATGGCCAAATCTAACCGAGGCCCTTTTGCGTCAATAGGCGTATAAGGGAGATGATGATGATGAAATCCATACTAAAATAGAAAGACAGTTACATAACAGGGCTGAGATGGAAAGTTCCTATCTTACACACATTAAGTACTGTACTGTATCATATGAAAACCGGGTACTCTTATTTCACACAGTTCTGCAAGTCAAGAGGCGAGATCGAAACCCTAAAGGCTACACGACAGAAAGCGTAAACGTAAAGTCAATCATCATTATGGATTGATTTTGGAATGTCCTCCTAGAAGAACTGCTTACCATAGCTAAAGAGTCCCTTCTACCCTTACCTAGAGTCAATGTGAAAAGAAAAAAATTTAAGATAAGACTTTTTAAGGATTCTTGATAAAATCAAGAGAAATATACAGTGCATAATACACGCATCTTCACACCATTACTTATTTTGTGAATTCTTCTCTGGTTAGATTGGTCCTACTATGCAAGTTTGAATCCAGGGTATTCAAACAGTCTACAGCACACTAAGGTTAGGTTAGTGAGGCTTGTTATGATTTGCAGAGAGGCTCGTCAAATTCAAAAGTATAAGAAGAGAGATATAATACTGTACTAGCAAACGTATCAACCTTACATACAGTGGCTCCTTGTTAAGTGTTTGCCTAATGCCAAGTTCATACATTAACACTGCATAAAGCATTTTTATTTATTGGTAAATTCATATAAAAATTATTCACAGGAAAGGTTTCAAAACCAAACAAACCTGCATCAGTAAAATCTTGATGGACTAAGTTCATCAATTTATTAGCAATTACATACTGATTTAACTTCTTGTCTACACCAAAAGTCATATTCAACACAACTGCTCGCCTTGTGGTTAGTGCGTTATTTACAATCAATTCCATTGGAAAAAAAAAATTACCTATTACTCATACTACTCTTAGGAAAATTTAGGGAACCACAATACAAAATTGAGGTTTTGAGGCTATAGAAAAAAAAAATGTGATCATTGTTAAGAGCAACAGTAATATATAAAGTATTAACTACATTTTCCATACAAAAGAAGCAGTAGGAGAGACACTCCCCTGAATGTACTTTATACCGGTATGTATGATATAATCACTAGGAATAATTTAACAAAAAACAACATGGATAGGCCAATTAACAGAAGAGCAATCTAATCTCATATATACAGTGAACCCTCGCTACTTCACGGTTCGACCATCGCTGATTCACCACTTCACAGATTTTTTCCATAACCCATATAGATACAGTAACATATATATATATATATATACATATATATATATATATATATATATATATATATATATATATATATATATATATATATATATATATATATATATATATATATATGCATGTATTTATGTATATATGTATATATGTAGGTATGTATATGTATATATATATATATATATATATATATATATATATATATATATATATATATATATATATATATATATATATATATATATATATATATATCTAAAGTAGGAAGATGTGATGTAGTTCTAAGGGAATAGTATGGGAAATATGTCTGGGTAATAAGCAAAGCTCTACCTCCAGTTTGTTTCTTCATTATGATCAGAGATAAATGTAAACAAAACATTGGTTGCCCTTTTTTAACGTGCTTTTTAGCGTGTTTAGGAAACGCATGATATAAAATTGCCTTTAATATTTGTGCCTGTTTTAGTTTAGGGTACTGTAGTACATGCATTAAGTGTTCTGTACATTAAAGGGTAGTTTGTTAACAGTACTACGTACAAGGGAAGGTTTTAAAAGTCTGAATATACATGTTGAATAAATAGGTAAATATGGTGTCACTACTTCGCGGATTTTCACCTATCGCGGCCGCGTCTGGAACCTATCTACCGCGATAAACGAGGGTTCACTGTATGCACAATGTCTGCAAAAAAAAAAAAAAAAAAAAAACTATACTGGAATAAGTCTCTATCCTGGAATATGCAGTCTGCTCAACTGAGTCCTATGTCTATTCAGCTTTGCCAAAGATGGGGCATCCTACCAAAGACTCCTATTCCTGACACTTCCTTAAAAAATCCTAATAGAGTATTACCTATTATCATTATACGTTTTTGTTATGTAATTGCTCAGGGTTACATATACATACTGTATATATCAAGTACGTAAATGACCGGTAATTTATAATTAATCCATTTATACTGTATTACATTGCGTACTTTATCCAAAATTTTACAAATTTATCCTTGTGCCATACCAAAGATGACCTCCTTCCCTATCACAAACCTTAAAAACTGGAAGGGTGAGGTTTTCCTATGCACAGCCAAGTTAGGTGGCACACGGCATTATCAAATTCTACACGAGACATTTCTAACTGCCATCACACCCACAAGACTTTTTGGATTAGGGCCTTATTATTCACTGCTACAAAAATTACATGAAAAAATGGGGTTTCCTGTACTTCAAAAGAATAAAATTCACTTGCGAAAATAAGTATATAATCCATAAAGGAGAAAAATCACTGCTCATAATCTTAATATAAATAAAAATTGCACAAACCAGATTTGTTAGGCATCTCAAGGTGCTAAAATTGGAAATGAACCGCGTTTTTTCTAAATATCCTAGTTTTAAAACATGTTTAAATATGACATTCTTTTCCTTCACTGCAAGCACCGTATAACATCACCAGAGGACAGGAATCACAAAATAAAAAAACAGATATAGTACATTAGTACCTTGGGTTACAAATAACTTAGAATACGAGCAAATCGGAATACAAGCAATGAAATTTGAATTGGATTACGAGTGTTGCAATGGTCTGCGGGAAAATATTTTGTGCCGTATGGTTATATTTTGTGGACATGCACTATCGAGACTAGAACGAAATTACAGTAGTCAAGCAGTGCCCATCCGCCACCGGCGCAGTATTCGCGAGATTTTTACAAAATTTTCATGCCCTTTTAAAGATAAGGAAAAAGTAGTAATCCCTATTATTATTATTATTACTAGCTAAGCTACAACCCTAATGGGAAAAAAATGATGCTATAAGATACGTTACTTGTCACAATTGAATGCGAGTTAAAAAAAAAAAAAAAAGGATGACCAAATGGCCATAAAGCAAAAATTAAATGATTCAGCTAGTGATAGCGAGTGTCATTCAAGAGAAAGAACCCCCAATATTTTATCAAAACTGCTCATGGTGGGAGATTCTCCTTCCAAGCAGTAACCTCCTCTCCCATATCTCCCTCAAAGGTAAAGTGCAAGCTAATTTGTCGATTATTTCTATTTTTCATTGTGAATTAATCATTTTCATTCATTTCTGTTCTTGCACTTTTTTTTCCTCCGCTTATTACTTTTTTCGGAGAAAAAAAAATTGTTCAATAATTACCAATACAGAACCTTTAAAAATTAGTGTATACTGTACAGTATGTGTATTAGGGACAAATTGAAATCGTTAACCGAGGTACTATTTTAAGTAAAAGACACTTACAAAGGGCTAGGACTGAGTAGTGACCCAATTTGTCCAGTTTCTTCCTGGAATAACTTTCAAAATACCTTGATTAAGGAATAAAGCATCAACAACCTATCGTTCATAGGTTTGCCTTCTATTCTATACATGTCAGCAATAGCCTAAAAAAAATACAAAAGCTAGATATTCACTTAGCAAATAATTACAACCTAATATGTTAGCTTCCCATAAAAATATATACTTAGCTACCCAGAATATGGTTACCCTTCATCATCATCAGCCGTTGCTGGTCCACTGCAGGACAAAGGCCTCAGACAATGTCCTTCCAATCCCATCTATTTCTTAGCTCATCAATCCATCATCTTCTCTTCCTTCCCCTGCTTCATTCGCAACCTCTAGGGACTTATTCTGTTATTCTAAATGTCCATCTATTGTCTGTCATTCTCATTCATTATGTTTCTTGCGCACATCCATTTCTAACCCTTATGCACTAGAAAATATCCTTTATTACCTTCATAATGATCATCTACATTATATGGAAGGATTTTCAATGGGTTACCTTTAAAGATGCATTTCGCATAAAAATCTCTTAAACTAGATAATCGTAAATTGCTGGTTACATTACGCCAAAATTTACATGGAATTAATGACGGCTAAGGACTACCTTCAAAAACAAGTTAAGGATATAATAGACAGCATGGGCTACTTATCCTATTATGCTGTTTATCATGCCTGACCCCAAATTGAAAGAAAAATTATATGGCATTTGGTGTCAAAACTGAATTGGTCTTAAATATGACCTGACCCCGAAACCCTTGGTAAGTTGTAGGGCTACTTTTCCTACATGTATGCTAAACTATGCCAGGCTTTACCGCAGCCTACATATTAAACTGGTCAGACTTAAGTACTGTAGCATACCTACAATAGGATATCTCAATTAAAAAATTCCATAAATCAATTTGTTAGCAAATACATCTTTTGTACTTTCCATACTACTACAGCATATCTGACCAAATGGGGACCATGTAGAAAATAACTGTATTAACAGGAATGGTAAAATATATGACTCACAAAATGGTCATTTGAAAGAATTCATGGTTCATATGTGTAAAATTAATAAAACTGTTACAAGGATTTAACTCCACCTGACCTAACCTATGGAGAGAACTTCTCAGTCTGGTTGGATAAGGTATGAGGAGAAAGACCTTTACAACCTAATATAACACATCAGGTCCTACCTGGCCTAAGTCTATAATTAACCTGAATTGAGAACCATTAGGTGAAAGTAACACCATAAATTCTGTGATATACTCGTCTAATCTTTTCTACCCTAACTCATTTTAAGAAATCGGGTATTACCTGACCAGGGGATATCGAATTTTACTTGAACCTACATTGTACATAGCTTATCTTAATATCATATGAGGCCCTTATGTGTCGAGAGTTTGAATAATTTGGTTATGCTAGTGGATGTTGTTAAAAATGTGAGAAAAGATGTAGGCTCAATCATCGAAATAATTTTATATTTTCAGATATTATCCATAAGGAAAACTGTAGCTTAAAAATAGGTGTAAAATTTCATAGATAATCTTTTACAACAAAAAGGGATTTTGTGCATATCTTAGGTTATATATCAAGTGTTAAATGTAATAAGGGCATTCAAAAATGCAATACATATTTTCAATTAACGATAAGCGAGTTAAAGAATTTATGTTGAATGATACTTACAGAATTTGGACCCTTTGTATATCAGCGGCCAGTTCCTCATGCGTTGATTAAAAATGGAAAATAAATAACATAAACTTTCCCCCCTAACCTAACCTACAAGCCGTGTCCTTGCCTACTTACCTAACAGGGGGGGCTAATGCCCCCCTGCGACCCCCCTTACACTGCTGTATTCTAAGTTAGACATAATAATACATACAGGTGGCCGCTATCATACATACACCCCCAGAATTCATATTAAAAAATATTTTTCCTATCATTAAATCTATCATCTTGCAAGCAAAACAGAGCTATTTCATCTCTGTAACCTTTGAACATAATCCTCCCTAGACAAGAATGGTTGGTTCTAACCTGACATCCACCTTAGATTCAAACTCGCTAAATAAATTTTATCATTTCAGATACTTGGTTATATTATTTCTAAAAACAAGACTTCCCAGGTCTGTTTAGGTAAATGACAGTAAACAGTAAGGACATTGTAACCTAGGATGGGTTAGGTGGAAAAGTAAGGTTTGATATTAACAAGTGATCGCGTACAGGTAAAGTTTTACTAATGCCACCAACCCCGAGTGGGGCTTATTACAAAGGTTTTTTATCATTCACAAAGTAGTTTTTCTCATCTTCTTGCAACACTAATCGTTAGTTTTACCCAAATTACAACTTGATACCCTAACCCAGACAGTAAAATTATAGTTGAGGACAGAACAACATTATGAACAGAAAAGTAGTTTTTCCTGTATTAAATAATGCGCTTTCACTGAACTTGACCTTCATTTCAACAGCAAATTAACTGAAAACCTGTTAGACCGTCTAAGTACGGGGATATTTTCTAGAAATCTAATGGTTTTTGCTCCGCCATACGCTCGCTTCATTTGCGAAAAAATAAAGACAAGCTCCTATGTGCTCGCAAGCGGTACATGCTGAGCTGCGCATGCTAACCCCATTGATTATTATTTCTTAGATAATCGAGTTTATATTAGCAGTGAAAATAAGTGTCATTTTAAAAAAAAACCAATGTTTTTCTATACAAAACTGTTTTTTAACAGAAAAGCTTTTTCGATACATAACTATAATAAAACCGAAGTGATTGCGTACAGGTAAAGCTTTACCACTGCCACCGACCCTGAGTGGGACATATTACAGTTTTTCTTTTTTTGTCATTCACAAAGTAGTTTTCCTCATCTTCTTGCAACGTTAATTTGGGTAAAACTACCCAAATTACAACTTAATAGCCTAGACTAGACTACCAATGGGTTAAAACCGTAATCTGGTCTTTCACAGACCAACACCTATGCAATATAGTGGCCGACAAACGGTTTATGGCCAAAATATGATACAAAAATTACACGACTAATCCCTATACATTACAGTAAATGACAAACAATTAATTACATTAAAGGTAAATTATCCACAGGTATCGGAACTATCGTTACGCTACTATTATTATAATTATTACTAGCCAAACTACAACCCTAGTTGGAAAAGCAAGACGATATAAGCCCAAGGGCTCCATTAGGGTAAAATAGCCTAGTAAGGAAAGGAAATAAGGAAATGAATAAATGATGAGAACAAATTAACAATAAATCATTCTAAAAACAGTAACAACAAAGAGGAAGGCCACAGACAAGTGCTACAATACCAGGTAAACAAAATTATGATACTTCAAAGTAACACTGTTAATAATACGTTAATTTGGTTAAACCAAAGAAATTCATTAACGAAATTAAAAGCATTTCATAGTAAACGACTTTTGGAGCCTTAGAAGTAACAAGTGTCCGAAAATCGGATTCTCGGTTTTATTCGAATGTTACGCCCTCGGAAAGTCATTATATAACATAATATAATTATATAATTACCTTATCGGCACGTAGAAGTTGATAATCCACTTGGAAGAATGCTGTCCTTGAAGATTTTTTTTATTTAACGTACACTTTTTAAGGCATCCGTAATCTACACAAGATCAGATTTACCTTCAATCAACGGTCGACACAAGGGTTGCCAGATTATTTCGACTGGATTATTGTACATGAGCCTTACAGTTGTCGTTTTTTCAACCAAAATTATCGTCCACAGTTTCAATATAGTTATTAAGGCGTTAAATGATTGCCTTATTTCAAAATATTTTAGTATAATTGTTTAATTAAACACACACATATATATGTATCTACCTAAGGTGTGTATCGTACATCGTACTGGACCCTAAATACTCGTACATGTATGATAATTATCGTATGCTAGGCACCCCTAGTCCACACAACAACAAAGTTCCAATAATATATGATGATATTCAATTTCTATTCAATTTGCTTTGATTTTTAAATATTGGTCACATAAACAACATTAAAAATAAAATTTTTCATTGGTATATGATAATCAAGTACTGACAAGAATAGACGTAGAGATGACAAGCTTGAAAATCTATTTTTAAAAGATTATACTGAACGATGATTTATGGAACAATGAAAACAATCGCCTCGGGTGCTAACTTCTCTCTCTCTCTCTCTCTCTCTCTCTCTCTCTCTCTCTCTCTCTCTCTCTCTCTCTCTCTCTCTCTCTCTCTCTCTCTGGAAGATGCAAAATACACCGGAAGATGCATTAGCAACTCTGGTGGATATACGAGGTGCCTCACACTGAGGGACCTGGGGGAACCCAAACAAAAAATAAGGCAATAAGGTAAGGCTCTCTCTCTCTCTCTCTCTCTCTCTCTCTCTCTCTCTCTCTCTCTCTCTCTCTCTCTCTCTCTCTTATATATATATATATATATATATATATATATATATATATATATATATATATATATATATATATATATATATATATATATATATGGGTGTTTAGGCTTATATATTATTATTATTATTATTATTATTATTATTATTGTTGTTGTTGTTGTTGTTGTTATTATTATTAGCTAAGCTACAACCCTAGTTGGAAAGGCAAGATGTTATAAGCCCAGGGGCCCCAACAGGGAAAATAGCCCAGTAAGGAAAGGAAACAAGGAAATATTAAATATTTTAAAAATAGTAACATTAAAATAAATATTTCCTATATAAACTATAAATTAACAAAACAAGAGGAAGAGAAATTAGATAGAATAGTGTGCCCGAGTGCACCCTCAAGCAAGAGAACTTCAACCCAAGACAGTGGAAGACCATGGTACAGAGGCTATGGCACTACCCAAGACTAGAGAACAATGGTTTGATTTTGGAGTGTCCTTCTCCTAGAAGAGCTGCTTACCATAGCTAAAGAGTCTCTTCTACCCTTACCAAGAGAAAGGTAGCCACTGAACAATTGCAGTGCAGTAGGTAACCCCTTGGGTGAAGAACTGTTTGGTAATCTCAGTGTTGTCAAGTTTGTGAAGATAGAGCAGAATCTGAAAAGAATCGGCCAGACTATTCGGTGTATGTGTAAGAAAAGGGAAAGAACCGTAACCAAAGAGAAGGATCCAATATAGTACTGTCTGGCCAGTCTAAGGACCCCATAACTCTCTAGTGGTAGTATCTCAACATATTCCTTGAAGAATTGAAGTTCCTTATAAAGATAACGACTATACTTCTTCATACACTGGGTGGATTGTGGATGAGATATGTACAAAAATCTAATGCAATTTTTTTCATTTCATATACAATGCATAATTCACTTCTGCATTGCCCATTCTCTAGCTCCTCCTGACCTATCCTTTAAAGGCCGCTCATGAATGGCAGAGGCAAGGGACAGTCACATTGCCCTATCGAGCAGGACAATGCCCTAGAGACTGACCATATATACATATGATCAGCACCCAAGCCCTTTCTCCATCCAAGCTAGGACCAAGGAGGGCCAGGTAATGGCTGTTGATGATTCAGCAGATAGATCTATAGGCTCCCCCATACAACCCCCCCCCCCATCCTGAGCTCACAAGGATGGTGAGGTTGCAGCAACCAAGTAAACTATCAAGTTTGAGTGGGACTCAAACCCCAGTCTGGCGTCCACCAGTCAGGGACGTTACCACATCGGCCACCACAACCCTTTCCAATACATCTTTCAAGCTTTTTATCCAGTAATTGCTAGGCCTCTCCCCTAATCCTTTCAATATATATATATATATATATATATATATATATATATATATATATATATATATATATATATATATATATATATATATATATATATATATATATATATATATTACAAACCTATAGTTCTCCATTCATTTATAAAACTAGGATGTATCTTTTCCCTTAAACTAAGATTTTTCATGTCTAAAGACCTCCACAGCTCATACCCCTTTCAATTCTTCTAACGTTACCTATAAAGTGGTGCCAGGACACTATCTCAGCCGTTTTTATTTATTCTTAATACATTCCCAGTTTTTTGCAAACTCCTTGCTCCTGTAAGTAATTTCTCCATCACTAACTTGTTATATCTACTCCCAGGCCTATGTGAACAACTAATCTCACCATCCACAGTAGCATTGATTACTCAGTTATCCTGGTTTTCATTTACTTTATATTTTTCATATGTACTGTAAATTTTCTCTTCTTTCAAACACTGTTTAAACTTTGTTCATAACTGTGGTAAAAAAAAATTTATTTGTTTCCCCTCAATTCAGCCAATACTTGGAGCTTTGTCCATCTAAAAAGTAGTGCATTCTGAAAAGCAAGAAACCCTAATGGTGTATAGCCTACACCTAAGCACTAAAGACATCTTACATTCAGTATTAAATATTTTATAGTCTATTTTAAGCTGACTAGTAATTAATACTTATCACTGACAATGAGATGCATGATAAACAAGATTGTCAATTGAAGGAAAAGGAGACGAGGTGGTCAAGAGAGGACTAGAACCTCCCCCAACTTCCCCGAATACGCCATGATATTTTGAAGGGAAAGATCACATTAACCACTTTTGTATAAGGTTTAAAGATCCGTACTGACCCTAAAGCCACAAGAATATTTTGGATTTACTAATCTAAGCCATACATTGGAGCCTATGCCATTCAGCACCCACTACGAGCATTTAGTTCATGAGCACCTGTATTTTCTGCTGAACATGGTCACTGCTGCCATATTGTTTCGGTTGTATTTGGATATTTGCAAAAGTACCCTTATTGGCTTGGTTCCTAAAATAGATACAATACATCTCAGAGATCAACTGTCCCTGAACGAGAACAAATCAGCATTCAAAATATATTTTTGATAAAGTTTTGCCCAAAAACCCAAACACTAATTCAGGAGATCAAATGGGCCATTTCAACTTGATAGCATCTGTATGGATGTAGCATAAAACCAGTTCATACAGAGGTTTTGCGACCGGATACCGTCAGTTTTCCCATAGCTCTTGTTCCGCATATGATCAAAACATCACCTTTAACTACATATTTTCCTTAACTACGATTCTTTTAGTGCCTCTAACTATTCATCAATTGACAAAGGGGCCTAAGAAGGTTTATTGTCAAGATGAAATGAAAATTCTCGAGAACCCTGGTATAACTTTAAAAAAAACAGGGGTGAGTATGTACGTGAGATTTGAAAACAGTACTGTATAGTATTCCAAATCCACAAGATAAATAAGAAACCACAGAAAAAAATAACTAAAAACCCGCTGAAAAAATAAAGGCAATGAAGGGAGCTGATGTAGCAAGAGTGCCATCCCTATCAAAACAATGGACTGACTAAGACAAGCAAGGAGGTGGAGAGTTTGTTGTTAATGTAGATCAGTCTAAAACAGTTAGCGGGTAATAGCACTTTCAAGACCATATGCGAATGAAGGCTATGCAACTGCATATGGACATTCTCCAAAACAGTGGTGATACTGATACATTAATACTTAGAATTGTAGGGCCAGAAGAGACATTAAGAAAATTAAAAATTTGTTGAGGGTGGGGGATTTATTTTGACAAGTTTCAAATTGAAACAAAGCAAGGATCTTTTGGAAAAAAAAAGACCAAATACAGATTTACACCATCAAGGATGATATGTGTCGGGAATTTCGACCTGATCAATCAAAATTCCCGCCAGTTGACTCCGCCTACGACTATGTCAAATTGGAGGGAGAGGAGAAAACTCGCGGGCGAATGAATGTAGTTTAAGACGGGAATGTTTAGAACCAAAAAGAGAAACCGCCTAGTAGGAAGGCGCTGAGACTAATGAAAGCAATTACTAGTAATTTAAGATTAGGAAAAATAACGTCATTCTATTGTAACATGATAAAAAAATCCAATCTAGAAATTTAGGTTCAGGACAAATCGCGCCAAAAAAGTGACGTCGGAAGTTGCAAGGCTGACTCGCCCTCTTTGATCCGACGTCCCCAATCATAGTAAGTCCTATCTAATTGTTCTCTCTCCCCACGCCTATTGTACCCAGGTCGGTTTCCGTGTAGGTCCTGATAGAGTTGTTGTAAAGTTTTTATCTGTTAATATTTTGTCGATCCTTGTGCCAGGGGATCAGTGATATTGTGTAAAGCACGTCTAAGGGTCTCGATAAGGGGTTTATCGAGATAACTTTATAAATGTTCAATTATTTTTGTTGATATCTTGAGTCCGAAGTGGACATAGTTTTTTTTCAGTCACATGTTCTTGTATGTCAAGTAAAGGTTAATTTTTCATGTTTCTTTCGTATTAGATTATTATTTTATAATAAAACTTTTTAAAATATAGCCATTTTCTATTTACTCCCCCGATGGTTTTGTGAAGTTTGTCCCTCAGACATAGTGATCTGCCCAGTACATCGGGCTATTTGGTAAAAACCGGTGAAATTTCGCCACATTTGGTCCTTCGAACCGGATCACTAGTGCTTCCCAGAGCCGGACGGGACTAATTAGAATATGAGCTTTTAAGGGTGGGAGAGAAGTAACAATTAAAGGTTCGTCTACGTCCCGATGTGCGATCGCCCACGTGGGTCAGTTTCTTTGAGTCCCTTAACGTAAAGTTACCTTCCTTTCCTTGCCTTGCCAAACCCCCCCCCCCAACGTAAAGTAAAGTTAATTAAGATGGCTGTGTCCACGATCGTTAATATCGAGGCGTCGATGGGCCTACTGGAGGATTTACTAAGCGAAACGCAAAGGGCGCTGATAGAGACCTACTCCGAGTCCGTTTACCAGAATTTGGTAACGGAGTTGCAGGCAGAGGTCCGACAGCTTAAAGAGCTATACAAAAGCCAGCGCGTTAAATTAGAATCTAATATCGAAGCCCGAATTAGGCATATGTTAGGTGAAGCGACACGTGCTTCCACTCTATTGTATAATAGAATAGATAAAGTGAAAGGCCCTTCAACGGGGAATGTTGCCCTCCCCAGGTTGAAGCCGCTGCCTCTCCCCACGTTTGAAGGGGAAGTGCAAGAGTACGCATCGTACCGAGAACTATTCACGATCCACATGGATCGAAGAGCTGATTTAGACGAAGTGTCTAAATTCACATATTTATTGGGGACGCTGGGCAAAGAGCCGCTTAGGATCATCAAATCTCTAAGTGTAACCGCCGCGAACTATAGTGTAGCATTAGACCTATTAGATAAGCAGTATGGCAACGTGCACCAGACACTTGTGATTCTGCACCGTAAATTAGTCAACATCTTTGTGCCGTCACTAAACCCAGTAGAACTCAAAAGGTTCCGTTTTGAGTTGACCATCATTATTGAACAAATCAAAAGACTTAGTACCAATGACTTAGGCCAGGGCATGGTCATGAGCCTCATTAATCAAAAACTTTCGGAGGGAAAACTATACCGCAAAGTGGTAGAGCATTTGAGGAAATGCGACTATACGTTGGACGAGTTTTTTGAGGCAATAGATTTTATTGTGAGAATGTTAGAAGACGATGCGTTGCAGAGAGGCCACAGTCTTGAGAGTGACAAAAGACCAGACAGTAGTGTAAGACCGAAAACCCATCCCATCCACCATAATTCCTGCCCATTTTGTAGCGAACGGCATCCGCCTCACGGATGTCGCCAAGTGACTGACGTAGCTGCTAGACGTCGCATTTTGCTAAAAAGGGGTCTTTGTTTTAATTGCACGAAATCAGGCCATCGTAGCGATAAATGTCCCGTTTCAAATTCCTGTAGAAACTGTAATGCTAAGCACCACACTGCAATTTGCGATGCGGGAAGACCGCAATCAATCCCTAGTCATAGTAGTAACAGTCAATCAACAACGTCCCGCCCCATAGTAAATGCGACGCCTGCGCAGAACCAAACTGCCCCCCGCCCATCCAAAGTTAAAGTAGAATCTAAACCATGCACGAGCACAAAGATCGCGTAGAGGTCTGATGTGGACCTCCCATGCACTATCTTGCCAACAGCCATGGCAGGTATTCAACAAAGGCAAGGTAGTAAGCGAGTCCGCTTATTTCTTGACTCAGGAAGCCAGAGGAGCTTCATCTCAGCAAAAATTGCCCGTCAATTAGGCCTACCGGTGGTAGGAAGAGTATCTTTGAATATAGCTCCGTTTGGTTCCGAGGAAATAAGCGGACAATACGATGTAGTAAGTTGCAAGGTTGAAATGGGGAAAAGAATCGTGCGTATGAAGTTGGTGGCACACGAACACGTGGACGTCCCGATACATAACGTGGGTTATGTAAAGGTCAGACAGCATCTGTTGACCAAGGGAGTCACGTTAGCCGATCCAGCAAACCAATCAGATACCATGAAGAACGTTCACATTTTAGTTGGGGCTGATTATTTTAGCTATTTTATCATAGGTGTTGAAAAAGTAGATGGGATAAATCTTTTCTTGACGCATAATGGTATGTCCCCGTACGGGAAGGTGCCACAGTGGCTGTTCCAAGGGGAAAAGGTCGAACAAGTAAGAACGTTGAGAGTGTGCAGAATCACGGACGAGCCATATCTGTATGATGTAGATGAGTGGTGGCGATTAGACCGTGTTGGCATCGCCCCATCTGAGCAATACACTGTTCGCGAGGCCGAGGCCGTGCGAAAGGTATCGCAAAGCGTTGTAAGAAAACCTGAGGGATATCAGGTTAGCCTACCCTTCGGGTCGGATGCTAGGCCAGAAACCAATTATCGTAACGCTGTGGCGCAGTTAGAGTCGTTGCAGACCAAATTCAGAAAGGATAGGAGATATTTTGAACAATATCAGGGAGTGATAAATAAATATATCGAAGCAGGTTTTATATCAGAGGTGAAAAATCCCGTAGAAGAAGGTTATTACATGCCACACTTTGGTGTTAAGAAAGACAGCCGTACCACCCCCCTTAGAATCGTGTTCAATGCCTCGGCAAAGTCAAAGGGTTGCAAGTCATTGAATGAATGTCTCTTACCTGGGCCCAATTTGGTAGAGGTAGCATATAGTTTAATTATAAGGTTTAGGTTGAATCGATATGCCATGTTAGCCGACATAAGTAAAGCATTCCATCGTGTTTTGTTAGATCCTCGTGATGCCAAATACACACGATTTCTGTGGCGCAAGGCAGCTGGTCGAGCGCTTACCTTCGCCTTTAGAGTCGTGGTGTTCGGCATCACAGCTAGTCCATTTTTGCTACAACAAATATTAAATTGTCATTTTAAAGAGGAAGGGCGCCCAGATTTAGTAAAATCCTTTTATGTCGATAATTATCTGGCCACGTTTGAAGATATAGAACATATGAGGCAAGAGCATGAGTCTGTTCATAACATCTTAAAAGGGGCGGGTATGCCCTTAGAAGGGTGGGCCAGCAATCACTTGGCCTTCGATAGCGAGAAACAGTGGAGTGAGCCTGTGAGTGTGAACGTGCTCGGGCTGCGATGGGCCCGGGACGTGGACAGATTGTGTGTGAAAGAAAGCAAAAGGATCTTTGAGTTGGGGGAAGGATGGGTGCCTACGAAGCGTAGGGTACTTTCCCTATTAGTCTCCATTTATGATCCGATCGGTTTGATAAGCCCATTATTTGTAAGGGGAAAGCTTTTCCTTCAACAACTATGGGAGGATAATGTAGGTTGGGATGATGTGTTAGGAGAAGAAAGGGCTAAAGAGGCAAGTGAATTGTTGAATGATTTGAAAGCGGTGAGCGACATCACCTTTCAAAGATCGATAGGAAGAAGAGGCTTACAACTTCATGTGTTCACCGATGCCAGCAGTAAGGCATATGGAGCAGTGGCATATACTAGGGACGAATGCAATCGGGTAAGTCTGGTAACTAGTAAGACCGGATCACTCCGAAAGGGATGAGTAAGCTGACGATCCCTAAGCTAGAGCTACTGGCCTTGTTGTTAGGCAGCAGACTAGCAAGAACGCTCAAGGAACTGATCGAGCCACGGGAAATAGTAATGTGGACCGACAGTAAGGTAACGTTGGCATGGGTAGCATCTCCCGATGCCAGGTCTAATAAAAATGTGTTTGTTTCTAACAGAGTGCGGAAATTATTTTTATTCAGCAGGTTTGTAGTTTCAGTCTGAACCATGTCCCTAGTCATCAGAACCCTGCCGATATCCTATCCCGAGGTGCAACGGCTCAACAATTGCAAGCTAACTCCCTGTGGAGGAACGGTCCGGAATTCCTCAGGACCACGGGAAAGCCTGTTCCTTACGAGGAGGAAGATCTACTACATCAAACTCACGTAGTAGCGGCGGTGCAGGAGTTGAGGGAGGAGATGTGTCCTACCCCCCCCCCCCCCCCCCCCGGCGAGATTTGGGACATCCTGAAAAGGGAAGTAGGGTTCCAATTCTTGTTGAGAGTAGCCAGACTAGTTTTAAAGTTTGCTAAGATAGAACGGCATCCGTTCAGTATTGTTGTACAATTAGAGCAAAAACATTATTTGCCTACTGTTTATGCCTACGTAGAGGGTGGAGTCAGACCCCCTCGTGAAGTTGCTCATTTTGTCAGACAATTGAATTTAGTTTTAGTAGATAATCTCATCTGCACCAGGGGACGAGTGTCCCATGTAGGAGAAACTGATAATTTAATTCTCTTGCCAGCCAAAGGGCATTTAGTTAAGATGTATTTAAATTATGTACATCGGTTACATTTGCATTGTGGGGTGAATACTCTAATAGGTATCTTTCGACAGAAATGTTGGGTGGCGGGTCTACGTTCCATTGCGAAGCGAACCGTGCGGCAATGCCCTGAATGCAAGCTAGCCTTCCAGCCTCTAACGAGACAGCCACCACCACCCCCCCTGCCAAAGGAAAGGATCACCCTCACAAAACCTTTCACGGCCGTCGGAGTGGACCACACAGCAGCGATTCAAACAGAGACACGGCCAGGATATATACTTATCATAACCTGCATGGCTAGCAGAGCCGTGTACCTTGACTTCTGTCCCTCTTTGGAAGCAGAGGAATTCGTGTTGGCACTTAGACGGTTTAGTGCCAACCACGGTGCCCCACAGCTCATCATGTCCGATAACCATCAAACCTTCAAGGCTGCCAGCCACCTCCTGCAGGGACTTTATGAAGAGGATGAAGTCCAGCAGTTCCTGAGGAAAACTGGCATAAAGTGGCGGTTTCAGACGCCCCGTGCACCTTGGAAAGGTGGGTTCTTCGAGCATTTGATAGGAGTAACGAATCGGACCCTCCAGATAGCCCTCGGAAAGAAGTACCTGCCGGACGCACACGTGCTAACCCTCGTGAAAGAAGCAGAAGCAGTGGTGAATAATCGACCGCTTATGTACAGCGGTGACGAGCGCGAGGATGAAGTCCTCACCCCCTCCCATTTGATAAGAGGACACCAAGTCCACCTCATGGCACCAATCTTACCGGACGACCATCTCAACGCAACCTTCACCTCTCGGAAGCTACGTGATCGTTACATAAGATTGACGGATTCACTAAGAACGTTTAGGGAACCCTGGAGAAGGGAATACTTGAGTGCCTTGAGAGCCCGGCACGACTGTCGGCCCGGGGAACCCTCCAAGCTGCACCCCGGAGACATCGTGCTAGTTATGCAGGAGAATAAGAAAAGAGCGACTTGGCCTCTGGGACGTGTCGTGGAGACGTATCCGGACGACGACGGAGTCGTACGTTCGGCGAAAGTGTTTTTTGAGGGTGTCGAATTGCTGCGAGCTGTCAGCCACCTGGTTCCCCTAGAAATAGCCCCCTCTGAGGATGACGATGGAGGAGAAGACGGCGATGACGGAGAAGAGGGCGCGTACAGTTCGACAGCCGGAATGCCAGGGATAGCAGAGACGTCTGGGGACGACCAGGGTATGGCAACAGCTACGACAACTCAACAACCAGCCACAGGAACGGACGACAACGACGAGAAAGGTGAGAACTATGCAGTTAGTGAAAGAAGTGAAAATGACAATGAAACTGAATCAGAGCAGACGAACGCACAAAGACGTTCTGCACGCCCATTGAGAAGGGCTGCCGCGAAACAGCGAGAACTAATGGACTGTCTGCTGAAAAGTGACGATATATAAAAAGTAGCTGTAAACAGTGAGTGAAAAGGGGGCGTGTCCTATCTGGAAGGTAGGGAGGGTGGAGTTTGTGAGGTGTGTATGAATCTGCGGAAGTTGGAAGTGCGTAGGGGTGGAGAACGGGGACGGGATGGTCTCTCGTGCGTACAGACCGAGCGTTGCACAGAACCAACCCCTCCCTCTTGTACTCCATTAAGTAACAGCCTGCATGTAGCAGCGCTATAGAAGTCTCGATTATTGTGAGTTGAGACAGACTGAATTTGAATTGTCATGTATGCATTTCTGCCATTTTCTGATTGTCTTAGGCCCATTGCCTAATTGCATTTGCACTCGAATTGTTATGTATGCATTTCTGCCATTTTATGAATTGTCTTAGGCCCATTGCCTTTGCACTTGAATTGTCATGTATGCATTTCTGCCATTTTCTGATTGTCTTAGGCCCATTGCCTAATTGCTTTTGCACTCGAATTGTTATGTATGCATTTCTGCCATTTTCTGATTGTCTTAGGCCCATTGCCTAATTGCCTTTGCACTCGAATTGTTATGTATGCATTTCTGCCATTTTCTGAATTGTCTTAGGCCCATTGCCTAATTGCCTTTGCACTTGAATTGTTCTGAATGCATTTCTGCCATTTTCTGATTGTCCTAGGCCCATTGCCTAATTGCCTTTGAACTTGAATTGTTATGTATGCATTTCTGCCATTTTCTCAATTGTCTTAGGCCCATTGCCTTTGCACTTGAATTGTTATGTATGCATTTCTGCCATTTCTGATTATTTTAGGCCCATTGCCTAATTGCCTTTGCATTTGAATTGTGTGCATTTCCATTGCCATTTTCGGTTTGATTTAGGCCCATTGCCTAATTGCCTTTGCATTTGAATTGTGTGCATTTCCATTGCCATTTTCTGATTGTCTTAGGCCCATTGCCTAATTGCCTTTGCATTGAGTTGTAATGTATGCATTTCCATTGCCATTTCTGTTTGTTTTAGGTCCATTGCCTACTTGCTTTGCCATTTGAATCATGTAAAATGTGTGTGTATTATCATTGATTTCTGCTGTTCCTTATGTGTATTATACACGAGTGCATTAGAATTGCTAGGCCCATTGCCTAATTGATCTGTTGTATGACTATGTATGTTATTGATTGTGTTTATTACCCCGGGGTAACATTGCTGTTGTATATTGTGTGTACTCTGTTCGAGTCGTTGCGGAGCGCTACGCAGCGAGCCTAACAGAGTCTCGGAGTAAGTCACTCCCCTCACCCCGAGTCTAGCTCCATCCAATTGACCGACGTTTCATCGCTCCTTATTTTGGGGCGTGGAGGATGTCGGGAATTTCGACCTGATCAATCAAAATTCCCGCCATTTGACTCCGCCTACGACTACGTCAAATTGGAGGGAGAGGAGAAAACTCGCGGGCGAATGAATGTAGTTTAAGACGGGAATGTTTAGAACCAAAAAGAGAAACCGCCTGGTAGGAAGGCGCTGAGACTAATGAAAGCAATTACTAGTAATTTAAGATTAGGAAAAATAACGTCATTCTATTGTAACATGATAAAAAAATCCAATCTAGAAATTTAGGTTCAGGACAAATCGCGCCAAAAAAGTGACGGCGGAAGTTGCAAGGCTGACTCGCCCTCTTTGATCCGACGTCCCCAATCATAGTAAGTCCTATCTAATTGTTCTCTCTCCCCACGCCTATTGTACCCAGGTCGGTTTCCGTGTAGGTCTTGATAGAGTTGTTGTAAAGTTTTTATCTGTTAATATTTTGTCGATCCTTGTGTCAGGGGATCAGTGATATTGTGTAAAGCACGTCTAAGGGTCTCGATAAGGGGTTTATCGAGATAACTTTATAAATGTTCAATTATTTTTGTTGATATCTTGAGTCCGAAGTGGACATAGTTTTTTTTCAGTCACATGTTCTTGTATGTCAAGTAAAGGTTAATTTTTCATGTTTCTTTCGTATTAGATTATTATTTTATAATAAAACTTTTTAAAATATAGCCATTTTCTATTTACTCCCCCGATGGTTTTGTGAAGTTTGTCCCTCAGACATAGTGATCTGCCCAGTACATCGGGCTATTTGGTAAAAACCGGTGAAATTTCGCCACAATATGGGTTAACTCTTTTGTTGTGCTGGAAATCAGATGCAGACTTTAAGGTCAAGACCCTAATTGCTGACCATTCCAAAAACCTAGGAGTTTGAAAGAAACATAATGAAAAACTAGCTGTTATGTGGAGGGCCAACGGCAAAGCCTTGGCCTATATTTAACAGAATGGGTACATGAAGTGTTTGGGTCTAGCATGAAATATACCTTAAGGGAATCCAAGAGCCACCTCAGACATTCTTCCTCATGGACAACATACCTTCTCACCCTCCAGGCTTGGCGAGTTCAACTTCTTAACAGTTAATGTCTTGCCCATAATACCACTCCTCTATCATCAGCCCTAGCACCAGCGGGTGATTTTTAATTCTCAGATGCTCTACACTAAAGTATTTTTACATAGGTGCTCTGAAGTCATCTCTGACAAGTAATAAACATTAAGCGAATTTTGGAAGAACCACTTCAACTTTCTTCACTGAAGTCTTATAGACAAAGTCTGGGGGAAGCGGCTTCCGAATAATGAAATCTGCATAGAGGTGGTCTGGCTAGAGTCTATATGGGTTTTACTTCAATTATGATATTGGGGAGTTGGTGCAGGACAACAGCCAAGACCTTAGAAACATATTACAAGTTTTTAGCTCGTCTAAACGAGAAAACAGAAGCAAGCCAAATAAAGTAAGAACCCCCGGGGGAAAACTGCTCAATGTTATTAGGTAATATGACTTCCTTTATTTCCAAACACCCTCACCTCTTTTTCCTTAACACCTTCCATATAGGGCATCAACTGTCCTTACTGCAGGTAAAGTGAAACTCCATTTTCCTTTATTCCATCCATTTCATAAATTATTGTTTCTTGGTATTTTATACTTGCCAGCACAGTATTTTAAATTTTGTGTGAAACTCCATTTTCCTTTATTCCATCCATTTCATAAATTATTGTTTCTTGGTATTTTATACTTGCCAGCACAGTATTTTAAATTTTGTGTAAAAATATTCAAAAGTAGATTCTTTGGTATCTAGAGCAATTTAATCCCACTTACATCAACTAATAAGAGAAAAAAGGAGTTTTTATGATAAAACAAAGTTTTATGAATACTTACCTGGCAGTTATATATACATAGCTAATAATCTCTACTTTCGGCAGAATTTTTCTAAACTCGGCAACCGCCTTGTGGTGGTTGGGTGGTTACACCCGTTAAAGGGTGGTAGGAGGAATCATTCCCGTTTTCTGTTCTTCAGTTCATCTATGCCCGACCTGTCTCCTGAGGGGAGGTGGGTGGGCCTTTGAATGTAATTTATATATAACTGCCAGGTAAGTATTCATAAAACTTTGTTTAAAACTCCATTTTTATGAATAGAACTTACCTGACAGTTATATATACATAGCTGATTAACACACTTGGAGGAGGGTGATAGACAGTAAACATCGTTGGGGAAACAACCAAAAAAAGTTGTAGGATAAAAAACACCTTGATTCCTCACCTGCTAAGGTAGCTGACTTCAAAGGTTCCTGCCTCTTGAGTCGCTTTCCCTTAGGAGTGTCAGCCAGGATGTGACCTGCAGTGCTGAAAACACTCAATCGAGTCTGTCAACGGGGTAAGACCAACAATCTGACTAGACTTCAGGACTACCTATCGCCCAATATAAAAAACTGCAACCTTACCAAAACCAACCACCTAACCTTTGCAAAGTAGATAAAAATTATCTAACTAGACTGAGGTGACTGTACACAAGTCGAAGTCCTCAGACAACCATTAAAAACACCAACCCACGCACAAGTATAAAAAACTAAGGTTGAGGGGAGGTAGTAACTCCTTTGCCTAATACAGAAGCCGTAGCTACGTATGGGGCCAAGGTACAGGTATAGCATTTCCCATAATCCACTCTCACCTCTCTGAGGTAATGAGAGGCGAACAGAGTTGTTCCTCCAGAATGTCGCATCCATAATTTGTCTGACCGACATGTTCTTGCGGTAAGCAAGCGAGGTCGCAATGGCTCTCACTTCGTGAGCCTGCACTTTTAAAAGTTCGAAGTGTTACTCCTCACACAAGAGATGCGCTTCTCTTATAACTTCCCTCAGGAAAAAGACAAAGCGTTCTTGGAAAGGGGCTTCTGAGGATCTTTCACAGAACACCACAAGGAGCTAGAAGAGCCTCACACATTTTTTGTGCGAGACTAGTAGGCCTTGAGGGCTCGTACTGGACAGAGGAGCCTCTCTTGCTCTTGACCCACTAGGTTAGTCAAGTTAGGAACCTCAAAGGTCCTTGGCCAGGGCTTTGAAGGGTTCTCGTTCTTGGCGAGGAAGTCTATTCTTAAGGCACAAACTGCCCCATTCAGATTGAAGCCTACCTGCTTTTCAATTGCATGGACTTCACTGACTCTTTTAGCTGTTGCTGAGGCCAAAAGGAAGAGGGTTTTCTTCATAATCTCCCTAAGAGGAGCTTGTGAGATGGGCTCAAATCTCTTGGTGCACAGAAATTTAAGAACCACATCAAGGTTCCAAGAAGGGGGCTTTAACTGGACCTGCTTGGTTGTCTAAAAAGACTTCAAGAGGTTATGTAAGTCCTTATCATGAGACAAGTCCAAGCCTCTATGCCGACAGACTGAAGCGAGCATACTTTTGTACCCCTTGATTGTGGACACAGCCAGCTTAGCGTCCTGCCTGAGGTACAACAAGAAATCAGCAATCTGGCTCACAGAGGTAGAGGATGAGGAAATCTTGTGCTTCCTACACCAAGCCCTAAAAGTCTCCCACTTGGACTGGTAGACCCTCTGTGAAGAGACCCTCCTCGCTCTGGCGATAGCTTTCGCAGCTTGCGCTGAAAATCCTCTCAATCTGACGAGCTTCTCGATAGTCTGAAGGCAGTCAGATTGAGAGTGAGGGGGTTTTGATGATACCTCTCGAAGTAGGGTTGTCTGAGCAGCTTTGGACTTGCAGGAAGGCTTCTTGGAAAGTCCATCAACAAGTCCACCACCTCCGTGAACCATTCCCTCATCGACCAGAAAGGAGCTACCAGGATCATTCGTCCCGAATCGAGGAGAGCGAATTTCCTGACCACCAGATAGATGATCTTGAACGTCGGAAAGGCATATGTGTCCATCCCCGTCCAATCCATCAAAAAGGCGTCCACTGCTATTGCCTCCTTGTCCGGAACCAGGGAGCAATAGTTGGGGATCCTCTTGGTTAAGTTGGAGGCGAAAAGATCAATGAGGGGTCTCCCCCACAGCCTCCAGAGACTCTGACAGACCTGTTGGTTGAGGGTCCATTCTGTGGGAAGGACCTGCCCTTTCCTGCTGAGCATGTCCGCCCTCACATTTCTCTGTCCCTGTACATACCTCGTAAGCAGATCTATCTTGTTCTACTTCGCCCAAAGAAGGAGCTCCCTTGCTGTTTCGAACAGAGACAGAGAGTGAGTCCCCCCTTGCTTTCTGATGTAAGCAAGAGCTGTGGTGTTGTCTGAGTTGACCTCCACAATCTTCCCAGACACCGAGTCTTTGAAGGCCTTTAGCCCCAGAAAAATGGCCATCAGCTCCTTGTTATTGATGTGCCATTCCAGCTGATTTCCTTCCCAATAGCCTGAGACCTCCTTGCTTCCTAGTGTTGCCCCCCAACCTGACTCTGATGCGTCTGAAAACAACACTAGGTCTGGGTTCTTCTTGTGTAAGGAGATCCCTTCCCCTAACAAGGCTGGATCCAGCCACCACTTCAGAAGATTCTTGACTTCTGCTGGAATGGGGAAGGAAAAGGAGTCTTCCTGCGTCTTACTGTTCCACGTTTTCGAACTTCTGCTGGAATGGGGAAGGAAAAGGAGTCTTCCTGCGTCTTTCTGTTCCACGTTTTCGAAAGAAAGTGCTGTAGAGGCCTTAGATGGAGTCTCCCCAGAGAGACAAACTGTTCGAGGGAGGATAGAGTCCCCAGCAAACTCATTCACTCCTTTGCTGAGCACCTCTTCTTGTCCAGGAAAGTTCTGACTTTTACGAGACACTTGGTGTGTCTTTCTTGTGAGGGAGAAGCCCGAAAAAGAACTGAATTCAGAACTATCCCCAAATAGAGAATAGTCTGATTCGGCTTGATCTGAGATTTCTCCCTGTTGATGACCAGGCCTAGATCTTGAGCCATCATAAAAGTCTTTCGTAAATCCTCCTGACATTTCTCCCTCGATGGTGAACGAATCAGCCAATCGTCCAGATAGAAGGATATCCTTATTCCCTCTTGATGCAGCCAGCCTGACACATTCGCCATTATCCTGGTGAAGACTTGAGGAGCCGTGCTGAGACCGAAGCAAAGAGCTCTGAATTGGAAGCACTTGCCTTGCATTACAAATCTCAGGTACTTCCTTGAAGTCGGATGGATGGGGACATGGAAATACGCGTCCTACAAGTCGAGGGACACCATCCAATCCTCTGGACGTACTGATGCCAGCAGCGACTGAGTCGTCTCAACGGAGAACTTTGTCTTCTCCACAAAGACGTTGAGAGAACTGACATCCAGGACGGGTCTCCATCCGCCCGAGTTCTTGGGGACTAGAAACAGGCGATTGTAAAAGCCTGGGGAGGATAGATCCCGAACCGGTTCTATCGCTCTCTTGTCTAGCATTTGGTCGACTAGGTCTATTAGGGCTTTCTGTTTCCCCGGATCTGTGTACCGGGCTACTGAGGCCAGCGGAGCATCTGCGAGAGGAGGTTTCTTCAGAAAGGGGATCTTGTATCCTTCCTTGATGACTGAGAGGGACCAAGTGTCTGCCCCTCTACTCTTCCAAGACTGCCAAAAACCTGACAGTCTTGCGCCTACTGTCTGGAGGAGACGAACTTCATTTTCTGGAGCGAGGTCTGAACGAACCCCTGGTAGATCTTGGTCCTGACTCTTGCCTTCTTCCTCTAAAATCTGGTCTTGAAGAAGTACTCCTGTCCCGAAAGAGCTGCTGGAATTACTTTTCCTCTTGTTTCGAAGGAGGAGTGGTTGCCAAGGGCTTACGAGCTGACCGAGATAATAGGTCTTGGGTGGCTTTTTGGGCCAGCGAAAGTGTAATGTCTCTAACCAGGGACTCGGGAAAAAGATGTTGAGACAGGGGGGCGTAAAGAAGCTCAGACTTCTGAACAATGGTAACAGACCTTGAAGTAAAAGAGCAAAGCAGGGCTCTCTTCTTTAGGATCCCAGCTGAGAACAGCGCAGCCAACTCATTCGCCCCATCTCTGAGGGCCTTGTCCATACAGGACATAATACTGGTAAGGTCCGAGTTCCTTCCATCTGGTCAGTTTTTCTTGCCAGAGTCCCTAGCGACCAGTCTAGAAAACTAAAAACCTCAAAGGCTCTAAAAATACCTTTGATGAGATGATCCAGCTCCAACATCGACCACATGACCTTGGCTGAGTTGAGAGCATGCCTTCTAGCAGAGTCCACTAAGCCAGAGAAGTCACCCTTGGAGGAGGAAGGCACTCCCAGACCCAAAGGTTCCCCAGTTTCATACCACATACCCGCTTTTGAAGCAAGACGAGCTGGTGGAAACGAGAAGGAAGTCTTAACTGCTTCTCTCCGCTCCTTCATCCAGTCATCAATCTTCGCAAGAGCCTTCTTTGCGGAAATCGACAGTTTCATCTTGATGAAGGCCGACGGTTTCTTGGCCTTCTTTCTGTTAAATTGGGATTGAGGAGATTGAGGGGCAGCAGGTTGGAATTCCTCTCCAAAAAGTTCAATAAGGGAGCGAGAGAGAACTTTGTAATCTCCAGCAGCGTCGGCAGGTTTATCATCGTCATCAGAGACCTCCTCGAGGTCCTGATCCACATCTGCAACATGCTTCGAACGAGAAGAAGGCTCCTTAGAATCCGACAATGGCAAATCAAAGGAATCGTCATGCAAAAGATGGCTTGCATCCTGGAGCCCAGCGCTAGAAGAGTCCTTAGAATGAGAGGCAGTATCGTCCCGAAGAGGCAGGCTGGTATCGTCCTGGGACCGAGAACGAGAGGCAGTATCGTCCTGGCGCCGTGAGCGAGAGGCGGTATCGTCCTGGCGTCGTGAACGAGACGCGGTATCGTCCTGGCGTTGGGAACGAGAGGCGGTATCGTCCTGGTGTCGAGAACGAGGGGCGGTATCGTCCTGGCGTCGTGAACAAGAGGCGGTATCGTCCCGGCGTCGTGAACGAGAGGCGGTATCGTCCTGGCGAAGTGAACGAGAGGAGGTATCGTCCTGGTATCGTGAACGGGAGGCGGTATCGTCCTGGCATCGAGAACGAGAGGCAGTATCGTCCTGGCATCGAGAACGAGTAGCAGTATCGTTCTGGCATCGAGAACGAGAGATAGTATCGTCCTGGTATCGAGAACGAGAAACCGTATCGTCCTGGTATCGAGAAGAAGTATCGCCTTGCGAAAGCGCACATTCATCATCCTGGCGCAGAGAGGGAGAAGTTTTCTTAAGAGAAGAACTCCGTTCTCTCTTAGAAGTAGACTTCTTAATAGGTAACGAGTTGTCTTTACGTCTATCAGACTGGGGGTGAGGGCGGCTAAATGCTTGCACTAACGTAAAAAGTTGTTACTGCATGACAGACATAAAGGATTTAGCAACATCAGCTGGGTCTTGCGGTCCCGAAGGGGAGGGTTGACGAATAACACTCGTAGAAGGGGGAGGATCTTCGGCTGTAAAATCCTGACTTGCAGGCTTAGGCTTCGCCCTTTTCACAGGCACGGAGTCGAAATCGTCCTCCGATGGAGAAGGTTCATAGCTGCTAGAACCGGGAGAGAAAGAACGAGACAGTTTGTCGCGGTTCCATCTCCTCTTTGTAGGTCTTGACGCTTCAAACTTCCATTTACGTCTGGGAGAATTCAGAGAAGAAAAATAACACATCTTTTACATGACGGTCAAGAACAGCCTGGGAATCGGCATCAGGGCTGTTTGAGGCGACGGCTGACCGAGGGTACATACCTCTCACCCCCTTTCGGTTGTCGACGTACCTTCTCCCTTGGTCCTGGGAGCTTGGTAGAGGTCTAGGTCTAGGGTAATGACAGGTTCGGTCAGTCGCCACCTCCACTGCACTAACACAAGCACTTTCACTATTCTTACCTTTAAAGGCCTCAAGTTGTTCTTTAATGGCCTTCAAACGGCCGCCAATCTAGCGTACAGAGGGTCATCCGCAGATACGGATCCTGTAGGAGGGGCAGGAGTTACTAACGCAAGGGAAGGATCAACTTCCAAAGAGGAATCAATTATAGGTTCAAAAGATAAATCTACACTAAGTTCATCTTCCTTTTCACTAACAGACTTAGACTTAGACCTAGAAGCTCTCCTAACTCTATCTAGTTTACGCACATAGCGCTTCATAATCAACCAATCCTTTTCATCCAAAACCTTACATTCCCCGCACCTATTACTAAGGGCACATTCAAAACCCCTACAATTCAAACACATGGTGTGAGGGTCTACCGCCATTTTCGGTAGTCTCGTCTCACATTCCTCATTCGCACAGACACGGTAATGACTTTTTTCACTCATAATGAAAACAGCAATAAAGCAAAGAAATAACAAAACACGATTGCCAAAACCCCAAATCAGAGTACTTCACCAAATAGCAGACTGGTACAGCGATACAGGGAAAGCGAAGAAAAACTCTTAATGACGGACCAACGTGTTGTCGATCCGGCTGGCAGAGATGAACTGAAGAACAGAAAACGGGAATGATTCCTCGTACCACCCTTTAACGGGTGTAACCACCCAACCACCACAATGCGGTTGCCGCGTTTAGAAAAATTCTGCCGAAAGTAGAGATTATTAGCTATGTATATATAACTGCCAGGTAAGTTCTATTCATAAAAATCATTTATTACTCGGACAAATCAGTGTTCGAATTGTCTTATGGGTTCCATAAAGGTTTAAAGGCTGCTCATGAATAGCAAAGGCAAGGGACAGTGACAATGCCCTAGAGACTGACCATATTGCATATGATCAGCACCCAAGCCTACTCTCCACCCAAGCTAGGACCAAGGAGGGCCAGGCAATGGCTGCTGATGACTCAGCAGATAGACCTATAATCTTCGCCAAAACCCCCATCCTTTGCTCAAAAGGATGGTGAGGTTGCAGCAACCAAAGGAACAAATGAATTTGAGCAAGACTCAAACACCAGTCTGGCAATCACCAGGCAAGAATGCTACCACTAGGCCACCACAACCCTAAAGTTAGGTATCAACAGTTCTGCTGTAAATTTTAATCTAACTTCCCAATCTTTGTTTACTATACAATCCTAGTTTTAAAAACCGAATGCTACATTTCAAATAGCCCAAAATAGGAAAGCAACCCGGTGAGGAAAAGAAATGGAAACGTAATTAGCAAACAATAAAAGAATAAAGACTAAAAACAAAGATATAAAGTACAACAATCTTGAATAAATGAGTAACAGATGAATTATGGTAAAACTCATGTCAACCTTCCCGATAAAAGTTTGAAGTTCCAATGATTCAACTATTTGATTAGGAAAATCATTCCACAGTTTGGACCCAGTTTGGAATAACATTTCTTGCTATAGTAAATAAAATCCTGACAGATTATTATTATTATTATTATTATTATTATTATTATTATTATTAAATGCTAAGGTACAACCCTAGTTGGAAAAGCAGGATGCTATAAGCCCAAGGGCCCAACAGGGAAAATAGTTCAGTGAGGAAAGGAAACAAGGAAAAATAAAATATGTTAAGAAGAGTAATAACATTAAAATAAATATTTTCTACTGAATATAATCGATAAAAACTTTAACAAAACAAGGGGAAGAGAAACTAGATAGAACAGTGTGGCCGAGTGTACCCTCAAGCAAGAAAACTCTAACCCATGACAGTGGAAGACCGTGGTACAGAGGCTATGGCACTACCCAAGACTAGAGAACAATGGTTTGATTTTGGAGTGTCCTTCTCCTAGAAGAGCTGCTTACCATAGCTAAAGAGTCTCTTCTACCCTTACCTAGAGGAATGTGGCCACTGAACAATTACATTGTAGTAGTTAACCCCTTAGGTGAAGAATTGTTTGGTGATCTCAGTGTTGTCAGGTGTATGAGGACAGAGGAGAATCTGTAAAGAATAGGCCAGATTTTTCGGTGTCTGTGTGGACAAAGGAAAAGAATCGTAACCAGAGAGGATACAAAGCAGTACTGTCTGGCGGGAATGATTCCTCCTACCACCCTTTAACGGGTGTTACCACCCAACCACCACAAGGCGGTTGCCACGTTTGGAAAAATCCTGCCGAAATAGCGATTATTAGCTATGTATATATAACTGCCAGGTAAGTTCAATTCATAAAAAAACACCTTTGCTGATCATGGTGATAAACAAACCCTTTCACCCTGTTAAAGTATCCCTATCCTTCTCCTAGAAGAGCTGCTTACCATAGCTAAAGAGTCTCTTCTACCCTTACCTAGAGGAATGTGGCCACTGAACAATTACATTGTAGTAGTTAACCCCTTAGGTGAAGAAGAATTGTTTGGTAATCTCAGTGTTGTCAGGTGTATGAGGACAGAGGAGAATCTGTAAAGAATAGGCCAGATTTTTCGGTGTCTGTGTGGACAAAGGAAAAGAATCGTAACCAGAGATGATACAAAGCAGTACTGTCTGGCGGGAATGATTCCTCCTACCACCCTTTAACGGGTGTTACCACCCAACCACCACAAGGCGGTTGCCACGTTTAGAAAAATTCTGCCGAAATAGCGATTATTAGCTATGTATATATAACTGCCGAGTAAGTTCAATTCATAAAAAAACACCTTTGCTGATCATGGTGATAAACAAACCCTCTCACCCTGTTAAAGAATCCCTATCCTTCTCCTAGAAGAGCTGCTTACCATAGCTAAAGAGTCTCTTCTACCCTTACCTAGAGGAATGTGGCCACTGAATAATTACATAGTAGTAGTTAACCCCTTAGGTGAAGAAGAATTGTTTGGTAATCTCAGTGTTGACAGGTGTATGAGGACAGAGGAGAATCTGTAAAGAATAGGCCAGATTTTTCGGTGTCTGTGTGGACAAAGGAAAAGAATCGTAACCAGAGAGGATACAAAGCAGTACTGTCTGGCGGGAATGATTCCTCATACCACCCTTTAACGGGTGTTACCACCCAACCACCACAAGGCGGTTGCCACGTTTAGAAAAATTCTGCCGAAATAGCGATTATTAGCTATGTATATATAACTGCCAGGTAAGTTCAATTCATTTAAAAACACCTTTGCTGATCATGGTGATAAACAAACCCTTTCACCCTGTTAAAGTATCCCTATCCTTCTCCTAGAAGAGCTGCTTACCATAGCTAAAGAGTCTCTTCTACCCTTACCTAGAGGAATGTGGCCACTGAACAATTACATAGTAGTAGTTAACCCCTTAGGTGAAGAAGAATTGTTTGGTAATCTCAGTGTTGTCAGGTGTATGAGGACAGAGGAGAATCTGTAAAGAATAGGCCAGATTTTTCGGTGTCTGTGTGGACAAAGGAAAAGAATCGTAACCAGAGAGGATACAAAGCAGTACTGTCTGGCGGGAATGATTCCTCCTACCACCCTTTAACGGGTGTTACCACCCAACCACCACAAGGCGGTTGCCACGTTTAGAAAAATTCTGCCGAAATAGCGATTATTAGCTATGTATATATAACTGCCGAGTAAGTTCAATTCATAAAAAAACAGCTTTGCTGATCATGGTGATAAACAAACCCTCTCACCCTGTTAAAGTATCCCTATCCTTCTCCTAGAAGAGCTGCTTACCATAGCTAAAGAGTCTCTTCTACCCTTACCTAGAGGAATGTGGCCACTGAACAATTACATAGTAGTAGTTAACCCCTTAGGTGAAGAAGAATTGTTTGGTAATCTCAGTGTTGTCAGGTGTATGAGGACAGAGGAGAATCTGTAAAGAATAGGCCAGATTTTTCGGTGTCTGTGTGGACAAAGGAAAAGCATCGTAACCAGAGAGGATACAAAGCAGTATTGTCTGGCGGGAATGATTCCTCCTACCACCCTTTAACGGGTGTTACCACCCAACCACCACAAGGCGGTTGCCACGTTTAGAAAAATTCTGCCGAAATAGCGATTATTAGCTATGTATATATAACTGCCAGGTAAGTTCAATTCATAAAAAAACACCTTTGCTGATCATGGTGATAAACAAACCCTTTCACCCTGTTAAAGTATCCCTATCCTTCTCCTAGAAGAGCTGCTTACCATAGCTAAAGAGTCTCTTCTACCCTTACCTAGAGGAATGTGGCCACTGAACAATTACATTGTAGTAGTTAACCCCTTAGGTGAAGAAGAATTGTTTGGTAATCTCAGTGTTGTCAGGTGTATGAGAACAGAGGAGAATCTGTAAAGAATAGGCCAGATTTTTCGGTGTCTGTGTGGACAAAGGAAAAGAATCGTAACCAGAGAGGATACAAAGCAGTACTGTCTGGCGGGAATGATTCCTCCTACCACCCTTTAACGGGTGTTACCACCCAACCACCACAAGGCGGTTGCCACGTTTAGAAAAATTCTGCCGAAATAGCGATTATTAGCTATGTATATATAACTGCCAGGTAAGTTCAATTCATAAAAAAACACCTTTGCTGATCATGGTGATAAACAAACCCTTTCACCCTGTTAAAGTATCCCTATCCTTCTCCTAGAAGAGCTGCTTACCATAGCTAAAGAGTCTCTTCTACCCTTACCTAGAGGAATGTGGCCACTGAACAATTACATTGTAGTAGTTAACCCCTTAGGTGAAGAAGAATCGTTTGGTAATCTCAGTGTTGTCAGGTGTATGAGGACAGAGGAGAATCTGTAAAGAATAGGCCAGATTTTTCGGTGTCTGTGTGGACAAAGGAAAAGAATCGTAACCAGAGAGGATACAAAGCAGTACTGTCTGGCGGGAATGATTCCTCCTACCACCCTTTAACGGGTGTTACCACCCAACCACCACAAGGCGGTTGCCACGTTTAGAAAAATTCTGCCGAAATAGCGATTATTAGCTATGTATATATAACTGCCAGGTAAGTTCAATTCATAAAAAAACACCTTTGCTGATCATGGTGATAAACAAACCCTTTCACCCTGTTAAAGTATCCCTATCCTTCTCCTAGAAGAGCTGCTTACCATAGCTAAAGAGTCTCTTCTACCCTTACCTAGAGGAATGTGGCCACTGAACAATTACATTGTAGTAGTTAACCCCTTAGGTGAAGAAGAATTGTTTGGTAATCTCAGTGTTGTCAGGTGTATGAGGACAGAGGAGAATCTGTAAAGAATAGGCCAGATTTTTCGAAGTCTGTGTGGACAAAGGAAAAGAATCGTAACCAGAGAGGGATACAAAGCAGTACTGTCTGGCGGGAATGATTCCTCCTACCACCCTTTAACGGGTGTTACCACCCAACCACCACAAGGCGGTTGCCACGTTTAGAAAAATTCTGCCGAAATAGCGATTATTAGCTATGTATATATAACTGCCAGGTAAGTTCAATTCATAAAAAAACAGCTTTGCTGATCATGGTGATAAACAAACCCTTTCACCCTGTTAAAGTATCCCTATCCTTCTCCTAGGAGAGCTGCTTACCATAGCTAAAGAGTCTCTTCTACCCTTACCTAGAGGAATGTGGCCACTGAACAATTACATTGTAGTAGTTAACCCCTTAGGTGAAGAAGAATTGTTTGGTAATCTCAGTGTTGTCAGGTGTATGAGGACAGAGGAGAATCTGTAAAGAATAGGCCAGATTTTTCGGTGTCTGTGTGGACAAAGGAAAAGAATCGTAACCAGAGAGGATACAAAGCAGTACTGTCTGGCGGGAATGATTCCTCCTACCACCCTTTAACGGGTGTTACCACCCAACCACCACAAGGCGGTTGCCACGTTTAGAAAAATTCTGCCGAAATAGTGATTATTAGCTATGTATATATAACTGCCGAGTAAGTTCAATTCATAAAAAAACAGCTTTGCTGATCATGGTGATAAACAAACCCTCTGACCCTGTTAAAGTATCCCTATCCTTCTCCTAGAAGAGCTGCTTACCATAGCTAAAGAGTCTCTTCTACCCTTACCTAGAGGAATGTGGCCACTGAACAATTACATAGTAGTAATTAACCCCTTAGGTGAAGAAGAATTGTTTGGTAATCTCAGTGTTGTCAGGTGTATGAGGACAGAGGAGAATCTGTAAAGAATAGGCCAGATTTTTCGGTGTCTGTGTGGACAAAGGAAAAGAATCGTAACCAGAGAGGATACAAAGCAGTACTGTCTGACGGGAATGATTCCTCCTACAACCCTTTAACGGGTGTTACCACCCAACCACCACAAGGCGGTTGCCACGTTTAGAAAAATTCTGCCGAAATAGCGATTATTAGCTATGTATATATAACTGCCAGGTAAGTTCAATTCATAAAAAAACACCTTTGCTGATCATGGTGATAAACAAACCCTTTCACCCTGTTAAAGTATCCCTATCCTTCTCCTAGAAGAGCTGCTTACCATAGCTAAAGAGTCTCTTCTACCCTTACCTAGAGGAATGTGGCCACTGAACAATTACATTGTAGTAGTTAACCCCTTAGGTGAAGAAGAATTGTTTGGTAATCTCAGTGTTGTCAGGTGTATGAGGACAGAGGAGAATCTGTAAAGAATGGGCCAGATTTTTCGGTGTCTGTGTGGACAAAGGAAAAGAATCGTAACCAGAGAGGATACAAAGCAGTACTGTCTGGCGGGAATGATTCCTCCTACCACCCTTTAACGGGTGTTACCACCCAACCACCACAAAGCGGTTGCCACGTTTAGAAAAATTCTGCCGAAATAGCGATTATTAGCTATGTATATATAACTGCCAGGTAAGTTCAATTCATAAAAAAACAGCTTTGCTTGTCATGGTGATAAACAAACCCTTTCACCCTGTTAAAGTATCCCTATCCTTCTCCTAGGAGAGCTGCTTACCATAGCTAAAGAGTCTCTTCTACCCTTACCTAGAGGAATGTGGCCACTGAACAATTACATTGTAGTAGTTAACCCCTTAGGTGAAGAAGAATTGTTTGGTAATCTCAGTGTTGTCAGGTGTATGAGGACAGAGGAGAATCTGTAAAGAATAGGCCAGATTTTTCGGTGTCTGTGTGGACAAAGGAAAAGAATCGTAACCAGAGAGGATACAAAGCAGTACTGTCTGGCGGGAATGATTCATCCTACCACCCTTTAACGGGTGTTACCACCCAACCACCACAAGGCGGTTGCCACGTTTAGAAAAATTCTGCCGAAATAGCGATTATTAGCTATGTATATATAACTGCCAGGTAAGTTCAATTCATAAAAAAACAGCTTTGCTGATCATGGTGATAAACAAACCCTCTCATCCTGTTAAAGTATCCCTATCCTTCTCCTAGAAGAGCTGCTTACCATAGCTAAAGAGTCTCTTCTACCCTTACCTAGAGGAATGTGGCCACTGAACAATTACATTGTAGTAGTTAACCCCTTAGGTGAAGAAGAATTGTTTGGTAATCTCAGTGTTGTCAGGTGTATGAGGACAGAGGAGAATCTGTAAAGAATAGGCCAGATTTTTCGGTGTCTGTGTGGACAAAGGAAAAGAATCGTAACCAGAGAGGATACAAAGCAGTACTGTCAGGCGGGAATGATTCCTCCTACCACCCTTTAACGGGTGTTACCACCCAACCACCACAAGGCGGTTGCCACGTTTAGAAAAATTCTGCCGAAATAGCGATTATTAGCTATGTATATATAACTGCCAGGTAAGTTCAATTCATAAAAAAACAGCTTTGCTGATCATGGTGATAAACAAACCCTTTCACCCTGTTAAAGTATCCCTATCCTTCTCCTAGGAGAGCTGCTTACCATAGCTAAAGAGTCTCTTCTACCCTTACCTAGAGGAATGTGGCCACTGAACAATTACATTGTAGTAGTTAACCCCTTAGGTGAAGAAGAATTGTTTGGTAATCTCAGTGTTGTCAGGTGTATGAGGACAGAGGAGAATCTGTAAAGAATAGGCCAGATTTTTCGGTGTCTGTGTGGACAAAGGAAAAGAATCGTAACCAGAGAGGATACAAAGCAGTACTGTCTGGCGGGAATGATTCCTCCTACCACCCTTTAACGGGTGTTACCACCCAACCACCACAAGGCGGTTGCCACGTTTAGAAAAATTCTGCCGAAATAGTGATTATTAGCTATGTATATATAACTGCCGAGTAAGTTCAATTCATAAAAAAACCGCTTTGCTGATCATGGTGATAAACAAACCCTCTCACCCTGTTAAAGTATCCCTATCCTTCTCCTAGAAGAGCTGCTTACCATAGCTAAAGAGTCTCTTCTACCCTTACCTAGAGGAATGTGGCCACTGAACAATTACATAGTAGTAATTAACCCCTTAGGTGAAGAAGAATTGTTTGGTAATCTCAGTGTTGTCAGGTGTATGAGGACAGAGGAGAATCTGTAAAGAATAGGCCAGATTTTTCGGTGTCTGTGTGGACAAAGGAAAAGAATCGTAACCAGAGAGGATACAAAGCAGTACTGTCTGACGGGAATGATTCCTCCTACCACCCTTTAACGGGTGTTACCACCCAACCACCACAAGGCGGTTGCCACGTTTAGAAAAATTCTGCCGAAATAGCGATTATTAGCTATGTATATATAACTGCCAGGTAAGTTCAATTCATAAAAAAACAGCTTTGCTGATCATGGTGATAAACAAACCCTTTCACCCTGTTAAAGTATCCCTATCCTTCTCCTAGAAGAGCTGCTTACCATAGCTAAAGTCTCTTCTACCCTTACCTAGAGGAATGTGGCCACTGAACAATTACATTGTAGTAGTTAACCCCTTAGGTGAAGAAGAATTGTTTGGTAATCTCAGTGTTGTCAGGTGTATGAGGACAGAGGAGAATCTGTAAAGAATAGGCCAGATTTTTCGGTGTCTGTGTGGACAAAGGAAAAGAATCGTAACCAGAGAGGATACAAAGCAGTACTGTCTGGCGGGAATGATTCCTCCTACCACCCTTTAACGGGTGTTACCACCCAACCACCACAAGGCGGTTGCCACGTTTAGAAAAATTCTGCCGAAATAGCGATTATTAGCTATGTATATATAACTGCCAGGTAAGTTCAATTCATAAAAAAACAGCTTTGCTTGTCATGGTGATAAACAAACCCTTTCACCCTGTTAAAGTATCCCTATCCTTCTCCTAGGAGAGCTGCTTACCATAGCTAAAGAGTCTCTTCTACCCTTACCTAGAGGAATGTGGCCACTGAACAATTACATTGTAGTAGTTAACCCCTTAGGTGAAGAAGAATTGTTTGGTAATCTCAGTGTTGTCAGGTGTATGAGGACAGAGGAGAATCTGTAAAGAATGGGCCAGATTTTTCGGTGTCTGTGTGGACAAAGGAAAAGAATCGTAACCAGAGAGGATACAAAGCAGTACTGTCTGGCGGGAATGATTCCTCCTACCACCCTTTAATGGGTGTTACCACCCAACCACCACAAGGCGGTTGCCACGTTTAGAAAAATTCTGCCGAAATAGCGATTATTAGCTATGTATATATAACTGCCAGGTAAGTTCAATTCATAAAAAAACAGCTTTGCTTGTCATGGTGATAAACAAACCCTTTCACCCTGTTAAAGTATCCCTATCCTTCTCCTAGGAGAGCTGCTTACCATAGCTAAAGAGTCTCTTCTACCCTTACCTAGAGGAATGTGGCCACTGAACAATTACATTGTAGTAGTTAACCCCTTAGGTGAAGAAGAATTGTTTGGTAATCTCAGTGTTGTCAGGTGTATGAGGACAGAGGAGAATCTGTAAAGAATAGGCCAGATTTTTCGGTGTCTGTGTGGACAAAGGAAAAGAATCGTAACCAGAGAGGATACAAAGCAGTACTGTCTGGCGGGAATGATTCCTCCTACCACCCTTTAACGGGTGTTACCACCCAACCACCACAAGGCTGTTGCCACGTTTAGAAAAATTCTGCCGAAATAGCGATTATTAGCTATGTATATATAACTGCCAGGTAAGTTCAATTCATAAAAAAACACCTTTGCTGATCATGGTGATAAACAAACCCTCTCACCCTGTTAAAGTATCCCTATCCTTCTCCTAGAAGAGCTGCTTACCATAGCTAAAGAGTCTCTTCTACCCTTACCTAGAGGAATGTGGCCACTGAACAATTACATTGTAGTAGTTAACCCCTTAGGTGAAGAAGAATTGTTTGGTAATCTCAGTGTTGTCAGGTGTATGAGGACAGAGGAGAATCTGTAAAGAATAGGCCAGATTTTTCGGTGTCTGTGTGGACAAAGGAAAAGAATCGTAACCAGAGAGGATACAAAGCAGTACTGTCTGGCGGGAATGATTCCTCCTACCACCCTTTAACGGGTGTTACCACCCAACCACCACAAGGCGGTTGCCACGTTTAGAAAAATTCTGCCGAAATAGCGATTATTAGCTATGTATATATAACTGCCAGGTAAGTTCAATTCATAAAAAAACACCTTTGCTGATCATGGTGATAAACAAACCCTTTCACCCTGTTAAAGTATCCCTATCCTTCTCCTAGAAGAGCTGCTTACCATAGCTAAAGAGTCTCTTCTACCCTTACCTAGAGGAATGTGGCCACTGAACAATTACATTGTAGTAGTTAACCCCTTAGGTGAAGAAGAATTGTTTGGTAATCTCAGTGTTGTCAGGTGTATGAGGACAGAGGAGAATCTGTAAAGAATAGGCCAGATTTTTCGGTGTCTGTGTGGACAAAGGAAAAGAATCGTAACTAGAGAGGATACAAAGCAGTACTGTCTGGCGGGAATGATTCCTCCTACCACCCTTTAACGGGTGTTACCATCCAACCACCACAAGGCGGTTGCCACGTTTAGAAAAATTCTGCCGAAATAGCGATTATTAGCTATGTATATATAACTGCCAGGTAAGTTCAATTCATAAAAAAACAGCTTTGCTTGTCATGGTGATAAACAAACCCTTTCACCCTGTTAAAGTATCCCTATCCTTCTCCTAGGAGAGCTGCTTACCATAGCTAAAGAGTCTCTTCTACCCTTACCTAGAAGAATGTGGCCACTGAACAATTACATTGTAGTAGTTAACCCCTTAGGTGAAGAAGAATTGTTTGGTAATCTCAGTGTTGTCAGGTGTATGAGGACAGAGGAGAATCTGTAAAGAATAGGCCAGATTTTTCGGTGTCTGTGTGGACAAAGGAAAAGAATCGTAACCAGAGAGGATACAAAGCAGTACTGTCTGGCGGGAATGATTCCTCCTACCACCCTTTAACGGGTGTTACCACCCAACCACCACAAGGCGGTTGCCACGTTTAGAAAAATTCTGCCGAAATAGCGATTATTAGCTATGTATATATAACTGCCAGGTAAGTTCAATTCATAAAAAAACAGCTTTGCTGATCATGGTGATAAACAAACCCTTTCACCCTGTTAAAGTATCCCTATCCTTCTCCTAGAAGAGCTGCTTACCATAGCTAAAGAGTCTCTTCTACCCTTACCTAGAGGAATGTGGCCACTGAACAATTACATTGTAGTAGTTAACCCCTTAGGTGAAGAAGAATTGTTTGGTAATCTCAGTGTTGTCAGGTGTATGAGGACAGAGGAGAATCTGTAAAGAATAGGCCAGATTTTTCGGTGTCTGTGTGGACAAAGGAAAAGAATCGTAACTAGAGAGGATACAAAGCAGTACTGTCTGGCGGGAATGATTCCTCCTACCACCCTTTAACGGGTGTTACCATCCAACCACCACAAGGCGGTTGCCACGTTTAGAAAAATTCTGCCGAAATAGCGATTATTAGCTATGTATATATAACTGCCAGGTAAGTTCAATTCATAAAAAAACAGCTTTGCTTGTCATGGTGATAAACAAACCCTTTCACCCTGTTAAAGTATCCCTATCCTTCTCCTAGGAGAGCTGCTTACCATAGCTAAAGAGTCTCTTCTACCCTTACCTAGAAGAATGTGGCCACTGAACAATTACATTGTAGTAGTTAACCCCTTAGGTGAAGAAGAATTGTTTGGTAATCTCAGTGTTGTCAGGTGTATGAGGACAGAGGAGAATCTGTAAAGAATAGGCCAGATTTTTCGGTGTCTGTGTGGACAAAGGAAAAGAATCGTAACCAGAGAGGATACAAAGCAGTACTGTCTGGCGGGAATGATTCCTCCTACCACCCTTTAACGGGTGTTACCACCCAACCACCACAAGGCGGTTGCCACGTTTAGAAAAATTCTGCCGAAATAGCGATTATTAGCTATGTATATATAACTGCCGAGTAAGTTCAATTCATAAAAAAACAGCTTTGCTGATCATGGTGATAAACAAACCCTCTCACCCTGTTAAAGTATCCCTATCCTTCTCCTAGAAGAGCTGCTTACCATAGCTAAAGAGTCTCTTCTACCCTTACCTAGAGGAATGTGGCCACTGAACAATTACATAGTAGTAGTTAACCCCTTAGGTGAAGAAGAATTGTTTGGTAATCTCAGTGTTGTCAGGTGTATGAGGACAGAGGAGAATCTGTAAAGAATAGGCCAGATTTTTCGGTGTCTGTGTGGACAAAGGAAAAGAATCGTAACCAGAGAGGATACAAAGCAGTACTGTCTGGCGGGAATGATTCCTCCTACCACCCTTTAACGGGTGTTACCACCCAACCACCACAAGGCGGTTGCCACGTTTAGAAAAATTCTGCCGAAATAGCGATTATTAGCTATGTATATATAACTGCCAGGTAAGTTCAATTCATAAAAAAACAGCTTTGCTGATTATGGTGATAAACAAACCCTTTCACCCTGTTAAAGTATCCCTATCCTTCTCCTAGAAGAGCTGCTTACCATAGCTAAAGTCTCTTCTACCCTTACCTAGAGGAATGTGGCCACTGAACAATTACATTGTAGTAGTTAACCCCTTAGGTGAAGAAGAATTGTTTGGTAATCTCAGTGTTGTCAGGTGTATGAGGACAGAGGAGAATCTGTAAAGAATAGGCCAGATTTTTCGGTGTCTGTGTGGACAAAGGAAAAGAATCGTAACCAGAGAGGATACAAAGCAGTACTGTCTGGCGGGAATGATTCCTCCTACCACCCTTTAACGGGTGTTACCACCCAACCACCACAAGGCGGTTGCCACGTTTAGAAAAATTCTGCCGAAATAGCGATTATTAGCTATGTATATATAACTGCCAGGTAAGTTCAATTCATAAAAAAACACCTTTGCTGATCATGGTGATAAACAAACCCTTTCACCCTGTTAAAGTATCCCTATCCTTCTCCTAGAAGAGCTGCTTACCATAGCTAAAGAGTCTCTTCTACCCTTACCTAGAGGAATGTGGCCACTGAACAATTACATTGTAGTAGTTAACCCCTTAGGTGAAGAAGAATTGTTTGGTAATCTCAGTGTTGTCAGGTGTATGAGGACAGAGGAGAATCTGTAAAGAATAGGCCAGATTTTTCGGTGTCTGTGTGGACAAAGGAAAAGAATCGTAACCAGAGAGGATACAAAGCAGTACTGTCTGGCGGGAATGATTCCTCCTACCACCCTTTAACGGGTGTTACCACCCAACCACCACAAGGCGGTTGCCACGTTTAGAAAAATTCTGCCGAAATAGCGATTATTAGCTATGTATATAAAACTGCCAGGTAAGTTCAATTCATAAAAAAACACCTTTGCTGATCATGGTGATAAACAAACCCTTTCACCCTGTTAAAGTATCCCTACTTCCTGATACATTATTTTCCCAAACTTTGCTTTTTCTTCTAATTGGTGTTTTCATTAGAAGCCTTGCAACTTAAAGAAATTCCTACCATAGATTACACATACAGTACATTTATTCTAAAGAAGTCTCACCCTAGATATGGTTACTGTACTTGAATCAAATAAATAAAAAAAAAGTCACTTTACAAAAATATAATAGAAAGGCAAGCAGAATGGGAAATGATTGAATACTGAATATTGAATATCAGTATTTAAATCATTCCTTCTTTCACAGATATAGATTTGTATATTACAAACATTGTATGCAATGTCTTTCATAAGCATCACATCCATTAATAAGAATAGAATATTAAGTACCATACAACTTCACAAAACTTACCAATTATTGTGTTCACTTTGCAAATTTTAATTTTACTGACAGGAAATTGAAAGATAACACTATAATCAAAGATTTATTAAAAAGTTAAAGTATATCAAGGAGTACTTTCATTTGATTGAAAAATAATAAAATATATTACCTATCCTTAAATAATGTTTTGAAAAATGATAAAATATATTGCCTATCCTTTACTAATGTTATGTTCAAACACAGTACTTTGAAGTTATATCACATCATCTTGCAATCTTCTGTGAAAGAGATTCAAAGCTTCGTACTGCTTGGGTCCCAACCAGATGTGAGGTCGTGCTGCTTTTATGTGGTGGATTGCAGCTTCAGGGGTCCATTGATTCTTCTGTAAAAAGGAACAAATTGAGTTATGGCAATTTCCTGTCACAGTATTTCTTGTCTCGTGATAAAATCACAATCCTTATAACATGCCTGTAACTTAACCCTTTTACCCCCAAAGGACGTACTGGTACGTTTCACAAAAGCCATCCCTTTACCCCCATGGACGTACCGGTACGTCCTTGCAAAAAAATGCTATAAAAATTTTTTTTTTTCATATTTTTTATAATTTTTTGAGAAAATTAAGGCATTTTCCAAAAGAATGAGACCAACCTGACCTCTCTATGACAAAAATTAAGGCTTTTAGAGCAATTTAAAAAAAATATACTGCAAAATGTGCTGGGAAAAAAATAACCCCTTGGGGGTTAAGGGTTGGAAATTTCCAAATAGCCTGGGGGTAAAAGGGTTAAAAGCTAGTACTTTAATGTTACAGCTCTGTACTCTTAATCATATTTCTTTACACTAATGTATAGTATATGGCAACCTACATGAAATCAGTGTAAAAAAAACAATATCTTCATAGACGTTATTAACCTAAAATGTAATAAATCATGCGTGAAAATGTTGACTGCTAGAAAATCACATACAATATGATGGTAGGATAACATAAGGTCATTATCATTGTGGTATATGTGAATGAATCATAATAGTGCTGTATGCAAGAAAACACTGATAAAGTGAATCATTTAGAGAGACTTCACGAGTACCAAGGAAGAGGTGTCCTTGTGCTTTTATAATGAAAGTCAAACCTCAGTAGGATGATTCTGTGCTGTATAGAATTAATGAAGTTTCTTTTGGTGAAGAATTTTTTTTTTCTGAGAACCTACATTATTCAGCCTCTCCCGTGTCTACTATACTGTATACCACAAAAAATGATGCATATATAAACAGCAAGGAAAAGAAAACATATAATATTGGTTGCATAATGACTTAAGATAATGGTGTAATGTACCACTTTCTAGCATAGCATGACATAACCTGATTTAACCATGGAGTAAATGAACAGCATGTGAGAAAAACAGAATTAAAATAAAAGAATGTCTTATTTGTATACTCGCCTAGCATTTATATTACTGACTCACATTGCGATGGAGGTGGGATAGTGATGGGAAAATAATTAAAATTTTAGGGTAGACGAGAAAGGAGCAATACGAATGCTAGGGGAGGTTCACAGAAATAATAACCTGTCTTGCATTTATGTCTACCTAGTCTTTTACTAAACCCTTCAAAAACTACAACAAAGAAATGTTAATAAAATTAAAGCCCTGTACACCTTAGATGACAGCAACATAAAATTGGAAGACAAAATCATTAAAATGGAAACCATTTCCTTGCTTTCTCAAATATAGAGAACTTTATTGTCATATCCATAATTCTTTTTCTGTATATTTTGAAACTAAATCTATATCAAATTTCTATACCCACAAACTAGAAAACAATGAGCAAAAAGGCAAAACTTTACTTACAGCCATCAAATAACAAGCAACCAGAGTGGTACTCCTAGTTCTTCCTGCCTTGCAGTGTACGTACACAAGACCGTTTCCCCGACTGTCAAAATCTTTGATGAAGTCGACTCCTTGCTGAAGCTTGTCCAAACTAGGAGCTTGGAATATATCTGTCGTACTAAGCTGAAGAAATTTTACTCCTACAGCTGCCCACTCCTGTAAAGCCAAAGAGGTCAAATTTCATTTGCCATACAGAACTCAAAATTCCTCACACAAAACTGGGATTGATTGATTCAAAGAGTTCTCTGGCATCCTGACATTTAATGTCACTGACGCCGATATTGTTTGCTATAGATAAAGAATAAAAGAATATTCAATTCAAAACAATAAAAGCAAAGATGTCCATATAAAATCTAAACAGCTTTCAGAAGACCTGCTTGTGAAATAAATTGAAAAATACTGCTAGCATAGTGTAACACATCCTGCCCAAGAAATAATGGACTTGTTAAAATTTCATACTGAACTCTTCAAATCTTCCAGTTGCTCATAACTTGGAGGGTAATTCTGGAGATTACGATCTACTGTACATCCTCTCCCTGTGACTGAACAACTATGTACTGTACCCTGATTATTATATGAGAGAAGCTCTTTGATAGACTGACTATGAAAACTATGGTACAGTATTCCTATTCAATATGACAAATTCGTAGATAATTGTATTTTTCCTTACTATACAAACCTTACCTATTTAATAGGGGTATTACTTTCGGCGTAGCTGAAATGACAAGCCATTAATTTTTAACGAGGGTTAACTATACTGCTGGTTAGCAGGGGTGGGGGAGGGTAGCTTGCTACCGCTCACCCTCACACACCTATGATTGAGCTCACTTTGCTTGGTGGTAAGACTTCAAGGGGGATAGGGCTGGCGGGTAAGTTTGCTTAAATAGCTAAGGTTTGTATAGTTAGGAAAAATACAAATTATCTACGAATTTGTCATTTGCTCCGTAACTAGAATACAAACAACGCTATTTAATAGGGGTGACTCACCCATTAGGAAGGATGGATGTCCCAGCCAATCGGGCTTTTGGGTTTTACCCGGGGGCTTCTTATCTGAGTGTATCAGTACTCAAGAAATAAGGAGTTCCTGCACCTTGCTAAAACCTTGCTACATAAGGTCCGCGGCCTACGCAAGCTGTGTGTTGAGGTATGTAGAAGTGTGACTGTCCTGGTAAAGTTATTCCGAGTTCTTTAGAAGGAAAAACTGTGTAACTAGGACTTTCCCAATACTACCTCATCAGGGTATGGGGATGCAACAGTATTAGTCTTAATACTAGGTACACAAGGGAGCATGGTTTACCTGCAGTGGTTTGAGGTCAGCTATGCAGAGAACCCAGGATGCTGCTTTCCCCAAGAGAGGGGAGAATGCAGAAAAGAATAAGGGCCAGTCAAACCTTTTCATTCATGCAGACTAAAACCGGGTAACAATGCCCTCAACCTTCTGCTACTTGTCCAATAAGGAGCTTGAGGTTTTAAACCAGCTGTTGTGCAGCCACCACAGGACCGATAGAGAACGTATCGAGTCTCCTGTGGGTCACGTATTGCAGGTATATTGAGATGTGAATGTGATCAGACGATTCCACACCCCAGCTTGAAGAACCTGCGTCACTGAGAAGTTTCTCTTGAATGCCAGGGACGTAGCTACGCCCCAGACATCATGAGCTCTGGGGTGACATGACAGAGGGGGGTCTGGATTCAGTGCATGGTCTATGACCTTGCGAATCCAAGCTGAGATGGTGTTCTTGGCGACCCTCCTTTTGGTCCTTTCTGTACTGACAAATAGTGCAGGCACACGAGGACAGGCTGCGGCTGTTCTCTTAAGGTACAGCCTCAAACTCCTCACTGGGCATAGTAAGAGATGGTCTGGGTCATCTGTTACAGTATGGAGACTAGAAATCTGGAACGAGTCGAATCGTGGATCCGCTACTCCCAGGTTCTGAGTCGTAGCAATAAACTCAGAGACGAAGCTGAACGTTACCTATTGCCATCCCCTTGAATGGGTGATTTCGTATGAGAGTCCATGTAGTTCACAGATTCGCTTGGCCGAAGCCAAAGCTAGTAGGAACACCGTCTTCCAAGTCAGGTGGCGATCGGTTGCCTGGCGTAATGGTTCATAGGGAGGTCTCTTAAGAGACCTGAGAACTCGAACCATGTTCCATGGGGGAGGTCTCACTTCTGACAGAGAGCAGGTAAGTTCATAACTCCGTATGAGTAAGGAAAATTCTAGCGATGAAGAAATGTCCATTCTTTTCAGTCTGAAGGCGAGGCTTAAGGCTGAGCGATAGCCTTTTACTGCCAAGACTGACAGGCCCATTTCTTTACGCAAATACACGAGGAACTCTGCTATTGCTGGAATAGCGGCATCGAGTGGAGAGATACCCCCTCCACAACACCAACCACAGAAGACTTTCCACCTTGCCTGGTAGACAGCTGTTGATGACTTACGCAGATATCCAGCCATCCTAGTCTCAACTTGTTGCAAAAATCCTCTCTGAGAGAGGAGATGCTGGATAGTCTCCAGGTGTGAAGTCGTAGTGAAGCTACGGCTTTGTGGAATATGTTGGCGTGTGGTGGTTTGAGTAGATTGTGTTGTGGAGGGAGTTCTCTTGGGGGCTCCGTTAAGAGCTGCAGAAGGTCTGGAAACCATTCTGCGTGATGCCATAGTGGAGCTATGAGGGTCATTGAAAGATTGACCGATGTTCTGGTCTTGTTGAGTACCATCCTCATCAGACAGAACGGGGGAAAGGCGTAAACGTCGATGTTGTCCCACCATTGTTGGAAAGCATCTTGCCAGAGAGCCTTGGGGTCTGGGACTGGGGAACAATGCATCGGGAGTCTGAAGTTCAGGGCCGTTGCGAAGAGGTCCACAGTCGGAGAACCCCACAAAGTCAGGACTTTGTTGGCTACTACATGATCCAAAGACCACTCAGTACTCACTATCTGAGATGCTCTGCTCAGGTTGTCGGCGAGCACATTCCTTTTGCCCGGAATGAAGCGTGCCGATAGTGGTATCGAGTGGATTTCGGCCCATCTCAGTATCTCTACTACTAGATAGGATAGCTGCTGTGAAAAAGTACCTCCTTGCTTGTTGATGTAAGCCACTACTCTGGTGTTGTCGCTCGTCACCACCACTAAGTGGCCTGCCAGGAACTGTTGGAACTGTTGAAGGGCCAGAAAGATGCCCTTCATCTCTTCAAGTGGAGGTACTTTTCTGACTCTGACCAGAGGCCTGAGGTCGTGTGGTGCAGCATGTGGGGCCCCCACCCTTTCTTTGAAGCGTCTGAGAACAGTATCAAATCCCGGGGGAGGACGAGAAGGTCCACTCCTTTTCGTAGGTTCTCGTCTATCACCCACCACTGGAGGTCTGTCAGTTCAGCAGATCCCATGGGGATCCGGATGTCCGGGGAATCACGACTTTGATTCCACAGGGACTAGAGTTGCCACTGGAGGGATCTCATCCTGAGGCAACCATTGGGAATTAGACGGGCCAGCGATGAAAGGTGACCAAGAAGACGTAACCACGTTTAGACAGTGAGTTCTTCTTGTCAAAGAAAGGGTCTTGCGACCTCTCTCAGCCTTGTTATCCTGTCGTCTGATGGGAAGGCTTTATGGAGATTGGTGTCTATGATCATGCTTAAGCATACCAGTCTCTGTGTAGGAAGCAGAGAAGACTTCTTGAGATTTACCATGATCCCCAGATCTTGGCAAAGTCTCAGAAGTTTGTCTCAAGTGTTGAAGAAGGGTTGACACCCAGTCTGCTAGGATTAGCCAGTCGTCCAGACAACGGAGGAGACGGATGCCAATCCTGTGTGCCCAAGATGACACTAGGGCAAACACTCTGGTGAAAACTTGGGGTGCGGTGGAAAGAACGAAGCACAGCACCTTGAACTGGTACTTCCTGTTGTCTAGGCTGAATCTTAAGTACTGCCTTGAAGACGGATAGACTGGGATCTGGAAGTATGCGTCCTTTAGGTCCAGTGTACACATGAAGTCCTGAGGTCTTACTGCTAGTCTGACCGTGTCTGCCGTCTCCATGCTGAACGGAGTTTGCTTGACAAACTTGTTCAGGACTGAGAGGTCGATGACTGATCTCCAGCCTCAAGACGTCTTTCTTACAAAAAAAAGTCGACTGAAGAAGCCTGGGGACTCGTCGAGGACCTCCTGGAGAGCGTCCTTCTTTAACAGGGTCTGGATTTCTGCCTAAAGGGCCTACTCCCCTTGCCGATCCCATGGCAAGGGAATCTATTGACACTGGATTCGTCGTCAGGGGAGGTAGAGATGTTATGAATAGGACGTGATATCCTAGACGGATCACGGAGATTGTCCAGGAATCGGCCCCGAGTTGCTTTCACCTGTCTGAGAAACTTTGTAGGCATCCCCCCACTGGTGGAAACGCAGGGGGAGTGCCTGTCCTAGCGTTTGCAGCCTCGGCTGCTCCCTCTAGGATTCTTTCCTCCCCTGGAGGACTTTTTGCCTTTCCTGTCCTTGACAAGAAAGGGCTTATTAGACACCACTGTCTTCGCTGCTGGTTTCAGACACTATGGTCTTGGTTGGACGGGACTGCCGCGGTGCTGGAGGTTAATTGGGCTTTGTTGTTAAAGCCCTATGGAGGAGGGAGTCTCGATGAGACTTCCTCCACCTTTCAGCAGCAAGTTCCAAATCCTTAGGCTCAAACAGATGGGCCCCCTCTAGGGAGGAATGTCTGAGCCTATTTATCTCGACGCTTAGGACCTGTTGGTGGAACCTCTCAGACACTGCATCTCAACGTTTCAAGATAGTGTTTGCCCACAAGTTCGAGGCCTGGTGGGCAAGAAACTCGATCGTGCGAGTGCCTGAGAGTAAAAAGGTCTCCATTGCCTTCCTGGTACGCTCCTTGGAAAAATCCTCGGATCATATCAGGATACCTAAGGTCCCTAACCAGATGTCCAGCCACGAAGTAGCTTGCATAGCATACTTAGTGACCTTTTCCTGGTTAAGGACTTCGGTTGCCGAGAACGAGACCTGCCGGCTGGAGAGACTCTCAAGAGGGACTCCCCTGGTTAGCTCTTCCAGAGAGTGGTGAAGAGGAAGAGCTGAACTGGGTTCCTCCAGTATCTCAAAAGTACCTCCTTTGCTGTACGTGAGGAGGTGGGAGGAGCTTGTTCGTAGAGCCGGCACGGTTGGAAGAGGCAAACTCGGAGAGCTGTTGGGAGATCTTGTCCCTGGTACTCTTCAACCCTTGATACCGAGGCAGGGCTGCATTGGTCTTTGAGGGTTTCTGAGCGCTGAAGACGCAGTCTAAGACAGTGACTTTGCCCTCTCGAGGGGGTATCTCTGGGTCGGAAAACCCATTGAGAACCCTCATTAGAGTCAGAACCTGCCAGACTGCATGTTTTGATTCTTGTTGGTCTCCTCCTGATGTAGGATTCGCAGCGAAGTCTCCTTCTATCCCCAAGAGCTCTTCTTGGGGTGAGTCGTGGACATTCCTTGAGTGGCTGGCTGTCTCCGTTCTAGCCCTAGTGGAGGCTTTGGCAGAGTTTTGTAGTCTTTGGACTCCTTCCGGGGAAGGAGGTAAGACTCCAACATCGAAGGTCTGAGTGTCATGTCCCTCCTGATCTCAGATTGAGGGGAACTCTCCGCATGAAGGGAGGTTTCCTCCATTGGTGCGATGGAAGAGTCTCTCTCCTCGCGCAGTTCCCTTGGTGACGGATGGTCTTCATCCGACAGGGAGGGAGAGTATCCCTGGGGAAAAACTGGAGGGACTAGCCTTGATGGTCTGCACGGAGTCAGCTTCACCCTCGGTGAAGTGACCGCGTCGGAAACTCCTCTTTTTCTCTTTAAAGGGGTAGAGGAAGCCATGGTTCCGTATCTTGAGTCCAGAGCTATAGGTTGCTCCGTTGAGCGGTCACACAGGACGGGCTTGAATGCCTGTGTTACAGCTCTATCTAAGGCACTGAACCCAGGCTGCTGACTGACTGATACACTGTCAGACAGATCCTCTGAAGGGAAAGGGACCGAAGGTTCCCTACGAGGAGTCACCGTAATAGGTGGGTCCTTCTTACAAGGCAGTTTAGGGATCCTGAACTCCTCTTCTTGTACCTGTTTCCCTTCTCCCGCAGGGCGTGCTAGAATGCGTTTGCGGCTAGGGGAATGAGGCGATGGCAACCTTGCCGGATGTAGATCCTGCGCCTGTGCCTGTTGGTATGCGAGAGAATATTGGCGCGCGGGCGCACAGGAGAATTTTAGCCCCGTGCGCGGGAGAGTATTGGCGCGTGCGTGCAGGTGAGAGTTGGCGCGCGGACACGTGGTAGAGCGCGCGTGGGAGATATTTGGCGCACAGGAAAGCGCGAATGTCCAGGAGAATGCCGGCACACCGGTAAGAGTTGGCGCATAGGTGAGGGCTGCAATGTACCTGTTGTCTCACCTACAGTGTGTTTGAGCACTGGAGAATAATGGCGCGCAGGCATTCGTTGGCACGTGGGGGAGCGCTGGTGCGTGGGAGATAAATGGTGCACAGGCTGGCGCGTAGGAGACCCCTGGCGTGCAGGTGGGCGCTGGCGTGCAGGTGGGCGCTGGCGCGTAGGAGATCGTGGGCGCATTAGTGCAGGAGATTATGGGAGTGCAGGAGCGCAAGCGTGCTGTTGGACGCTGGCGCGTGGGCAACCCTGGGCGTGTGAGCGCAGTTGAACGTGGGTACTTGGCGCGCAAGAGAATGTTGGTGCACAGGTGCATGAATTTGCTGCCTTCTATGAGGGCGAGCAAGTGAAGGGGCGCGCCAAAGCGCTGTAGCGTGACGATCTGCTGATGAGCGCTGAAGTTCTGTTGGATTGCTGCGCAGGTGAACATGGGCGCTTGGCGCGCAGGAGAACGTTAGTGCGCAGGCGCATGAATTTGCTGCCTTCCATGAGGGCGAGCAGGTGAAGGGGCGCGCCAAAGTGCTGTAGCGTGACGAGCTGCTGATGAGCGCTGAAGTTCTGTCGGATTGCGAGCTGCAGGGTGATGGCGCGCAGCTGCGCACTTTGATAAAGCTACAATAGGCTCTACCGGTGACAGGAAAGGTGATGGCAGGTCGGCAGGTCTGGAGGGTGGATGGTCGGGGTGCCCAATGTAAGGGCGACCATCAACCGAAGGAGATCGAGAACGATCGGCAGAGAGGTCCAGAACCGAAGTCACAAGACTAGTTGCAGGAGCAGTGACGATCGATGAATGAAGGTCAGAATGCAGCGGAGGCTCCTCTGCAGGGGACGGCTGCAACGGCGATGAACCAAAGAGGCGCCTCTTCACCGCTGGTGAAGAGAGACCTCTAAGGCGAAGTGGAAGGCGTGCCTTCTGATGAATGTGCCCTCTGGGGGCCGTTAGATCAGCAAGATGACTGTGCGCCGCAGCAGTCCTCCAAAGAGGAGTCTATACAAGTCAACTCCCCCGAGGGGGAGAACACTTGCAGGAGAGACAGACGTTGAACTTAGTTTCCTCCTCGAAGGATGTTCAGGAACGGGGGAAACTAAGTCGCAGCAACCGCTGTAGAGTCTGGAGTGGCAGAGGAGATGGATGATACCGCATGAGACACCTCAGACACAACAACGTCGACAAGGGTTAGGGGATCTACCTCTGACGGCGACGATGATTGCTTAACAGAAGCACTCATGCAGATGAACTGTAGCAAAGCTTCCTTGGAAGGCGGACCCGTAAGTCCCAAGGAAGACCAAATCTGTAAAAGGGGAGTTAGTGACAAGGCCTCACCCAGGGGGAGAGGTGGGGAGGGGAAGCAACATCATCTCTCGAGAACCGGGGTTGGCTGATATTAACTTGGTCTACGCTACTACTCGACGGTCTCTCGTAAGAGACCGAATGAGTAGGAGCTTCGGAGGAGGGTCGGGAGACGGAAGAAGAATGAATGAATGAATGATTTAAAGTTTTCAGCCATCCTGACATCTAAGGTCATTGACGCCGGTAACATTTAACTTATGTATACAAAAATAAAAAATGAAATAAAATAAAAAATTAAAGAGTATTCAATTAAAATCATAAAAATTGAATGTCATAAAAGTTAAATATTTTTCAGAAGACCTGCTTCTGAAAGAAATCTAAAAATGCCACTTGCATGTAGGACACATCATTTCCAAGAATCTTGGCAAGGATGAACCTGCCACCCTCACCTCGAGCCTCAAACAAATATCTATTCCGCAAGTTGTTATAATTGGGGCATTCGGTCAACAAATGCCTTACTGTTAGAGGTACTAAACAATTGTCACAATACGGTTGGTGTTGGCCCTTCAGCAGAAACTCATGTGTCAACCGAGTGTGACCAATACGGAGACGACAAAGAGACGTCTCCCATTTTCGGGGCATCATATTATACCTCCAAGGATATATGTCATTTGTTACTTCCCTCATTTTATTGCCATCTTGACTATCCAATTGCTGTTGCCATTTATTGCAAACCAATTTCTTGATGTCAGGTAAGAAATCATTACAGGGAATGGGATACCTTCTTGGCAGCAACTCGGATGCAGCCTCCTTAGCCAGTGAATCTGTCTTCTCATTCCCGGACACACCTACATGTGCTGGAACCCAACAAAATTGAACTGTTATACCTCTCCGTCCAATAAGGAAGAGCCATTCTAAAATCTTTAAAACTAGAGGGTTATTAGAATTAAAAACTTCCATAGCTTGAAGGACACTCCTTGCATCACTAAAAATTGTAAAATTACCCTCCTTCTCCAACGCTATTTTCTCAATAGCGGTTAATATGCCATACAGTTCGGCAGAAAATATGGAAGCGGTCAGAGGAAGTGCACCTCTACAATTAAAACCATTACAGTACTATGTACTCCCAAATCCAACGCCAGCATCAGATTTGGAGCCATCAGTATAGATAAAAGTTGATCCTCTATGTTCTTTAACATGTTCATTAAAAAGAGACCTGGCTTCTAGGTCTGACATATTCTTCTTATCTCCAATAAAATATTTACAAAAAGATATCTCTGGTAACTTCCATGGAGGCGTTGATGATACCTTAAATGGAAGTACCTTATTTCTAATTATATCCAGACTATTTAATGATAGTTTCACCCGAAAGCCATAAGGTTGAGGAGATTTTGGGTGCAACTCAAAGTATGATGCGTGTCTTACAAGGCTTGCAGTCTGAAAGGCTAGAGAGTTAGGGAGTCTTTGCAATCTAAACCAATACCGAAGAATGGAAGACATTCGGTAAAGGTCTAGAGGTAACTCTCCAGCATCAACAAGGAGACTTGGGATAGGCGAGGTTTTAAAAGCTCCAGTAGACAATCTAATACCTGCATGATGTATCGAGTCTAATATTTCTAACCGGCTTGGGGTGGCTGAAGAATATACCTCACAACCATAACTAATTTTGGAAAAAAATCAAGGCCTTGTATAATTTTAAAATAGTATTGCGGTCTGCCCCCCATGATATATGGGATAATACTTTTAAGATATTCAGAGCTTCAACACATTTAGCTTTTAGCGCTTTTAGGTGAGAAACCCATGTAAGTCTACAGTCAAATATCAAACCTAAAAATTTGGTTTCCGATACACATGGTATCCGTTGACCTTTAATGTATATATCCGGGTCTGGATGTACTCCCCGGATACGACAAAAATGGACAATGGTAGTTTTACTTGTCGAGAACTTAAATCCATTCATGTCAGCCCACTGGATAATTTTATCAATAGAGAGTTGGATTTTTCTCTCAACCATTGCCATTCTAGTGCCAGCAAATGATATTGAGAAATCATCCACAAATAATGTTGAGAGAACATCCTGGGGAATGGCTGAGGATATCCCATTAATTGCTAGTGCAAAAAGGGTTACACTCAGCACACTACCCTGAGGAACTCCTTCTTCCTGGCACTTACTCTCTGATAGAGTTTCCCCCACTCTCACTTGAAAAACTCTACGTGAAAGAAATGCCTGAATAAATAGTGGCAGCTCTCCTCTCAATCCCAATTCATGAATGGTTTTAAGAATACCATATCTCCATGTGGTATCATAAGCCTTTTCAAGGTAAAAAAATACTGTAACATGGTGCTGTTTGGAAGCAAAGGCTTCACAAATAGAAGACTCAAGTCGTATCAACACATCAGTCGTTGAGTGCATTTTTCGGAATCCACATTGAATCGGTGATAAAATACCTTTCTTTTCAAGGTACCATATCAGCCTTGCATTGACCATCTTCTCCATGATTTTACATAAACAAGATGTCAATGCAATAGGACGATAGTTTGCTGCTAAAAACTTGTCTTTACCGGGTTTTAAAAAGGCTAAAATAATGGCTAGTTCCCAAACACTTGGGTAACTATGATCATGCCATATTCTATTAATAATGCTTAAAATAAATAGCTTTGTATTAAAATGTACATGTTTAATCATTGCATATGGAATTCCATCGGGTCCAGGGGCTGTATCGTTGCAATGAGCAAGTGCGGAATCAAATTCTCTTTCAGTGAAAGGAGAATTATACGACTCTTCCCTTCTTGTTGCAAAATTTAAAATTTTCTTTTCTTCAGTGCTCCTATACTGGTGACCAGGGGCTCCTTCACACTTGCTGGATACATTTAAAAAATGATTAGCCAGGGCATTGCTAACTTCACTTGCTTCAGTTACATACTGGCCATTCACCTTCAACACTGGTGGTGGGTTGGGGGTGAATTTGCCAGCTATCTTTTTTACTTTCCTCCACACAGAAGATGGTGGTGTTCTACTGTTAATGGAGGAAACAAAAGACATCCATGACTGGCGCCTTGCTTCTTTCATGGCACGACGGAACTGTGCTCTACATTTCTTGTACATAGTTAAATTCTCATCAGTTCTGCGTCTACGCAATCGTGTTAGAGATCTTCTTGTGGCTCTGTGGAGTGCAGTTAGTTCTGAAGACCACCACGGGACTGGTCGTCGTTTGAATAACCCTGTTGTTTTGGGAATTGAATTGACTCCTGCTGTATGAAGAGTTCCATTCAGTAGGTCTATGGCATCATCAACACTTTCAAACTGTTCTGTGACCCGTCCTAGGCAGTTGACCTAGAGTTCCAGAAGGAACTCTGGGTTAGGACGTTCCCAATACCACCTCGTCAGGGTATGGGGGACGCGACAGTATTGACTCAATACTCGGAACACAAGGAAGCATGGTTTACCTGCAGAGGTTTGAGGTCAGCTTTGCAGAGACCAGGATGCTGCTTCCCCAGTAGAGGGGACGATGAAGAAAGAAGTAAGGCCAGACAAACTTCTTTCGTTCATGCAGACTAAAACCTGATAACAATGCCCTCAACCTTCTGCTACCTGTCCAAAAAGGAGCCTGAGGTTAGACCAGCTGTTGTGTAGCCACCACAGAGCGATAGAAACGTATCGATACTCCTGTGGGTCACGTCCTGCAGGAAGCGGGCTGCGAAGGTCATTAGAAGCTTCCAGACTCCAGCTTGTAGCACCTGCGTCACAGAGTAATACTACTCGAAGGCGAGGGACGTTGCGATGTACCCGACATCTTGCTGTAGGGCGACGTGACGGAGGAGGGTCTGGATTCAGGTCGAGATGAATGTCCTTGAGACCAAGCTGAAGAGGAATACTGGAGACTCTCCCCTGTGTCCTTCCTGTGCTCCCAACCCGGCTGCACGTGAGGACAAACTGCAGCTGTTCCCAAAGATAACCCCTCGATTCCTTTACTGGCAGGAAGGAGAAGGTTTGGGTCATCTGATACAGAATGGTGCCTCGAAATCTTGAAGGAGCTGGATCGAAGGGCCGGGACCCCAAGATTCTGAGTCTAGCTAACAACTCAGGAGCGAACCTGAATGTTGCCTTCCCCTATTCCTTAGGAAGGGCGGAGTCGTACGAGACCAAGAAGATTGCTTACACACTGGCCGAGGCCAGAGTGAGCAGGAGCACCGTCCCCCAAGACGGAATACGATCAGGGGCCTGACGTAATGGTTCTTGAGAAGATCTCTTAAGGGACTAAAAGTCCGAACCATGCTCCATGGAGGAGGTTTCACTCCGACTGGGGGCAGGGACGTTCGCAGCTTCGCATGAGTGAAGAAAGGTCCAGCGGGAAGGAAAAAGTCTCTTCCTTTCAGCCTGAAGGCCAGAGAAAGGCTGAGCGACAGGCTTCATTGCCGAGAGCGGAAAGGAGTTTCCTCCCGCCGAAAAGCAATAAGTCCGTTATTGCTGGAGAAGAGGCCTCAAGGGAAGAGGTATCTCTCCCACGACACCAACCACAGAAGACTCTCCACTTTGCCTGGTAGATCCCTGCAGATGACTATCGCAGGTGATGCGACCTCCGCTTCGCGACTGTAGCGGGTTGTCTCTTCTTGAGGCGGCGGCGTAGTGTCTCCAGGCGTGAAGCCGAAGCAATGCCACGGCTCGTGAAAGATGTTGTAGTGTGGTTCTTAGAGTAGCCTGTGCCGTGGGAGAAGCTCTCCCGGGATTCCGTCAGGGGAAGCAGAGGGTCCGGAAACCGTTCCGCGTATAGTCACAGTGGAGCTCTCAGGGCCATTGAAAGGTTGACAGACAACCTGGTCTTGTTGAGACCCATTCTCAACAGACAACAATGGTGGCAAGACGCAGGCGTCGATGTTGTCCCACCATCTCCAGAAAGCATCTTGCCAAAGAGTCTTGGGGTCTGAGACTGGGGGGAAGAACAGCGGAAGCTTGAAGTTCCAGGCTGTCGCGATCAGGTCCCCCAGGCCAGGACTTGCCGGCTACTAAAGGCCAAAGACCCCCAGGTACCCTTTATCTGCGAGGCTCTGCCCAGATAGTCGGAGAGAACATTCCTCTGCCCGGAGTGAGCGAGCCGATAGTGGTATAGAGAGGACCTCGGATCATCCTAGTATCTCTACTGCAAGATGCGAAGGTATGAAAATGCGTCCTTTGCTGGTTGGAATACGCCAGTACCATGAAGTTGTCGCGCACGGAGCGACTTGGCAGGAACTGTAGGATCTGTAGAGGGGCCAGACTACGGCCCCTAAGCCTGCCTGAATGATGGGGAGGTATCCTTCAGGTCCTGACCATAGGTCTGAACCAGAACATGCGCCCCCCCCCCCTTTTCTTTGACGAGTCCGAGAACAGCATCAAAATGTGGGGAAAGGACGAGAAGAGGTTCCATAAACCCGTTGCAGGTCTAAACGTTCCGCTGGTCCCCTAGGGGCCAGAAAGTCCGGTTAATCGTTGCTTTGATACCACCGGAACTTGGGCCGCCCCACAGGGAACTTATCCTGAGGCGACCGTTCGGGACTTTAGACGGGTCAATGAGGAAAAGAGACCCAGGAAACGTTCCAAGGTAGGGCTGAAAGCTCTGCTTGACTGAGAACAGGTACTGCGACTCTCCTCAGCCTTGCCACAGTCAACTGAAGGGAAGGCTCGGAGAAGGAGGCAACAGCATCTGGCGTACCCAGGCGGTCACCCATCCAAGTACTGACCAGCCCAACGTTGCTTAACTTCGCTGATCGAACGAGAAGCGGTGTTTCCAACGTGGTAAGGCCGTTGGCTCAATATCATGGCTAGATACCCCAGATGTTGAGGCAGAAGTAGAGAAGGCTCCTAGCAAATTACCATGATCCCTCACTCATGGTAAGGACCCGGAAGCTTGTCCCGGCGTTGAAGAAGGTCGAACCCGAGCCTACCGGAGTTGACCAGACCTCCAAAAGGCAAAGGAGGTGGAAGCCTGTTCCTGAGCGGCCATGAGGAAAGCAGGGAGAGTTCTTTGGGGAAAAACCTGCGATGCCACGGCAGGATCGCCACACCGCATCTTAAGTCTAGGCTGAATTCCAAGAGCTTCCTGGAAGATGGATGGAATGGAAACTGGAAGTACCCATCCTTCCGATCCAGGGCCTAAGGAGTCCCGCCGCCTCGTTACCAGTCTGATCGATTCTGCTGTTCCACTCTGGACGAAGTTTGTTCGACAAACTTGAACAGAGCTGAGAGGTCAACTACGGAATTCCCGTCTCAGATGCTTTCCTACGAGAAAGGATCGACTGAAGAAGCCGGGGGGTGAAGCCGTCGACGATCCTATGGAGGACCTTCTCCTAAGGCATGGATCATTCTGCCCAAACGGGCAAAACTCTTGCCAGCCCCATGGCATAGAGGTTCAGTGATACTGAATTTAAGAGCGAGGCGCGATATCCTTGGCTGATCACGGAGATCGTGCAGGAATCGGCATCAGGAAGCTGTTATCCGGATGAGTAACCTTAGGCATCCTCCCAGCGTGAGACCTGCAAGGGGGGGTTGCCAATCCTAGAGTTTGTGAACTCTGCCGCTCCCTCTAGGATTATGCCTCCCCAGGAGAGCTTCCCGTGCTACCTGTCCCTGACAGGAGGGGACTGCTATTGGACACCTTGTCTTATCTGCTGTAGCCGGTCCGATAACTCAGGCCGACAAGGCTGAAAGAAGAGGCGCTGGAGGCCTGCAGGGTCTGGAAGAAAGCGCCTTGGAGGAGTGAAAACGGAAGTCGACTTCCTCCGCACAACCGCTGTCCATGTCCCTGTCCTTGGGCACAAACAAGCTCTTCCCAAGGATGGAAGAGTGTCTGAGCTTGTCGACATCCACGGAGGAGACACTCGAAAGGAAGCCCTCGGTCACTGCGTCTAGATGGTCCAACCTCGAGCTTACCCGCAAGTTAGAAACTTGGCGACGAAACGCCAAGGTGCTTGAGCCCGAGAGGCGGAAAGTACCCATGATCTTCCTGGAGCTTCCTTGTACAAAACCTCGGGTCGCAACCGAGGAGGGAAAGGACCTGGTAAGCCCCTTCCACGAGATGGAGAAGAGGAGGGGGTAAACCAGACACCCCTTGCCCGACGGAGAAATCTCGAACGGAAAGCTCCCTGGCAAGACCCTTCCAGGGAATGACGAGGAAGGGCTAACCCAGGTTCTGGAAAGAAGAATGTTGCTCAGACCTCCCTGAAGATTCTTCCTGCTCTTGCATGTGCCATGCTCTGCGTTTACGGGGTGAAGACCGTGTTCTGGAAATACGCTCCAGAAGACTCGCCAGTCTGGCCATGTTGCGAAACCCCGACGGGAATCGCGGTCGCAATCGCCCTGGCGCTCGCGCGATGGTAAATCAATGGTTTGTGCGTGGCCGAACGTGGAAGCACCCATGCGCGGGCACGCAGGAGCGCAGACGAAAGTGCGCGAGGGAGCGCAGAAGGAGGGCGAGCGTGGTAGGAAGGGCGAGAGCTGGTGGTCGGAATCCGAAAGTTCACAATGGATACTGCAGGAATCGAGCCGACGTTCGCGCGATGGAACACCGTCGGTTCGCGCGATGGAACACCGTCGGTTCGCGTGATGGAACACCGTCGGTTCGCGCGACGGAACACCGTTGGGTCGCACAACGGAATACCGTTGGTCCGCGCGCGGGCGAACATTGGAGCGCATGTGCGCGGGCACGTGGGCGTGTGGTCGCGCAGGCACGTGGGCGCGCGGGTGAGCGCAGGCGGTCGGGAGACCGATGGCGCGTAGGCGGCCGATGGCGCGTTGACGAGCGATGGCGCGTCTTGGCGAGCGATGGCCCGTAGGCGAGTGAAGGCGCGTTGGCAAGCGATGGCGCGTTGGCAAGCGATGGCGCGTTGGCAAGCGATGGCGCGTTGGCAAGCGATGGCGCGTTGGCAAGCGACGGCGCGTTGGCAAGCAATGGCGTGTTGGCAAGCAACGGCGCGTTGGCGAGCGGTGGTGCGTTAACAAAACGCTAGCGCGCAGGCGAGAATTGCGCGGGCGCGTAGGCGATCGCTAACGCGTAAGAGACTAGGGATGGTTAGCGCGCATCGCGCTAAACAGAAGGCGCGCAGGTGCATCAGGAAGGTGAGCGCTGAAGCAAGCTGTTAATCAGGTGATCCTGGACGGTCAGGAAAAACCGTTGGCGCGCATTGGTGCGTGGCAGGAAAGGGCGTGCAAATGTGCGCTGGCGATTGAAGAAAGCTGGCGCACAGATGGACAGAAGTAAAGGTGAGCGCTGGTGAGCAGTAGGAAGATCTACGGCAAGACTCAGCTGCCGGAGATCGTGGTCCACAGCAGACCGAGGGCTAGACCGCTACTGATGGTGTCCAGGGGACCTGACACGCGTGGCAGATCAATGGCGATCGTTGACGCGCAGGAGATCGCTGACGAGCAGGCGAACATTGACGCGTCTGTGGTCGCTGGCGAGCTGGTGATCGCTCGCGAGCAGAAGGCAACGCGTGGAATCCTGTGCGTAGAAGAAGAGTCCTTGTCCAAGACCTGAACCGAAGTTCTAGATTGCGCGGGCGAACGTGGGCGCATAACAGGAACCAACAGGAACAGCAGCGACGATCATCAGGAGAGCGCTGACGAACAGGAGAGCGCTGGCGAACAGGAGAGCGCTGGCGAACAGGAGAGCGCTGGCGATCCGGAAAACGCTGATGAGCAGGAGAGCGCCTGTGCGCTAACACTGAGCAGGAGAGCGCCTGTGCACTAACACTGAGCAGGAGAGAACACTGCAGAAGGGCGCGCAGGGGAACCCTGATACGCAAGGGAAGCACCCCCGTGGGAGGCAACCCTTTGCCCCGAAGGGACCGTTGTCCGTCGAAAGACCAATGTCCGTCGGAAGACCAATGTCCGTCGGAAGACCGTTGTCCGTCGGAAGACTGTTGTCCGTCGAAAGACCATTGTCCGTCGAAAGACCGTTGCCCGTCGAAAGACGAGGTCAGACTGCTGTCCATCTGCACCAGGGGCGGAAGGTCAATAAGAAGGAGTTGCAGGCTGCATACGGAGATTCAAAAAGGGCGCCTCTTAGCACCCTTATAGGGAGATGGGAGGCCCTTACGACGTAGCGGATGGTGAGCCTTACGGCGAAGGCGACCAACAGCAACAACTGCAGAAGAGTCCTCCGAAGAGGAGTCTCTATGAGTGTACTCTCTCGCGAACGAAAGAGAAACACTTCGTAGAAGAGACGGGTCAGCCAGTGACCTAAAAAGAGCAATCCTCCGAAGAGGGGCTCCTGCAGTTGCCCAGCCCCTTGAGCGTAACTGCAGGTGCGACCGCTCAGCACCAAGAGCATAGTCGCACGAAAAAAAGGCAAGAGAAGAACCCCCCAAAGGTGAAAAAACTCAAGCCTGGACCGGAAAACTTCCCTCGGAAGGAAAGCTACCGAGTGTTCTAAAATGAACTGGAGAGCTGTCAATCGTCACGGGAGTACTTCCAGGAGAAGGAGACAAGCCCCTGACGATCTATAGGGGAGGCAGCAACAGCCGAATCCCCAGGCCTCAACAAGACAGCTCACTCCGTTGTCACATTACAGAAACGAACTAGATCGGTAACTGTGAAAAATAAAAACAAAAATCATTAGTTAACATTCATTCCCCCGGGAAGGCTCCGAAGAGGAATCCCGAGGGAAAGGAACACAAGAATTACACAATAGGCACGTGCTCTCACATCCACTTACATTATGTAACTATGTAATTATGTAATTTAAAAATGAATGAACACTAAAGAAAGAACGAAAACCCCGAAAGGAATCGTTCTACAAAGCTGAAAAATCAACAAATACAATTAGATTCATAAACTAATTGAGACAAAACATACGGCGTAGCAACCCCACCCTTACGGGAAGGAAGCTACTCAGACGTAGTAAAAGTAACCTAGTAGAAGGGTGAACGACCTCAAAGAGAGAGAGAGAGAAAGACCGAAGTCAAACTCGATCGCGACCCATGAAATTACACCATGGTGGCCTAACTGCCGAGGGCTCCACGGAGATATCGTACACTACACACACAAGCACAACCTCTGAAAAGGAAACTTACTGATTCCTATACTCAAATATATACATAAACACGAAAAAATGTTTACATATATATTGAGTAAAAGAAAAGTAAGTGATTAAGTAAAGACAAAACAACAATGGCTGCCAAGCGAGGACAAAGACAGAGACGTCTGTCCATGTCCGAGCCATAAGTGAAAGTGAAGCAGTTCACCGGTGTGTGAGGGGGGAGGGGTAGCTAGCTACCACCCCCCCCCCCCGCTAACTAGCGTGGGGGTAATACACCCTCGTTAAATTCTAATGGCTCGCCATTTCAGCTACGCTAAAAGGCAAACCCAATGTAAATAGCGTGGTTTGTATTTCGGTTACGGAACAAATAACATTTAACAGGAACTTTAGCCCAATTTCACTGGCAAATGAACACAAACAGAATTCATTATTTAACATTACAGAAATGTAAATTACTGAATCCAGGCTAACTTACCTCTTTCATATTTGACAGGAACTTCAATTCATAGTCTTCATTCATTGAAATCACTCCACGAACACCTTCCTTCTCAACTAACTGAAAAAAATTAATGAAATCAAAATAATGAATTGTAATTCATAGAATAAATAATGAGCAATACAAGAGTAAAACAAGGTGTTATTTCTGCAGACTACAGTATCTATTCACAAGGAAAGACAACACTTGTATACAACACTTTATTAAGATGTCTTAATAAAAAAAAAATAAGAACTTGATAAACTATACCTGTTTTGTCATGCTTCTGAAGGGAAGAGCGCCCAAGATCACACGGTTGTCAATGGGATCATACCACCGCCTGGTGGTCATTTTCTCCATGGCAACCGTGAAGACGAGTGATGGTAGAAACGTTACTCTTGCAAAGATCTTGCCCATGGTACCACTAACCATACTATAATGAATAAGATGGCCATTAGCTTACCATGTAAAATACTGTACGCAATATAAATAGCATGAAAGATGAAAATCAGCCTTGAGACGTGTACCAAGCCCCCTATTGTATGAAAATTGAATACAAGTTGGATAAATACAATGGCATTGTGATAGCTATCTAGGATAAATATAGTGAAGGACTGAACAACTGCAGTCAGCATTGCTATTCAAGTTATACAGTGTAATTGTACTTTGTCAAAACTTTAGAAGAATAATCATCATTATTAACATTTCTATAAGCTTTTTGGGGATGGACATGAATGAACTCTCAATTGATTTATGTTTTATTCACTCACTGCACTAAGTCCGATCTGGTTTAAAAGATTTCACGGTTTATTTCCCCAATGTTAGCTTTCCCTTGTATTTCTCCAGTAACTAAAAGTTTTGCTTTGCATATGCCAATTACAGTAACCTCTCCATTCCAATCTTTCATTTTACTAAAACTCCTACAACCTCTATCTGATTCTGCTATCAACGATAACATCATATCATCTACATGTGACCGCTCCTATGGGCCTCCCTATAAGTAAATCTTTGTAGCTTCATACTTTACTATGACAAAAAGTGAAGCATTCTTTGATGGACATTGGAAATTTATGCGATAAGACCTCATTCTTTTTTCATGTTATTCTTCCTGTGGCTGCCACTGATGTTAAACTTTCTGGAACAAAGCTAACCAACATATAATCTAAAGTTTCTTTATCCTCTCCACTAACACTTGCTCCAATATTTTCATAGCTGTCACACAATTTCAGTCTTCCGTAATTTGTACTGTGATGTACTATAAAACAATTTTTCTCTCTATATAACTACTATGTTTTTTTACTAGCAACTTCTTTTGTAAGTATTTCCTATACTGTAATTCTATAATCTGATCAATTCATTAATGAATGGATCTCCAGCTGCTAATTACCAAACTGCTTCCTACCGAATTCCTGAAAATCCAGGAATTTTTCTACTTTTCATCTTTCCAAATTCTATTTCAACCTTTCAAAATGTTAGACTCTCAATAGGTACCACTACTATGAAATAATCATCCAGTTAATATTCACTCCCATGTTTCCTTTTGGTTAGTTACGCATTGTACAGAGGTCTATACAAACACTGCCATTCAATATCCTACTACATCTACAGGCTTCATTTAAGTAATAGTCAGTTAATCTAAAACACCATCAACAGCCATTAGACAACTTCATGTACACTACTGAATCATTAAAGTATCTTATCTTTTTCAAATTTTCTCCTCTTTAATTTCTCTTTCAATACTTTTCAAAGTTTCCTTGGCCCTTTTGCTATCCAGCTTATTCTCTCGTTCTCTCTCCACTGTAATGAGATGGATTTAATTTCCATCAATTCCATTTCTATATCTTGGCCACCTTCCATTTACTTTCCCCTCTTTCACCCTGTAGAGATCTCGGTCATCTTTCTTGCATTTCCTCAGTTGAAGCTTATAAGCTCTCTTTTTCTCATCAATTGCCTTTTATCATGTATTGTTCCTTGTATCACTTCCCCAATATCATTATAATAATCCATTTCCTGCCACTTCTTTTGATTTCCTCATTATATTTTTCTAGTCTCTACAAAAGTGAGTTTTCTTGAACACTAACTATAAACATATTTTGCAAAGCATTCACATGAACATATTGATTAAAGTTACCTCTACAAGAGAGATCATGATAACATCAATTGTGAGAAGTTAAGCCAAAGAGAAAAATTTCAAGGTAATGTAAAAGCTAAGCAATCGGAGACAAAAGCATAATAAAATCTTGTTCCCTGTAAAGTATTGTATATCAAGCCATGCTCCATCATGCAAAACACAATCAATACTCGAGATAAAATTGCCTGTTGCCATTCACACCTTCTTGTTCAATACAAAACAAGAATTTGCAGTACTATACTTCCTATAATGTGTCTTGTTAAATTACAGTATCTACTGTGTAGAAAAAGAAAATGTTATTTTCATTAGTAAAATAAATTTTTGAATATACTTACCCGATGATCATGTAGCTGTCAACTCCGTTGCCCGACAGAAATCTACGGTCGGGATACGCCAGCGATCGCTATCCAGGTGGGGGTGTACTCAACAGCGCCATCTGTGGTCAGGTACTCAAGTACTTCTTGTCAACAAGAACTCAATTTTCTCCTCGGTCCACTGGTTCTCTATGGGGAGGAAGGGCGGGTTCTTTAATTCATGATCATCGGGTAAGTATATTCGAACATTTATTTTACTAATGAAAATAACATTTTTCAATATTAATCTTACCCGATGATCATGTAGCTGATTCACACCCAGGGTGGTGGGTGGAGACCAGCATACATGTTAACAAAGAAGCTAAGTATCCCGTATTTCATTTTATTAGTTATTCAAAAATAACATAAAATAAATAAGTACCTGGTAAGGAAGTCGACTTGAACCATTACTCTGCCTTTATTAAGTACGTCTTCCTTACTGAGCGTAGCGGTCCTCTTAGGATGCTGAACGACTCTTAGGTGCTGAAGTATAAAGGGCTGCAACCCATACTAAAGGACCTCATCACAACCTCTAACCTAGGCGCTTCTCAAGAAAGAATTGACCACCCGCCAAATCAACAAGGATGCGGAAGGCTTCTTAGCCGACCGTACAACCCAAAAACAACAATAAAAAGTATTCAAGAGAAAGGTTAAAAAGGTTATGGGATTATGGGAATGTAGTGGCTGAGCCCTCACCTACTACTGCACTCGCTGCTACGAATGGTCCCAGGGTGTAGCAGTTCTCGTAAAGAGACTGGACATCTTTGAGATAGAATGATGCGAACACTGACTTGCTTCTCCAATAGGTTGCATCCATAACACTCTGCAGAGAACGGTTCTGTTTGAAGGCCACTGAAGTAGCCACAGCTCTCACTTCATGTGTCCTTACCTTCAGCAAAGCAAGGTCTTCTTCCTTCAGATGAGAATGTGCTTCTCTAATCAGAAGCCTGATGTAGTAAGAAACTGAGTTCTTAGACATTGGTAGACAAGGCTTCTTGATAGCACACCATAAGGCTTCTGATTGTCCTCGTAAAGGTTTTGACCTTCTTAGATAGTACCTAAGAGCTCTAACTGGGCAAAGTACTCTCTCCAGTTCTTTCCCCACCAAGTTGGACAGGCTTGGGATCTCGAACGACTTAGGCCAAGGACGTGAAGGAAGCTCGTTTTTAGCCAAAAAACCGAGCTGCAAGGAACATGTAGCCGTTTCAGATGTGAAACCTATGTTCCTGCTGAAGGCGTGGATCTCACTTACTCTTTTAGCTGTTGCCAAGCACACGAGGAAAAGAGTTTTTAATGTGAGGTCCTTAAAAGAGGCTGATTGGAGAGGTTCAAATCTTGATGACATAAGGAACCTTAGGACCACGTCTAGATTCCAGCCTGGAGTGGACAACCGACGTTCCTTTGAGGTCTCAAAAGACCTAAGGAGGTCCTGTAGATCTTTGTTGGTGGAAAGATCCAAGCCTCTGTGGCGGAAAACCGCTGCCAACATACTTCTGTAACCCTTGATCGTAGGAGCTGAAAGGGATCTTGCGTTCCTTAGATGTAACAGGAAGTCAGCAATCTGGGTTACAGTGGTACTGGTTGAGGAAACTGCATTGGCCTTGCACCAGCTTCGGAAGACTTCCCATTTAGACTGATAGACTCTGAGAGTGGATGTCCTCCTTGCTCTGGCAATCGCTCTGGCTGCCTCCTTCGAAAAGCCTCTAGCTCTTGAGAGTCTTTCGATAGTCTGAAGGCAGTCAGACGAAGAGCGTGGAGGTTTGGGTGTACCTTCTTTACGTGAGGTTGACGTAGAAGGTCCACTCTTAGAGGAAGAGTCCTGGGAACGTCGACCAGCCATTGCAGTACCTCTGTGAACCATTCTCTCGCGGGCCAGAGGGGAGCAACCAACGTCAGCCGTGTCCCTTTGTGAGAGGCGAACTTCTGAAGTACCCTGTTGACAATCTTGAACGGCGGGAATGCATACAGGTCGAGATGGGACCAATCCAGCAGAAAAGCATCCACGTGAACTGCTGCTGGGTCTGGAATCGGAGAACAATACAACGGGAGCCTCTTGGTCATCGAGGTAGCGAACAGATCTATGGTTGGCTGACCCCACAGGGCCCAAAGTCTGCTGCAAACATTCTTGTGAAGGGTCCACTCTGTGGGGATGACCTGACCCTTCCGGCTGAGGCGATCTGCCATGACATTCATATCGCCCTGAATGAACCTCGTTACCAGCGTGAGCTTTCGATCTTTTGACCAGATGAGGAGGTCCCTTGCGATCTCGAACAACTTCCTCGAATGAGTCCCTCCCTGCTTGGAGATGTAAGCCAAGGCTGTGGTGTTGTCGGAGTTCACCTCCACCACCTTGTTTAGCTGGAGGGACTTGAAGTTTATCAAGGCCAGATGAACCGCCAACAACTCCTTGCAATTGATGTGAAGTGTCCTTTGCTCCTGATTCCATGTTCCCGAGCATTCCTGTCCGTCCAATGTCGCACCCCAGCCCGTGTCTGATGCGTCCGAGAAGAGACGGTGGTCGGGGGTCTGAACAGCCAAAGGTAGACCTTCCTTGAGAAGAATGCTGTTCTTCCACCACGTTAGAGTAGACCTCATCTCTTCGGAAACAGGAACTGAGACCGTCTCTAGCGTCATGTCCTTTATCCAGTGAGCAGCTAGATGATACTGAAGGGGGCGGAGGTGGAGTCTCCCTAACTCGATGAACAGGGCCAGCGATGAAAGTGTCCCTGTTAGACTCATCCACTGCCTGACTGAGCATCGGTTCCTTCTCAGCATGCTCTGGATGCATTCTAGGGCTTGGTTGATCCTTGGGGCCGACGGAAAAGCCCGAAAAGCTCGACTCTGAATCTCCATACCCAGGTAGACAATGGTCTGGGATGGGACGAGCTGGGACTTCTCTAAATTGACCAGGAGGCCCAGTTCCTTGGTCAGATCCATAGTCCATCTGAGATTCTCCAGACAGCGACGACTTGTGGGAGCTCTTAAAAGCCAGTCGTCTAAATAGAGGGAGGCTCTGATGTCTGCCAAGTGAAGGAATTTCGCAATATTCCTCATCAGTCTGGTAAACACAAGAGGTGCCGTGCTTAGGCCAAAGCACAGGGCTTGGAACTGGTACACAACCTTTCCAAAGACGAATCTCAGGAAAGGTTGGGAGTCTGGATGGATGGGGACGTGAAAGTATGCGTCTTTCAGGTCTAACGAGACCATCCAGTCCTCCTGCCTGACCGCTGCTAGGACCGACTTCGTCGTCTCCATCGTGAACGTCTGCTTGGTGACAAAAGCATTGAGAGCACTGACGTCCAGCACCGGTCTCCAACCTCCTGTCTTCTTGGCTACCAGGAAGAGACGGTTGTAAAAGCCCGGGGATTGATGATCCCGGACTATGACCACTGCTTCCTTTTGTAGCAAGAGCGACACCTCTTGTTGCAACGCTAGCCTCTTGTCCTTCTCCTTGTAGTTGGGAGAGAGGTTGATGGGAGATGTAGCTAGAGGGGGATTGCGGCAGAACGGAATTCTGTATCCCTCCCTTAGCCACTTCACAGACTGAGCGTCTGCACCTCTGCTCTCCCAAGCTTGCCAGAAGGTCTTGAGTCTGGCTCCTACTGCTGTCTGGAGAGGAAGGCAGTCAAAACTTGCCTTTTGCGGACTTGGAACCCTTCTTGGACTTGCCACGGTGACTGTCTGCACGGGTACCTCCTCTGCTGGAGGTTCTGCCACGAAAGGGCGGGATGAACCTAGAAGCAGGTGTATCAACTGCTGCAGGGCGGAAGGGTCTAGGCACGGAAGGTAAGGTTTTAGCCTTACGTGCAGAAGAAGCCATCAGATCATGAGTATCCTTCTGGATAAGTGAGGCAGCCATCCCCTTAATCAACTCCTCCGGAAACAGACACTTGGAGAGAGGAGCAAACAACAACTCTGACTTCTGGCAAGGAGTGATACCAGCAGATAAGAAGGAGCAAAGATGTTCTCTCTTCTTGAGGACTCCTGATACATATGAAGCCGCAAGTTCACCAGACCCATCCCGAATTGCCTTGTCCATGCTAGACATGATCAGCATGGCCGAGTCCTTATCAGAAGGGGAAGTCTTCCTGCTTAAGGCTCCCAAACACCAATCGAGGAAGTTGAATATCTCGAAGGCACGAAAGACTCCCTTCAACAGATGATCTAGATCTGAAAAGGACCAGCAGATCTTCGAACGTCTCATAGCCAACCTGCGGGGAGAGTCAACCAGACTTGAGAAGTCGGCCTGGGCAGAGGCAGGAACCCCCAAGCCAGGTTCCTCTCCCGTGGCATACCAGACGCTCGACTTAGAAGCAAGCTTGGGAGGAGGAAACACAAAAGAGGTCCTTCCCAGTTGCTTCTTGGAATGCAACCAGTCCCCCATAACCCTCAAAGCTCTCCTAGATGATCTGGCGAGAACAAGCTTGGTGAAGGCAGGCGCAGCAGACTGCATGCCCAGAGCAAACTCGGAGGGAGGAGAACGAGGGGTTGCAGACACAAAATGTTCAGGATACAAGTCCCTGAACAAAGCAAGGACCTTGCGAAAGTCTAAGGAGGGTGGCGAAGACTTGTGTCCTTCAACATCAGAGTGAGGTTCATCCAGATGAGCAGCTTCATCATCCGATACATCATCATCCGAAAGTTGAGTTGTGAGTGGCAAAGGCAGAGCAGCAAGCTGACCGGCTGAATCCTGCAGAACGGGTGCATGCGTACCTGCGGATCCAACATCATGCCTCTGCTGGACAGTCTGCGAGCTGGCAACAACAAAAGCAGAGGGCTGGTGTGAGGGAGGGTCTGCGGTGGGCTGAGGAGCATGCGGTATGGTATGCAGAGCATGCTGTAAGGTATGCGGCTCATGCTGCATGGTATGCGGAGCATGCTGTAAGGTCTGCAGAGCATGCTGCATGGGCTGAGGAGAATGCCGCATAGTGCTGGAACCCGGCAACTCCTGATGCGGCAGCTCACGCATGTTAGCAGATGGTGCAGCAAGAACATGCGTCTGGCAGGGAGGACTGCGCATCGGTGGAGGAGCTCTCACAGGTGGGGTGTGGGAGCAGGCAGCCGCAGTATCTGCTGAGCGCACAACCTCTGCGGGTTGTAGGCTAACAGGAGAGGTGTTAACCTTCTCGGCATGATACTCCTGCATGAATGCCGCAAGCTGAGACTGCATAGTCTGCAGCATGGACCACTTAGGGTCTACTGTGGTTGGAGCAACAACAGACGGAGCAGTAGCCTGTTGAGGGACCACTCTACCTCTCTTGGGAGGTGTGCAGTCATCAGATGACTGTGGCGAGTCCGAACTGACCCAGTGGCTACACCTGGGCCGTTGGACAAGCTCGGAAGGGACCTTACGTTTGAGCGGTCGTGAGACCTTGGTCCACCGTTTCCTCCTGGAAACTTCTTCCACAGACGAGGAATGTAAGGGCTCATTCGTCTATGTGGATGGGACGATCCTTAACAGATACGTCCGCAACCACTGAGGATACATCCGTGCGCCGATCAAGGCCTGCCGAACCCTTTGGTCCTTCGACATTGCTTCTCCCCTGGGCTTGGGAGCTTGCAAGAGGTCCCGGACTGGGAGGACGACTGGCACGCACAGATGTACCCTCATGCGCAACACTGACACTGACACTATGCACATCACTAGCACTAACACTTCCCACTGCACTCTTCGCTTTCAGCTCTCTGACATCTGCCAAGAGCTGATTGAGGTCACTAACCAACGACTCCACCTTATCACCGAGAGCCTGAATGGCACGCAACATATCAGCCATTGCAGGCTGAGCACTCGTAGCAGGTTCGGGAGTCACCACCACAGGGGAAGGAAAAGGTTGAGGGGCATGGGGAGAGGAAAAATCCACAGAGCGAGAAGAACTCCTCCTATCTCTCTCCTTCTCTAACCTACGTGCATATCTGAGGAATTCGTTAAAATCGAATTCCGAAAGCCCAGCACATTCCCCACATCGATCTTCCAATTGACAGGATTTACCCCTACAATTGGAACATACGGTGTGAGGATCTATAGAGGCCTTCGGAAGACGCCTAGTACAAGTCCTAACACTACACTGCCTGTATTTAGGAACTTGGGAATGGTCAGACATCTTGAATTTAGAAGTAGTCAAGGGGGAATTCCAAAATTAAGCAAAGTTCGTTAACCAATAAATCAAATTAATACCAAAAGCTTGCTAAGCTAAGGATAAAGCTTCCTGAACAGCGAAGGCTAAACTTTAGAGCAAATACATCACCAAAACGTGAACAAAAGACTCCAAAATCAACAGCGTATCCAAGTAGGTCTTGCCGGCGGCACGACAGAGGAAAAATTGAGTTCTTGTTGACAAGAAGTACTTGAGTACCTGACCACAGATGGCGCTGTTGAGTACACCCCCACCTGGATAGCGATCGCTGGCGTATCCCGACCGTAGATTTCTGTCGGGCAACGGAGTTGACAGCTACATGATCATCGGGTAAGATTAATATTGAAAAATTAAGATTCCACCCTCAAAAAAATAATTCAAAGGAAAGCACCTCTCACCAAATGAAATACATTCACAAAAAATTCTTATTGACCAAGCCAAAATGTCATATGCTCTAATTACAGATCTTATATAGTACATAATACAGTGGCCAAATGCATGAATAAAAAAAAATAAAATAAAATAAAAAAAAAGGATAAGAAAAGACAAAAGTAATGTTAGAGTCCAAGAAAAAAACTCAAAAGAACAATACAGTAATTTCTACGAAAGATAAAAATCACTTCAGCTGTGAAAAAAAAATATCATAACTGTAAGAATAGTCCCTTACTCTTCCAGATCAATGGTATAGTAATGACAAAAAAATCCTTCCTTATAACTAAAAGTAAATTCTTTACCCATAATCCTATGATTACACCCAGAATTTCTACACATGGTGAGAATGCAACATATTCACCTCTGCATTGATCAAATAGTTTTCAACTGGATTCTTCTATATCAACAACTAAACCTCCCCTTGCATGCACACTTAGGCAAGATCCACGGAGATAGGTAGTCATTACAAGTTAACTACTGTACTTCTATAAATAAGCAATTCTTTTCAATTATATGAAAAAGGTTTAATATAGGATAGACCAAACTGTGTAAATTGTTAATGAAACCCACAACTATAAAAAGACCACCATGTTTGATTAATGGATGACCAGCATGGATAGAATTTTAGGCATTTATCATATTTACTATACATTCAACTTAGTTCTGTCAGGAACAATAGCATGAAGCTCCCAGTACAGAATAAGCAAAATCATATTCTCAAAAGTAATATGGAGTTTTTATGATAAAACAAAGTTTTGTGAATACTTACCTGGCAGTTATATATACATAGCTAATTATCTCTATTTCGGCAGAATTTTTCTAAAACTAGGCAACCGCCTTGTGGTGGTTGGGTGGTAACACCCGTTAAAGGGTGGTAGGAGGAATCATTCCCGTTTTCTGTTCTTCAGTTCATCTATGCCCGACCTGTCTCCTGAGGGGAGGTGGGTGGGCCTTCGAATGTATATATAACTGCCAGGTAAGTATTCATAAAACTTTGTTTTATCATAAAAACTCCATTTTTATGAATAGAACTTACCTGGCAGTTATATATACATAGCTGATTAACACACTTGGAGGAGGGTGATAGACAGTAACATCGTTGGGGAAACAACCAAAAAAGTTGTAGGATAAATAAACACCTTGATTCCTTACCTGCTAAGGTAGCTGACTTCAATGGTTCCTGCCTCTTGAGTCGCTTTCCCTTAGGAGTGTCAGCCAGGATGTGACCTGCAGTGCTGAAAACACTCAATCGAGTCTGTCAACGGGGTGAGACCAACAATCTGACTAGACTTCAGGACTACCTATTGCCCAAAATAAAAAACCGCAACTTTTCCAAACCAACCACCTAACATTTGCAAAGTAGATAAAAATGATCTAACTAGACTAAGGTGACTGTACACAAGTCGAAGTCCTCAGACAACCAATAAAAAATACACCAACCTATGTACAAGTAGACAAAACTAAGGTTGAGGGGAGGTAGTAACTCCTTTGCCTAATACAGAAGCCGTAGCTACGTATGGTCCCAAGGTATAACATTTCTCATAATCCACCCTCACCTCTCTGAGGTAATGAGAGGCGAACACAGAGTTGCTCCTCCAGAATGTCGCATCCATAATTTGACGGAGCGACATGTTCTTGCGGTAAGCAAGCGAGGTCGCAATGGCCCTCACTTCGTGAGCTTGCACTTTTAAACGTCCGAAGTGTTCCTCCTCACACAAGAGATGCGCTTCTCTTATCACTTCCCTCAGGAAAAAGGACAAAGCGTTCTTGGAAAGGGGCTTTTGAGGATCTTTCACAGAACACCACAGGGAGCTAGAAGAGCCTCTCACACTTTTCGTGCGAGACAAGTAGGTCTTGAGGGCTCGTACTGGACAGAGCAGCCTCTCTTGCTCTTGACCCACTAGGTTGGTCAAGTTAGGAACCTCAAAGGTCCTCGGCCAGGGCTTAGAAGGGTTCTCCTTCTTAGCGAGAAAGTCTAATCTCAAGGCACAAACTGCCCCATTCAGATTGAAGCCTACCTGTTTTTCAATTGCATGGACTTCACTAACTCTTTTAGCTGTTGCTAAGGCCAAAAGAAAGAGGGTCTTCTTGGTAACCTCCTTAAGGGGAGCCTGTGAGATGGGCTCAAATCTCTTGGTGCACAGAAATTTAAGAACCACATCAAGGTTCCAAGAAGGGGGCTTTAACTGGGTCTGCTTGGTCGTCTCAAAAGACTTCAAGAGGTCATGTAAGTCCTTATCGCGAGACAAGTCCAAGCCTCTATGCCGACAGACGGAAGAGAGCATACTTTTGTACCCTTTGATAGTGGACACAGCTAGCTTAGCGTCCTGTCTGAGGTACAACAAGAAATCCGCAATCTGGCTCACAGAGGTAGTGGATGAGGAAATCTTGTGCTTCCTACACCAAGCCCTAAAAGTCTCCCACTTGGACTGGTAGACCCTCTGCGAAGAGACCCTCCTCGCTCTGGCGATAGCTTTCGCAGCTTGCGCTGAAAAGCCTCTCGATCTGACGAGCTTCTCGATAGTCTGAAGGCAGTCAGATTGAGAGCGAGGGGGTTTTGATGATATCTCTCGAAGTGGGGTTGTCTGAGCAGATTTGGACTTGCAGGGAGGCTTCTTGGAAAGTCCATCAACAAGTCCACCCCCTCCGTGAACCATTCCCTCATCGGCCAGAACGGAGCTATCAGGATCATCCGTCCCGAATCGAGGAGGGCGAATTTCCTGACTACCAGATTGATGATCTTGAACGGGGGAAAAGCATAAGTGTCCATCCCCGTCCAATCCATCAAAAAGGCGTCTACTGCTATTGCCTCTCTGTCCGGAACTAGGGAGCAATAGATGGGGATCCTCTTGGATAAGTTGGAGGCAAAAAGATCGATGAGGGGTCTCCCCCACAGCCTCCAGAGACTCTGACAGACCTGTTGGTTGAGGGTCCATTCTGTGGGTAGGACCTGCCCTTTCCTGCTGAGCATGTCCGCCCTCACATTCTTCTGTCCCTGAACAAACCTCGTCAGCAGGTTTATCCTGTTCTCCTTCGCCCAAAGGAGGAGCTCTCTTGCTGTCTCGAAGAGAGACAGAGAGTGAGTCCCTCCTTGCTTCCTGATGTAAGCAAGAGCTGTGGTGTTGTCTGAGTTGACCTCCACAATCTTCCCAGACACCAAGTCCTTGAAGGCCTTTAGCCCCAGAAAAATGGCCATCAGCTCCTTGTTGTTGATGTGCCATCCCAGCTGAATTCCTTCCCAATAGCCTGAGACCTCCTTGCTTCCTAGTGTTGCCCCCCAGCCTGACTCTGATGCGTCTGAAAACAACACTAGGTCTGGGTTCTTCTTGTGTAAGGAGATCCCTTCCCCTAACAAGGTTGGGTCCAGCCACCACTTCAGAAGAGTCTTGACTTCTATTGGAATGGGGAAGGAAAAGGAGTCTTCCTGCATCTTTCTGTTCCATGTCTTCGAAAGAAAGTGCTGAAGAGGCCTTAGGTGGAGTCTCCCCAGAGAGACAAACTGTTCGAGGGAGGATAGAGTCCCCAGCAAACTCATCCACTCCTTCGCTGTGCATCTCTTCTTGTCCAGGAAAGTTCTGACTTTTACGAGACACTTGGTCTGTCTTTCCTGAGGGAGAAGCCCGAAAAAGAACTGAATTCAGAACTATCCCCAAATAGAGAATAGTCTGATTCGGTCTGATCTGAGACTTCTCCCTGTTGATGACCAGGCCTAGATCTTGAGCCATCATAAAAGTCTTCCGTAAATCCTCCAGACATTTCTCCCTCGATCGTGAACGAATCAGCCAATCGTCCAGATAGAAGGATATCCTTATCCCCTCCTGATGCAGCCAACCTGACACATTCGCCATTACCCTGGTGAAGACTTGAGGAGCCGTGCTGAGACCGAAGCAAAGAGCTCTGAATTGGAAGCACTTGCCCTCCATTACAAATCTCAGGTACTTCCTCGAAGTCGGATGGATGGGGACATGGAAATATGCGTCCTGCAAGTCGAGGGACACCATCCAGTCCCCTGGACGTACTGACGCCAGCACCGACTGAGTCGTCTCCATGGAGAACTTTGTCTTCTCCACAAATACGTTGAGAGCGCTGACATCCAGGACGGGTCTCCATCCGCCCGAGTTCTTGGGGACCAGAAACAGGCGATTGTAAAAGCCTGGGGAGGATAGATCCCGAACCGGTTCTACCGCCCCCTTGTCTAGCATTTGGTTGACAAGGTCTACTAGGGCCTTCTGTTTCCCCGGATCTGAGTACCGGGCTACTAAGGCCAGCGGAGCATCTGCGAGAGGAGGTTTTTTCAGAAAGGGGATCTTATATCCTTCCTTGATGACTGAGAGGGACCAGGTGTCCGCCCCTCTCCTCTTCCAAGACTGCCAAAAACCTGACAGTCTTGCGCCTACTGTCTGGAGGAGACGAACTTCATTTTCTGGAGCGAGGTCTGAAAGAACCCCTGGTAGATCTTGGTCCTGAATCTTGCCTTCTCCCTCTAAAATCTGGTCTTGAAGTAGTCCTGCCCCGAAAGGGCTGCTGGAATCTCCTTTCCTCCCGTTTCAAAGAAGAAGGAGGGGCTGCCAAGGGCTTACGAGCAGAACGAGATAATAGGTCTTGGGTGGCTTTTTGAGCCAGAGAACGCGTAATGTCATTAACCAGGGACTCGGGAAAAAGATGTTGAGAGAGGGGGGCGTAAAGAAGCTCAGACTTTTGTGCATTGGTAACAGACCTAGAAGCAAAAGAGCAAAGCAGAGCTCTCTTCTTTAGGACCCCAGCTGAGAACAGAGCAGCCAACTCATTCGCCCCATCTCTGAGGGCCTTATCCATACAGGACATAATACTGGTAAGGTCCCTAGATCCTTCCATCTGTTCAGTTTTCCTTGCGAGAGTCCCAAGCAACCAGTCTAGGAAACTAAAAACCTCAAAGGCTCTAAAAATACCTTTGACGAGATGATCCAGCTCCGACATCGACCACATGACCTTGGCTGAGTTGAGAGCATGCCTTCTAGCAGAGTCCACTAAACCAGAGAAGTCACCCTTGGAGGAGGAAGGCACTCCCAGACCCAAAGGTTCTCCAGTTGCATACCACATACCCGCTCTTGAAGCAAGACGAGCTGGTGGAAACGAGAAGGAAGTCTTAACTGTTTGTCTCCGCTCCATCATCCAGTCATCAATCTTCGTGAGAGCCTTCTTTGCGGAGATAGACAGCTTCATCTTGATGAAGGCCGACTGTTTCTTGGCCTTCTTTCTGTTAAATTGGGACTGAGGAGATTGAGGGGCAGCAGGTTGGAATTCCTCTCCAAAAAGTTCAAGAAGGGAGCGAGAGAGAACTTTGTAATCTCCCACAGCGTCGGCAGGATTATCATCGTCATCAGAAACATCCTCGAGGTCCTGATCCACATCTGCAATATCCTTCGAAAGAGAAGAAGGATCCTTAGAACCCGACAAGGGCAAATCAAAGGCATCATCCTGCAAAAGACGGGTTGCATCCTGGAGTCCCGCGCTAGAAGAATCCTTGGGACGAGAGGCAGTATCGTCCCGAAGAGGCAGGGTGGTATCGCCCTGGGACCGAGAACGAGAGGCAGAGTCGTTCTGTCGTCGAGAGCGAGAGGCGGTATCGTCGTGGCGGCGAGAATGAGAGGCGGTATCGTCGTGGCGTCGTGAACGAGAGGCGGTATCGTCGTGGCGTCGAGAACTAGGGTCGGTATCGTCGTGGCGTCGTGAACGAGAGGAGGTATCGTCGTGGCGAACCGAACGGGAGGAGGTATCGTCGTGGCGAAGCGAACGAGAGGAGGTATCGTCGTGGCGAAGCGAACGGGAGGCGGTATCGTCTTGGTATCGAGAACGAGAAGCAGCGTCGTTCGATAAGGTATCGTCCCGGTATCGAGAACGAGAAAACGTATCGCCCTGGTATCGCGAAGAAGTATCGCCTGGCGAAAGCACACATTCCTCATCCTGGCGTAGAGAGGGAGAAGTTTTCTTTAAAGAAGAACTCCGTTCTCTCTTAGAAGCAGACTTCTTAATCGGCAACGAGTCGTCTTAACGTCTGTCAGACTGGGCGTGAGGGCTTCTAAAGGCTTGTACTAAAGTCAAAAGTTGTTCCTGCATGACAGACATAAAGGATTTAGCAACATCAGCTGGGTCTTGCGGACTCGAAGGGGGGGGGGCTGACGAATAACACTCGTAGAAGGGGGAGGATCTTCGGCAGCAGGCTTCGCCCTTTTCACAGGCACGGAGTCGAAATCATCCTCCCACGGACAAGGTTCATAACTGCTAGAACCGGGAGAGAAAGAACGAGACCGTTCGTCGCAGTTCCATCTCCTCTTAGTAGGTCTTGAAGCTTCATACTTCCATTTACGTCTGGACGAATTCGGAGAAGAAAACAACACATCCGACATGTCTTTCCCGTGACGGTCAAGAGCAGCCTGGGAATCGACAACAGGACTGTCTGAGGCGACGGCTGACCGAGGGTACATACCTCTCACCCCCTTTCGGTCATCGACGTACCTTCTCCCTTGGTCCTGGGAGCTTGGTAGAGGTCTAGGCCTAGGGGTATGACAGATTCGGTCAGTCGCCACCTCCACTGCACTAACACAAGCACTTTCACTTTCCTTACCTTTAAAGGCCTCCAGTTGTTCTTTAATGGCCTTCAACTCGGCCGCCAGGCTAGCGTACCGAGGGTCATCCGTAGATACGGAACCTGTAGGAGGTGCAGGAGTTACTACCTCAAGGGAAGGATCAACTTCCAAAGAGGAATCAATAATAGGATCAATAGATAAATCTACGCTAAGTTCGTCTTCCTTACCACTAACAGACTTAGACTTAGACCTAGAAGCTCTCCTAACTCTATCGAGCTCTAGCTTACGCACATAGCGCTTCATAATTAACCAATCTTTCTCATCCAAAACCTTACATTCCCCGCACCTATTATCAAGGGCACAAACAAAACCCCTACAATTAGAACAAACGGTGTGAGGATCTACCGCCATTTTCGGTAGTCTCACCTTACATTCCTCATTCGCACAGATACGGTAATGACTCTTTTCACTCATAATGAAAAACAGCAAAAAAAGCTAAGAGAAAACAAAATACAACGATCGCCAAAACCCCAAATCAGAGTACTTCACCAAATAAGCAGACTGGTACACCAAGCAGGGAAAGCGAAGAAAAACATACGTAGCTACGGCTTCTGTATTAGGCAAAGGAGTTACTACCTCCCCTCAACCTTAGTTTTGTCTACTTGTACATAGGTTGGTGTATTTTTTATTGGTTGTCTGAGGACTTCGACTTGTGTACAGTCACCTTAGTCTAGTTAGATCATTTTTATCTACTTTGCAAATGTTAGGTGGTTGGTTTGGAAAAGTTGCGGTTTTTTATTTTGGGCAATAGGTAGTCCTGAAGTCTAGTCAGATTGTTGGTCTCACCCCGTTGACAGACTCGATTGAGTGTTTTCAGCACTGCAGGTCACATCCTGGCTGACACTCCTAAGGGAAAGCGACTCAAGAGGCAGGAACCATTGAAGTCAGCTACCTTAGCAGGTAAGGAATCAAGGTGTTTATTTATCCTACAACTTTTTTGGTTGTTTCCCCAACGATGTTACTGTCTATCACCCTCCTCCAAGTGTGTTAATCAGCTATGTATATATAACTGCCAGGTAAGTTCTATTCATAAAAATGGAGTTTTTATGATAAAACAAAGTTTTATGAATACTTACCTGGCAGTTATATATACATTCGAAGGCCCACCCACCTCCCCTCAGGAGACAGGTCGGGCATAGATGAACTGAAGAACAGAAAACGGGAATGATTCCTCCTACCACCCTTTAACGGGTGTTACCACCCAACCACCACAAGGCGGTTGCCTAGTTTTAGAAAAATTCTGCCGAAATAGAGATAATTAGCTATGTATATATAACTGCCAGGTAAGTTCTATTCATAAAATTATATTTTTCCTAACTACAGTATACAGATATGAGGCTTTTAATAGGAGAATGATATCAACAAAGCTGGAACTGCTGTTAAAATTTTCAACGTGGTGGTGGTAAGCCCCACCCACTTTAAAATCCACTAAGCTGCCACTTTGACCTTAACCTAGGACTTGCAAGGCAGTAGAACAAACAGATTCAAATGGGAAAGGTATATGACAGGTCTCCAACTTCCCGTCAGCTCTTCTACAAAGAATAGATTGCTGAGGAAGCCTGGTGAATCGTTTAAGACTTCTTCCACAGCTCCTTCGGCCAACATCTTGGATACCTCCTCTAGAAAGAGTAGGTCCTTTAATGAGCCTTTCAAATAAAATGGGTGGATCATCAGAGTCCTGGTCAGAGGCCGCAGACAATCTATGAAAGGGACTTAATATCCTGAACGAAGGGCTTCTACTGTCCCGGATTGGCTCCGAAAGACTGCCACCTGAGCCAATAGCTTTGTAGGCATTTCCCATAGATATTAAGTTGGGGGACATGCCTCTCCAGCGGGTGCCTTTGCGATTGCGACCTCTGGGTCCAGAGGGATATCCTCTACATGAGGTGGGTTTGGTGGCTTGCCTCCCTGATTGTCGCAACTCTGTTGGAGGCAAGAGGAACTTGTTTGAAAGGCGAGTCTTTGCTGCTGTTGAGGGGCAGGCATCATTGGTGCCATTGCTCTCCTCATCGGAGAAGTTTGCCCAAACCTCTCGACCTTTTCTATAGCCGTAGCCACATCCAAAGGAGGGAACAAAGAAGGAGAACTCGCCAAATCTAAGTTTCTCGGGTATAACGCATCCCTGGGGGACAGCTGCTTAGGGTATCTGGCTAAGACTGAATCGCGTCTCTTTACGATACAATTTCCCCAAAGGGAAACAGTTCGATGCAATAGGAATTCTAGGGCTTTGGCCCTTGATTGTGACAGTTCCTCAAACTGTTTAAGGGTGTGTTCACCTTTAAGGTTTTCTGTGACTGTATAGTGGGAGACTGCTCCAGACCAGTGATCAAGCCAAGAACAAGCTTGGATTGTGGACATGGCCCATACCTTCATGTTTGTTATTTCATAACCCAAAAAGATGGAGGGGAGGTTGGATAGTCTATTAACTAGTACAAACGATACCAGGTTAGAAACGTCAGTGTCAATAGGGAGTGGGCTCTGAAAAGTGCCAGAGTGAACATACAATCTTCTCTGGTGTTCTAGAAAGGGCTAAGGGCGGTACCTTTAGGGCCCTGCTGGCCTTAAGGGAATTATTAGGCACTGAGACTTGCGTGTTAGACAAATCCAGCTTGTCTTTAATTTGGTTAGAGCGCGCCACATCAAACCTATGCCTAGGACTTTGTGATTGCAGATATATAGAATCAATAGCACACTGTCTGCAAACGATTTGTGTGAGGAGGCTAATCTAGGCCATTCAAACACCGGATGAGACTCCAGCTCACTCCTGTTGAAAGTGTGTTCACCTCTAAAGGCAGAGTGGAAGGCAGAAGTATTGAATTCCTTTTATGAACTTGATCTATTTTAAACAGACTTCTCCGTGGCTTGCTATCTGAAGCGTCTACGATGTGGACCTCGCCCACAATGCTTAACAAAAGTGACATCAATTGTATCGGATGGGGATGTAACTCTTGCGAAATGGGAAAAGCTTCCGACACCCTTTCCACTCCCAGTACCTGAAAAGAAGATTCGTTTGAAAGATAATATTGTCGCAGTTCCGAAGAATACGTAACATTTGAAGCATTGCGCACGTTAGGCAAGGAACTATTGTGGTTGCTCAGGTAAAGCAAGTCTGTTTCTTGCATTACTTATGGCTTTAGGATCACAAGATCTAGCCAGTGGTTTATATAATTCCACAAACTTTAAATAAAATAATGAGGTATCGATGTAGCACATCTTCTAGGGTGTGTCGTTTGTAAACGGGCTTGAGAAGTGGTAGCAAGCTCATGGTGAGTGTAAACACGGCTGCTTTGCGGAGGAATATCCTCACACATCAAAATGAAAATGCGTGGACTGACATAATCACGTGTGGGCTTAACAACTCGTGTGGGCTTAACAACTCATGGGGACTTGTAGGCCTGACCAACACGCGGATGAATTTCATCACGCGTAGGAATGGTGGCGCGTGGGGTGATGACATCCAGTGTAGCTACAACAGTGCATACGGACTTTGTTAAGTTGAACGTTTGGCCTGGCTGAACCGTGAAACGACAATACCCAGGGCATAAATATGATATTTTAATTATAAAATAAATTTTTGAATATACTTACCCGGTGAATATATAATAGCTGAGCCTCCGGCGGCTCGACAGAAAAACACACAAAAACTCGCGAGCGATCGCTATGAAGGTTGCGGGTGTGCCCACTAGCGCCAACTATCGGCCAGATACCGCATATACATGTAAACAGACCCAATTTTTCTCATCCCGCTGGGTCTCTATCGGGGAGGAAGGGGGGGCCTTTAATTTATATATTCACCGGGTAAGTATATTCAAAAATTTATTTTATAATTAAAATATCATTTTTAAATATTTAACTTAGCCGGTGAATATATAATAGCTGATTCACACCCATGGTGGTGGGTAGAGACCAGAGTTAATTAAGTTTACAGCGTATATGCTTAGAGTTTTTGACAGTTATATCATACCAAACCCAAATATATAAAGGTACCTGGTAAGGAAGTTGACTTAGACGATTACTCTGCCTTATTAGTCTGTCTTCCTCACGAAGCCCAGCGATCCTCTTAGGATGCTGAAAGACTCCCAGGAGCTGAAGTATTAAGGGCTGCAACCCATACAACAGGACCTCATCAAACCCCTAATCTGGGCGCTCTCAAGAAATGACTTTGACCACCCGCCAAATCAACCAGGATGCGAAAGGCTTCTTAGCCTTCCGTACAACCCAAAAAACAATATTAAAAACATTTCAAGAGACAGATTAAAAAGGATATTGGAATTAGGGTAATGTAGTGGTAGAACCCTCACCCACTACTGCACTCGCTGCAACGAATGGACCCAGTGTGTAGCAGTCCTCGTAAAGAGTCTGGACATCTTTTAAGTAAAATGACGCGAACACTGACTTGCTTCTCCAAAAAGTCGCGTCCATAATACTTTGCAGAGATTTATTTTGCTTGAAGGCCACGGAGGTTGCTATAGCTCTAACTTCGTGCGTCTTAACCTTAAGCAAACATCGGTCTTTCTCATTCAAGTGAGAATGAGCTTCTCGTATTAAAAATCTGATAAAATATGACAAAGCATTCTTTGACATAGGCAATGATGGTTTCTAAACTGAGCACCATAATGCCTCAGATTTACCTCGTAATGACTTAGTACGAGCTAAATAGAACTTAAGACCTCTAACAGGACATAATACTCTTTCCAGTTCGTTGCCTACGATCTCTGATAAGCAAGGAATATCAAAAGATTTAGGCCAAAGACGAGAAGGCAGTTCATTTTTGGCCAGGAAACCAAGTTGAAGTGAACAAGTGGCTTTTTCTGTAGAAAAGCCGATGTTCTTACTGAAGGCATGAAGTTCACTGCCCCTTTTAGCCGAAGCCAAGCACACTAGGAAAAGTGTCTTGAGGGTGAGATCCTTCAGGGAGGCTGAATGTAATGGCTCAAACCTGTCTGACATGAGGAACCTTAGGACCACGTCTAAGTTCCATCCAGGAGTTGCCAAACGACGTTCCTTAGAGGTCTCGAAAGACTTAAGGAGATCTTGGAGATCTTTATTGTTGGAAAGATCTAAGCCTCTATGTCGAAAGACCGAAGCCAACATGCTCCTGTAGCCCTTAATCGTGGGAGCTGAAAGGGAGCGAACCTTTCTCAGATGTAAAAGAAAATCTGCGATTTGGGCTACAGAGGTACTGGACGAGGACACAGATGCTGACTTGCACCAGTCTCGAAAGACTTCCCACTTCGACTGGTATACTCTAATGGTGGAAGCTCTCCTCGCTCTTGCAATCGCACTGGCTGCCTCCTTCGAAAAGCCTCGAGCTTAGCTCTTGAGAGTCTTTCGATAGTCTGAAGGAAGTCAGACGAAGAGCGGGGAGGCCTTGATGGACATTCTTTACGTGGGGCTGACGTAACAGATCTACCCTTAGAGGAAGACTTCTTGGAAAGTCTACCAGCCATTGAAGTACCTCGGTGAACCACTCTCTCGCGGGCCAGAGGGTAGCAACCAACGTCAACCTTGTCCCTTCGTGAGAGGCGAACTTCTGCAGTACCTTGTTGACTATCTTGAATGGTGGGAATGCATATAAGTCCAGAAGAGACCAATCCAGTAGAAACGCGTCTATGTGGATTGCTTCTGTATCTAGGACTGGAGAGCAATAGATTGGTAACCTTTTGGTCAACGAGGAGGCAAAGAGGTCTATGGTGGGTTGACCCCAAGTAGCCCAAAGACTCTTGCCCACGTCCTTGTGGAGGGTCCATTCCGTGGGTATCACCTGACCCCTCCGACTGAGACAGTCTGCCAAGACGTTCAAGTCCCCCTGGATGAATCTCGTCAACAGGGAGATGCCTCGATTTCTTGACCATAAGAAAAGGTCCCTTGCGATCTCGAGCAGCGTGAAGGAGTGTGTGCCTCCTTGCTTGGAGATGTACGCCAAAGCTGTGGTGTTGTCTGAGTTGACCTCTACCACTTAGTTTCGAAGAAGCTTTCGAATATCATCAAGGCCAAGTGGACTGCTAATAGCTCCTTGCTGTTGATGTGCATGCTCTTCTGACTTGAGGTCCACAGACCCGAGCATTCCCGACCGTCCAGGGTCGCACCCCAACCCAAATCCGACGCGTCTGAGAACAACACGTGGTTTGGGTTCTTGACTGCTAGGGATAGTCCCTCTCTCAGACTGATATTGCTGTCCCACCATTTCAGGCATGCCTTTACTGGTTCGGAGACTGGGAATGATACCGTCTCTAACGTCTTGTCCTTGTTCCAGTGAGAGGCTAGATGGAACCGGAGAGGCAGAAGGTGTAGTCTCCCTAGTGAGACAAACTGCTCCAGGGATGAGAGAGTCCCTACGAGACTGTTCCAACTCCTGACTGAACAAACGTTCTCTTTTCAGCATTAGTTGGACTTCGAGCAGGGCTTGTTCTATTCGGGTGGCAGACGGAAAAGCCCGAAAAAAAACTGGACTGCAAATCTCCATCCCCAAATATAGAATAATCTGGGATGGGATCAGTTGGGACTTTTAGGTTGACCAAAAGTCCCAACTCCCTGGCAAGACTCAACGTCCAATGTAGATCCTGCAGACAGCGAAGACTGGACGATGCTCTGAGAAGCCAGTCGTCCAAGTACAGGGAGGCTCGGATCCCCGATAGATGGAGGGATTTTGCCACATTCCTCATGAGCCTCGTAAACACGAGAGGAGCAGGACTGAGGCCAAAGCACAGGGCTCGAAACTGGTACCCCACATTCCTGTAAACAAACCTCAGAAACGGTTGGGAATCCGGGTGTATAGGAATGTGGAAGTATGCCTCCTGAAGGTCGAGAGAGACCATCCAGTCGCCTTCCATTAATGCTGTCAAGACAGCCTGGTAGACTTCATTGTGAAGTTTGTCTTGACAATGAACACATTGAGCACCACTTGCCTCTTACGTACTCCTGCAGTGAACATGGCTGCCAGATCATTGGAGCCATCCCTGAGGGACTTGTTCCTGCAGAGAACGTGGCTGTCAGATCATGGAGCCATCCCTGAAAGCCTTGTTTATGCATGACATAATTGTACAGCAAAACTTCAAACGCTCGAAAAAACTCCTAACAGGAAATGGTCTAGCTCTGAAGTCGACCATAAAATCTTGGAGCGTCTCATGGCCAGGCGCCAGGGAGAGTCTATGAGGTTTGAGAAGTCTATCTGGGCAGAGGCAGGAACTCCCAAGCCGAGAACTTCTCCCGTGTCATATCAGACTCTCGCTCTATAAGCCAGCTTAAAAGTAGGGAAAGCAAAGGCTGTCTCCCCCAAACTCCTCCTGGTGACTAACCAGTCGCCTAGCAAACGTAAAGCTCTCTTAGAAGAGCGAGAGAGCACTAGCTTATAAAACAACGGCTTCGAAGTAGCTAGGCCTAGTGTAAACTCTGACGTTTAGGCGAACGAGGAGCAGCAGTTACAAAAAGATCCGGACAAAGATCCTTAAAAATCAGCATGATTTATTTAAAGTCCATAGAGGGCTGAGCAGCTTTAGGCTCCTCTCCGTCTGACAGAGTCCTCAAGGGAATATCAGTAGGAGGGGGATCAGCAACTTCCTCATCTGAAGGAACCTTGTCCGACAATAGCCGAGTCTCAAGCAAGGGAGAGACCTGCCGTGGTGGCAATGCTTGACAAGCAGAGTCCACACGCAAAGGAGCAACAGTAGCAGTCAAGGACGCTAAGTCATGTAACTGCTTAAAGGACTAACCAGTAACAACAACAGGTGCGGGAGGACGTTCGACGTCAACTCGAGACTGCCTTGACTGCTTAGACTGAGCAGTCAAAACAACTCTTGACTGCGGTGCTTGACGCTCAACGTCAAAACAAGTCAACTATGCTGGTTGGTGAACGTCCTGAACGTCAACAAGAGCAAGTGGCAGCGGCTGAACGTCCACAAGCGGCTGAGAGTCAACACGGGACTGCATCGAGTGAGGCTCTACAAAACACGTTTGACGTGACTTTGTAACGTCAATGTCAACAGGACGAGCAAAGGCTCGTTTGGGCGGCTGACGGCCAAGATCTCGATCAGCTAAGCGGCGAGGATCATCGTGAACCTGCTCAACAGAATAGTCCTCCATAAGAGAGGCAAGCTTATTCTGCATGTCTTGCCGTACAACCCATTTAGGATCAACGGGAATGGTTGCGGTAAGAGACGAGGGTAACGTCTGTGACTGCAAAACCTTGCCTACAAAAAGACTCTCGGAGCCTGTGTTACGCTTTTGTTTAGGCGGCGAGCAGACTTCCGATGACTGCATAGGGTCAGAGCTGTCCTAATGGTTACAACCAGGACGCTGGACCTGTCCTGAAAGGACTGACTTTCGCTTAAAGGGCCTCGAAACCTTGTTCCACGGTTTCTTATGCGAAAAGCCTTCGGATGACGAGGAGAAAATCGTCTCGCTCGTCTTATGGTAGGGGCGGTGTTGATGAGACACAACTGAAACCATAGAGGGAACGTCTGTTCGCTGATCAAGTCCTCTCGAATCCATAAGTCGTACGACATTACTTCTCCCCTGGGCTTGGGAGCTTGCAAGAGGTCTCGGACTAGGCGAACGACAGGCACGAACAGACGAACCCTCGGTCGCAACACTGATAACACTTTGCGCAATTATCACTTTATCACTACGATTTTCTGTTTTGCACTTACTTCACTGAAATCGAATTTTTCAACAATTCACATTAGGTATGAATAAAACTGATTTCTACCTGAAGCACACTATTCTACCCTCATCAAAAGGTTATAATTGCAAAATCAGTCGTATAATGTAAGCACATTAATACAAGCAAAAAACAGTAAACATATATTAAGATAAAAAGATCAGTGGCTGGGAAGGAGACTAAACACTAGTTCATTCAAAACTACGTTTTCAATCTCTCACCGTACAGTGCCTTGGGACGAGAATAAAAACTAAAAACGTTTTATCCTTTCTCCCCGTACAGAGACTAGGGACGAGAGTAAAAAACTGACTCGAGAACAACGTTACTCGCTTGGGATGAGAATAAAGATCGGAACGTTCTCTCTTCCTCTCTCTCTCTCTCTCTCTCTCTCTCTCTCTCTCTCTCTTGATTTCGCACCGAAGAGAAGAGCCCACTTACCTTTCGTCAATAAACAGGTTATTTGACCAAAGGAAAAAACTGAAAGGTTTTTCAATTAACAAGTTCCTTTAAAATAGTATTTAAAACATTTAAGTTTGAAAGAAGAATGAACAAAACGTCAGAATCGATTTACTCTTTCTGCAAAGTGAAACCGTGATTCTCTCTCTCTCTATCGTAACGATAGAGCGCAAACTGCGTAGCATAAATAAACTAAACGTTAGTTCATCTTTGAAACAGTACGAAGACTATTCAAAGAAAATCTTTCATAAAATATCTACTAAAAAATATTCATTTAGTAAGTTTTAAATCATTTGCTCTGTAAAAGTTATTTACGATTGAAAGGGCTCAACATTGTTTAACTTCGGTTTCCAAGTTAGGACCGCCTACTCTCGGATTAGAGGAGGAATAGGAAAGGTCGCATATAAACAAATCATTAAAATTTATCTTGATGTTTATTATAAATGGAAAGCTAATCGAAGAGGCCTAATAAAGGCGGTTGAGATATAAAATATATAGAGGAAAATCTATAATTAACAACAACAATTTATAACGTGATAAGATAATTGCTAAAAGCCTAAAACACACTTCCGTACTAAGGGAAGGGTCGGCCATTTAAAAGTCAAAGAAAGTCCAAAAAACAATCCAAAGTCATCAAAAATTAAATCTATCCAAAAACGAGTTCAAGATTTAAGTTGAAGATAAAACACCTGCACTGCGAAAGCTCAAACCAAAAGGAAGTACTTCACCAAATATGTTGAGAAAACTCCAGGTTATACAGCGAGTATTGATACGTCTTGTCGTTAAGGCCGACAGAGAAAAATTGGGTCTGTTTACATGTATATGCGGTATCTGGCCGATAGTTGGCGCTAGTGGGCACACCCGCAACCTTCATAGCGATCGCTCGCGATTTTTTGTGTGTTTTTCTGTCGAGCCGCCGGAGGCTCAGCTATTATATATTCACCGGCTAAGTTAAATATTTAAAAGAGGCTTTTGTCACACTTGACTTCTTAGCATTAGTAGGCTTAGAAAGAGAAGAAGACAATTGTTTAGAGTAGCTTGGCCTTGCCTATCCTAGGGTTGTGGACACAGACGAAACAGTCTGACCACCCTTGTAATACAGGTAAAGGGATGGAGATTCCTGGGAACTCTTTAGAAGAGATCAATGCCGAGGACCCCTGGGTGTGCAAGGCAAGCCTGGCTCGATGGAACGAACTGGAAACTGGTAATAAGGCTGACACTGTATGAGGGGAAATTGCAGGCTCTACTCTAAGGGTCCGTGAACAGGAACACAGAGACTTTCAATGCTCGAATTGGAGATGCTTCCAAGAGGGGAGATATCTTCTCTGGATAATCAGCCATATAAAGTTTACACTCAAAACACTCATGGGCGGTGAGGGAGATCTATTCATATGATAATCAAGGACTGAGGGTTCAGAGATCGGATTTTGACTCAGGGAGTGCGTTAGCTGTAGCCAAAGGATCTGGTACAAGTATCAGCTCAAGCTCATACTACACATTATCAACACTGGATGACGAAACATTAACAGAATTATAGCCATCGTCATTCGTGACGGGGGTCCCGACATGAAGGACCAGGTTGGGGGATAACTTTCTCCGCAGAAACTAACTTTCAATTCTTACCATTGTTGGATGACGATAAAAAAGGACAGCAATCTTGCTTAGTTCGTCTTTTGCGAAGAGAACGATATCTCTCTCACTGGGAGGATGACAACTCCCTACAGTACTCCCATGGTGATTCCATGAACATTGTAGAGAGAGGAAGGGATATGTCCCCTTAAAAAGATGACCAGAAAGGTACCGTAGTGAAGTGTATCATGCTATAGCACCCCGCGCTGTCATAAACTGGGGTTACTTAGCAACCGTATTATGATGCAATCAAACAATTTTATCTTGTCTAGTCGTAGAAAATGAGACAGTGTAACCCATTTACATGACTTGGAAGTTTTATCGGCGAAGGAAGAAATTAATTTCATTGGATAAGGATTCAGTCTAAAGTCTATAGAAAGGTTCTATTGACAAGCTATTCGTTTGGTCAAATATAAAATGCCCAAGGGTCCAGTCAAACTTTCTCAACTCTCAAGGATTATCAGATAATTAAGCATGAAGTAAGAGGCATGGCCTAAAGCATTCATTATAAGTACTATAGTGTGTATGACCTACTATGACTAATGTGAGAAGAACTGTAGGTAGCATGGCCTACAGAATCCATTGTGAGGAAACGTTTGCTTTCACCCCTTTGCTTTTCATCTATTCCCTCAGTGTCTTCTCCCTTAGTTTATTGAACACCCATGTCCTAACCCAACTCTACAACTTCCTATTCATGACATAATTCTTTGCTACAGATCTCTGGGAGTCTAAAAATATAATGTAGCATTTTGGTTTAACTAGCTACTTTACACTTCAATAGGTAAATGATTCTGTGTTTATAATAATAAAGGTTAATCAGTAGGCTGAGCAATTTGATGTGTAATAGTTGAAACCATAGCTTTTTCTAGAATGTAAAACATATTAAAAAACCTCATACTGTACTTAAGGACAATATGTAATCCTTCCACTCATCACAAGTTCTGGAAGCATTCTGGAACAAAACAAAGGCAGCCTTCACTTGAGATTTCCAGATATCCCCCCGGTCATCCGTAATTTAACTTTGTCCTAGCCTAGGGTGTACTTTGCAGAAGTCATCCAGAAATTTTGTAAAAAAAAAAAAAAAGAAAGACCCTACTCATTATTATAATATTGCTGGTAAGAAATTAAATATAAGTTATGTTCCAATCGAATTGTAATACTGTAGTATCTAGGCTATTATAAATTTATGTAAAAATTAATTCCTTCTCAATAACAATCGTGAAAACCATATGCTTTAAGCAGAAATAAACATGAAGGCTAAATCAAGATACAAAGCAGCCTAGGCCATAGGACTATGGCTTGGCCTGCTAGCTTACAAATGTACAGGTTTGACTGTAAGGACAGTGAGACAACGTCACCAAGATCAACTGATACTTTATTCGAATGTGCACAGGAGTATATTACAAGGTGCGGACAGAAAGGTAGGATGACGCTGGCGCCAAATCAGATTGAAGTGCCGCCAAAATATATGTGTTTTCTTACACTTACAAATATATGAATTATGAGTAAACAGAAACATGTTATGAAATGATACATATATCAAAATGTAGCTCTGGTAGAGCAGAATATATATACATGAGAAACCACAGTGTGGCGAAAAGAGAATTCAAATAAATAAGTAGCTTGTCGATTTTCTGGACGACGAAGGGATCGGTGTCCTTACAAGTACTCCCCCCCCAAGACATCGGGCGGCGTAGAGGGCTGATGATCAATCTTCGTATCTTTTCGGGCGTCGGAGGGTTCCTCTTGTTTTTGAACGGAGGGGCGCGCTGGCGGTCGGTGTAAGGATCTCTTCCTCTTGTCGTCGTTTGATGATTTTTCTTTCATTGGGCGGCTTGTTTTGAGGTGGAACTCTGGATCTACCAGGTCCGGCGGAGGCGGTGTCGCTTCCTTCGAGAAACGCTGGTTTCACGCGGTCTATTGAGACCCAGTCCTCTTGGCTATGGACGTCGAGAAGGAAGGCTTTCGTTGTCTTTTTAATTACCCGGTAGGGGCCTCGATAAAGTCTAGTCAGTGGTTGTCGATGAGCGTCGACACGGACGAAAACGTACCTACAGTCATCCAGGCTTTTTGGCTTGAAGTGCTTGGTTTTGTCCTGGTAAGTTTAGAGACACGGCCTGAACTTCCTGGCGATGTCCCTTAGGTGATCCAGCTGCGTGTCGTCGGTTGATGAGGGAAAGAATTCGCCAGGAACTGCGAGCGCTTCCCCGTAAACCTTTTCGGTGGGCGAAGGTTCGCCGTCTGCGCGAGGGGCGGTGCGAAGGCCGAGGAGTACCCAAGGAAGTCGTGATTTCCAGTCCCCGTCGGTGCAGCTCGCCATCAGGGATGCCTTGAGGGCGCGGTGAGTTCTTTCGACCATGCCGTTTGCCGCGGGGTTGTATGCTGTGGTGCTGTAGAGCGTCGTCCCCATCAGGTTCGCCAAAGCAAGCCATATTTCTGAGAGGAAAGCGGGGCCTCTGTCGTGATGTCGTCAGGAACGCCAAACCTGCTCACCCAGCTTGACAGGAGGGCTTCGGCGCATGCTTGAGTCGTAGCTTCGGTCATCGGCGATGCCTCCAACCACCTCGTGGAGAGATCGATGATCGTAAGTAGGTAGCGAGCAGATCCAGAAGGGGGGAATGGTCCCACGACGTCGATGTGTATATGGCCGAAACGTCTTTTTGGCTGGGGAAAATCGCCTACCCCCGATTCGGTGTGACGGCTGACCTTGCTTGACTGGCAGTTGATGCATGACTTTGCCCATTCCCGGGCGTCCTTTTTTATCCCTGGCCAGACAAACTTTTCAGACAGAAGGCGAGCGGTGTTGCGTCCTGAGGGGTGTGAAAGTACATGGATGATATCGAATATTTTCCTTCTGCAGGAGGCTGGTACCCAGGGACGTGGGCGGCCCGTGCTGGTGTCGCAAAGAATAGTTACTCCTGCTGGTCCGAGGGGAATCGCACTTATCTTGAGCGCGGATGGCCCCGTCAGGTGATCCTGTGCTTCTCGGTCGGTGCGTTGTTCGGTTGCGAGATTGGCGTAGTCGATTCCCAGGTGGATCGCGTCAATTTCAATCCTTGAAAGGGCGTCCGCGACTGGGTTTTTCTTTCCTGGGACGTAACGTATGGTGCACCCGAATTCGGCGATTGATGCGAGATGACGTTGTTGTCGGGAGGACCATGCGTCCGTCGATTTCGTGAAGTTGATGTCGGCTACCCCCCAAAATTGGGGGAAGTGCCTTTGGTATATGTATGTATGTATGTGTACGAGGGGTTGATGGTCCGTCGCGATTGTGAAGGGGGTACCCTCCAAGATGTGCCTGAAGTGGCGGACGGCGAGGTAGACGGCGAGGAGTTCCCTATCGAAGGTGCTGTATCTTTTTTCGGCGGGTTTCAATTTCTTGCTGAAGAATGCCAGCGATCGAGGAGAACCATCGACGAGTTGCTCCAGCACAGCCCCACAGGCGACGTTGCTGGCGTCGGTCGTTAGTCGCAGGGGCGCGTTGTCGTCGAAATGAGCCAGGGTGGTGGCATTCGCAAGGGCATCCTTCCTCCGAGCGAATGCCTGTTGCTGGGGCAAACCCCACTCGAGTTTTTTTGCTTTTCCTTCAGTTTCTGGGGCGGGAGGCGGCGGAATTTGGCATGAGTGGGAGGTCCTGTCGTTCTGATGTGGTGGTAGATACCATGCTTGGACGGGGAACCTGGCGAGTGTCGGAGCTCGGGCTTGAAAACCTCGGCAAATTCTCGTAGGAGGTCGGCGTAGGGGTGCGTCGTTACGGCGGATACGGACATTGTTGCAGGGCCGTGTTCTAGGGCGCGGGACTGGCAGGTTCCCGTGTCGATGAGACGTCTGTTAGCGACATCGACGAGGAGTCCATGGTGGGCGAGGAAATCCGCACCGAGGAGGGGGCGATTGACGTCAGCGATGGCGAAGGGCCAAGAGTACGAACAGCCCATGATAGATATCTTGAGGGTCTTGATCCCATAGCACCGTATGGGAGATCCGTTGGCGGCGATGAGTGAGGGAGCGTTTTTGTCGGGACCACGGTCTAGGTCGGACTTGGAAGGTGGGAACGTTGACTGCATTGCGCCGGTGTCCACCATGAGTCTACGGTTGGAAATGGTATCGAGGATATAGAAACCATTCTTGTTTTGGTTAACTGCGGCTGCGATGGTGGCAGGTGGATGCTTCTGGCGTCATCTTCTAGGGAAACTGCATGGTGCTCTACATTTCTTGGCGTCACTGCCGAACTGTTGGTGGTAGAAGCACCAAGCTGGGTTAGGCCTAGGATTCGGTCGCGTCGGTTGCAATGGTTTCTTTCTTGATAGAATGTTGATCTCGTCGTCCTCAAGGGCCATTGCCGAGGAGTCTATGGAAGAGCAGCTGCTGAAGGAGGAGAACGGAGGCGGTGTTGACGATGATGCTCCGAAGCGAGATGCTTTGGAGGCCTCATGGAGCTTCTGAGCCTTCGACAGGAGTTCGTTCATCGGGAGCGTGTCGGCGTCTGTCAATTGGGCCCGTACGTCCTGTGGTAAGCGTCGAAGAAAGATTTCGCGAGATAAGCTAATCTCACGTCGTCGGCCATTGCTGTTTGTTTCGGGGAGCATAAGCAGGCCGGTTAGCTCGTCCCACGCCTCGACAGGAGAGGTGTCACCCATGGGCTTGCCGGCGAGGTCCAGTACTTTCTGTGCCCTTACTGAGACGGAAAGGGAGTAGATACCTATGAGTTTCGTTCTCAGGTCGTCGTATGAAACTTGGTCGGCCTGGGCGTCGAGCTATGGGGAAATCTTGTCGAATACCTCTTCAGGTATGGAGGTGAGAACGATGTCAGCCTTGGCACAGGAGTCGCTGAGTCTAGCGACGCAGAAGAGTACGTCCACTCTCAGGAACCAAGAAGCGGTGTTGTGTTGAGAAAAGGGCGGCAGTTTGACTTTGGGCGTGGCGGCGAGGCCGTTGGGTGCAATGGGCGTGTTGCTTCCTGCATCGTGGCCAGACGATGAGTCGGGTAAGAGGTGGGAAGTTAATATGTCGGTTAAGCTCATCCTACTGCCTTATGTTCACCGAAGTGCGGGAGAACCAAAGGCAGGCTCGTGCCTAAGGTAACGGAGTATAGAGAAGGTAGCACGGCCGTAATAAGTCCGTTAATGGCAAAGCCAAAACCGCTGATGCTACTTTCAACTCCGGGGTCACCAGTTGTAAGGACAGTGAGACAAGCGTCACCAAGATCAACTGATACTTTATTCGAATGTGCACGGAGTATATTACAAGGTGCGGACAGAAAGGTAGGATGACGCTGGCGCCAAATCAGATTGAAGTGCCGCCAAAATATATGTGTTTTCTTACACTTACAAATATATGAATTATGAGTAAACAGAAACATGTTATGAAATGATACATATATCAAAATGTAGCTCTGGTAGAGCGGAATATATATACATGAGAAACCACAGTGTGGCGAAAAGAGAATTCAAATAAATAAGTAGTTTGTCGATTTTCTGGACGACGAAGGGATCGGTGTCCTTACATGACTATTAAGCAATGTGGGTGTACGCAGGCATTACAAATCTAAGTCAAAGCCAATTTCAGCATGAAAAATAGACTACAAAATACTAAACGAAAAATTTAGGGCTACAAAATAAAACTAGCCAAAGCTTCTCCTAAAGACACTATTCATGTAACATAATTCACTAAAGATTCAATCTTTTTAAAATGTCAGAAAGTGAATGACTTGACACAATGATATTTCCAAAACATGCACATTGAATAAAATTTGCCAACATCTTAGTATACACATAGACAATGTATTTCTCAAACTTATCTTAGTTTTTTATGTATTTCTGACCATTGTTATAGGGTCAAGTCCCTATTTTTTCCCACTATCAAAATGCTGTACTGTATTTAAAACTCAGGGGGGAATTATTAAGTAAAAACACTGTACATAATAAAAAAAAAAAAAAGACACTACATACAGCCCTTTTTTTAACATGTTACGCTTTCAGAAAGTGGAGGTAAACAGTGAATAACTTATCCAAGAAAGGTTACACATTTCAATTAGTTTGATGTATGATATGAAAAATAAATGGCCTACTTCCTATCAACCTAATCCTAAATATTTCACTTCAAACCTCAAAAACTGCTTTTCTGATATGGTAGGGGGAGGGCAGCCGTTGATATGTACTTATTTCATAGAGATCCCTGTGGTTTCCCTTGAACTAAAGCTCAAGTATGTACAATACTATACAATGATGAATAAAGTATTTAAAGTCCTAGTAGGGGTAAATGAGGAATCGCAGGAAGGTGTTACCCCACTAATAAACGCGAATCCTACACAAATCGACCACATTGAGACAAATTGACTCACAATGAGACAACTTGGTCTGCCACCAATATATTTTGTTATTCTATTTTCTATATGTAAACATTGTGCTTTAAGACTTTATAGCATTTAATTAAATATCAGAAACATAAATCTGTATATAACAATAAAATGGCAGTCTATTAACAATGACTACATGCAGACTTTATATCCTTTATGCTGGGCCTCATACTTTCATTGAATATGATATACCACCATCAGTTATGACCTACATTTAGAAAACATCACTTGGGGATACATCAAAACATAATTGCCCGTTAGTGACTTACTAGTACAGTAATTCATTACTGTTACTTCAATTTGCCTAGAAGCTGTTACTGAACTAAAACTGAATACCTAGTACAAGTAATAGAATGCTATAATTAAAAATTGAATTTTTTGCTAATATAACTTTGATTCATTCTACGAAATAAAAAACAACGGTATTATTACAGTTTCAACCATTATGGGAAATCTATTATAATAATATATTTCCCAAGTAAAGCAAGTCTTTTGTAGTATTTTTGTATAATATTATCTGTCGCAAATGCCTAGTTCTTTATATATCGACGATCAAACTCACGCTACTCATGTCTTCCTCCCAGATTTTTTCTAAGTCTGTTGTTATTGTTGACTGTGTCTTGTATTTGCTCAAATGAGCCCTGTAACCACTATAATCCGCAGACAAACTCGTCCACTATGAAGTCTTACACATTTTGCCAATCACAGCGCCTATCCACTATGACGTCATACATGTTTGGCCGATCATAGCGCGACAATACATTATCTTACCCAGGCATTTCATTTCGTTCTTAGACATAGAGGCCATAGCAAGCACGTCATCTCATGTTGCACAAGAAGTTGAAATTCCATCTTCTTGTCCTGACTGTTTCCTAACTTACAATGAATTTGTTGTAACTTATTCAGGGAATATTGAAAAACCAGTGGATTTGTGGCAGAGACACAATTTAATTTTACAAAATAAAAATTGTTCTGCATGTCAAGGAACCTTCGCAACGGCTTCACGTTTTCCTCAAAGCACCAGCACATCTTTATGAACCAACAGTTTAAGGTAAGCTTCATTAATTTATAGAGTATATCATAATGGTGATAGTATAACGATGTATACAGCAGTACCATCACTTTGGATTTGGTTTGATGGATGTATTAGGTAGTGGCCGTAAGGGGGGGGTCGCAGGGGCTAGGCCTAGGTAGGGGTACAGGGCCCTAGGTTAGGTGGTTGTATTAGGTTCGGTAGTGTCCCAAAAATCACTGTGGCCTTAAGGGGGGGATCGCAGGGGGGGGGGCAGACCCCCCCTCCCCCGGTAGACCTAGGTAGGGGTATAGGGCCCCTAGGCTAGGTTAGGTGGGTTTATTAGGTTCAGTAGTGGCCTGAAAATCACTGTGGCCTTAAGGGGGGGGGGGTCGCAGGGGGGGGTCGCAGCCCCCCCCCCCCCGGTAGGGTTAGGTAGGGGTATAGGGGGAGGGGTGGTGGAAGGATAAGTATTCATTTATTGCAAATATCATTTGACCCCCCCCCCCACCCCGGTTCCCACCTGGTGTCCCCCATAATTGTTGGGATGAAGTAGGGTCTTTCTGCATGCTGGAACAACTTGTTGTTTTAACTCCAATTACATAGTTAATCTCTAAATCGGATGGTTTGCGGTCAAAATAAACGTTAAATCCGTTGTAACTACACTATTTCTGATGCAACAAATATATTTTTATTCCAGTTTCCCCATAATGGTTGAAACTGTAATTTCACCAAAACAACAGTTTAAACATTTAATTCTTTGTTAATGAAACCTTAATTCTTTGTCAACTTTGAAAATATTTTAGCTTCTACCATTATATTATACTGTACAAGTGTAATAATGAATCTGTAGAACTTCAAGAGTTCAAACTTGCAGCAAACGTATTTAGGTTGAATAGGCTGACATAAGTCTCTCATTATAGTTTATATATGAAAAATTTTTTCGTGTTGTTACTGTTCTTAAAATATTTTATTGTTTTAAAGTTGTTACTATTCTTAAAATACTTTATTTTAATTTTTCATTACTTTTCCTACAGTTAATTTACTGCCTTATTTCCTTTCTTCACTGGGCTATTTTTCCATGTTAAAGCCCTTGAGCTTATAGCATCCTGCTTTTCCAACTAGGGTTTTAGTTTGGCTAGTAATAATAATAATAATAATAATAATAATAATAATAATAATAACAAACTATCGCACCTATTTGTAAATAATTCTGATTTGAACGTTACTGGTGTAAATAAATGTTATGTTTACTTGAGTAAAGATTATGATGTAAAGTCTGTACACATTTATTGTGCACAGAATGTTTAGAGAAAAAATAAAAGAAATAAAATAACAGGGCAAAATCGTCATGGGCCGACTGTCTTGATATGGGCTAACCTGTTCGGTCACCATGGCACCCCATAGTAGGTAAAGTTAGGGCGGCACCATAGGTTGCATTATTTCTTTTGATTTTGTAAAATTCAAGCAGGTGCAACCAACCGGACAGACAAACACGACTGAAAGACAGCAGAGAAAATGTGGTGTATGTATGATAGCGGCCACCTGTGTGTGAGATGATGCCCGGTGTGACGGTCTGAACGATCCCCCGGTCCCAGAATTCTCCTTGACATTGTATAATGGTTATTTTCCGCCATTAGCTCGCTTCGCTCGCATGAAAATAAAACATCAAGCTCGTATGTACTGGCAAGCAGTAATGTTGAGCTGCGCACGCTAACATTACGGGAAAATAAAACATCAACCTCGTATGCACTGGCAAACGGTAATGTTCGCGCATGCGCAGATTATCAAGGAGAATTCTGAGACCGGGGGATCGTTCAGACCGTCACACCGGCTAAGAATACGGCAGTGTAAGGGTGGTCAATGGGAGTGTTAGCCACCCGTTAGGTAAGTAGGTAAAGACACGACTTGTAAGTTAGGTTAGGAGGGGGAAGCTTAGGTTAGGTGATGTTCTTGTGTAGAGGTATTCCAGAAAAAGGGACTAGAAAATGGGAAGAAAATTCCCAATTTCTATGCAAATGGGAGGAACTCACTGCTGATATACAAAGGCTCCAAAGTTTGTGAAACCAGCATTACTCCCACCACCATGTTTTTGCAGTTTCTAACATACACAACAGCCCCACAAATCCTCAGGCAACACTTCTCTTGTACCACGTGAGTTATTGTTTGGCATTTCTACAAAGAAATCAATGTATGGGGTCTTGCAGCAATTCCTTGACGGATTGGGACTATTAAATGGATAAAAATATAAGTGTAACAACTCCCTAAACCAAATTATTACAGATTAAGAATACTTGGTAAAATTATAGTTATGGATATGACATCACTCGGTGTCCCTTATTATCGTAGGATATAGATATATATATTTCTGAAACTATTCATTTGCAACGGGACCCAGTGTCATTTTCGAAAAGAGCGTAATTTTTTTCTATAAGAAAAAGTAGTTTTTTCCTAGGTTACATTGCCCTGTAATACACTACAATAATATCCAGTATATACCCATAATTGAACTTCCCTATAAATACATTGTGAGACTCAATATTTTAGACCCAGGAGAACTTATCTAGGCATAATTTACTATGGGGTAGTTTGTAGCGCTATGGCCAAGCTTCCTAATTTGCTTATTATCGCTCCGACTGTTATCTTGTATAGAATAAAAACGTTTGGAAATGGTCTACGAATCTTAAATATGATGTGTAAGGGGGGGTCCGGGGGGCGCAGCCCCCCTGGGTAAGGATACGGATTCTAGCATAGGTTAGGTGGGTTTTTTAAGTTAGCTTCTCCCGTCGTACTCGTGGGTAAGGAAACTGTTGTGTACGGGGGTGGGGGGTGGGGGGGGGGTCCAGGGAGGAGAAGCCCCCCTGGATAAGGATATGGCTTTTAGCATAGGTTAGGTGGGTTTTTTAAGTTAGCTCCTACCGCCAAAATCGTTTTTAAAATGACGGCCACAGTTCAGAATATTCCCGTTTTCTACGGGATCTGGCCGTCACCCTACAAACGCTCCCAGAAACCAAATCCCCAAATAACCAAGCATACATCCTTAAAGCACAGTGCATCGCCTTTAAAAGCAAAATGGGATCTTTTCGGTTTGAGTGCCTATCGAATTTAAATGTTTTTTTTTATTCCAAAGTATGTATTTTGATGTGGAAAACCCTAAAATGATAACCATTTTGTGGAGAAATTATTTATTAACACTTAAATTGGCTTATATCAATCAATATCTTACTGAAATGCTGCGATTTCTCTGTGCGCTTTCTTGATTTTCAGGGCACTACTGAACCTAAGAAAACCCACCTAACCTAGCATAGGGGCCCTGTATCCCTACCTAGGCCTACCGGGGGGGGGGGGGCTCCGCCCCCCCTGCGACCCCACCTTAAGGCCACAGTGATTTTCGGGACACTACCGAACCTAATACAACCACCTAACCTAGGGCCCTGTACCCCTACCTAGGCCTAGCCCCTGCGACCCCCCCCCCTTACAGCCACTACCTATCACATCTATCAATAAATAATTTCTACACAAAATGGTTATCATTTTTGGGTTTTCCACATCAAAATACATACATTGGAATAAAAAAAACATTAAAATTCGATAGGCACTCAAACCGAAAAGACCCGCAAAATGGAAAAGAAAACCGAGAAAAAAAAATTGCTTCCACCTTAAAGACTTACTCTTGTATCCAGTCCCAGATCATGCAGACAATAATAACTTAGGTTAAAGGATTTTAACTACCACTAAAATCACAATGGTAAATTGCACAGCCGGTGTCTATGGTATTTCCGCTGACAGACAGACAAGAGATTGTTACTTGGTTTCACTCGGACGGTAACAATCAGCTGATTGCCAATAACATTTGGCGTTAGCGGTCAACCAAAATGTCTTATTCTTCGGGTGTTAGATACTTAACAAATCTACATATCTACAATAATAATAATAATAATAATAAAAATAATAATAATAATAATAATAATAATAATAATAATAATAATAATAACTTCCTTGGAAAAGCAGGATGCTATAAGCCTAGGGGCTCCAACAGGGAAAATAGTCCATGAAGAAAAGGAAATAAGAGAACTAATTAACAATTCAAATAAGATATATCAAGAACAGTAACAACATTTAAATAAATATTTCATATATAAACTATAGAAACTTTAACAAATCAAGAGGAAGAGAAATTAGATAGAATAGTGTACCCTCAAGCAAGAGAACTCTAACCCTAGACACAGTAGAAGACCATGATATAGAAACTATGACACTACCCAAGACTAGAGAACAATGGTTTGATTTTCTCCTAGATGAGCTGCTTATCATAGCTAAAGAGTCACTTGCAGCTTACTAAGAGGAAAATTTCCACTGAACAATTACAGTACAGTAGTTAGCCCCTTGGGTTAAGAGGAATTGTTTGGTAATCTCAGTGTTGTCAGGTGTATGAGGACAGGGAAAATCTGTAAAGACTAGGGCAGACTATTCGGTGTATGTAAAGGGAAATTGAACCGTAACCAGAGAGAAGGATCCAATGTAGTCCTGTTTGGCCAGTCAATGGACCCCAATTCCCTAGCGGTAGTATCTCAATGGGTGGCTGGGCCCCATATTCAAATATATATATATATATATATATATATATATATATATATATATATATATATATATATATATATTGACTAACCAGACAGTAGTACATTGGATCCTTCTCTCTGGTTACGGTTCATTTTCCCTTTGCCTACACACACACCGAATAGTCTGGCCTATTCTTTACATATTCTCCTCTGTCTTCATACACCTGACAACACTGAGATTACCAAACAATATCTTACTGCACTGTAGTTGTTCAGTGGCAACTTTCCTCTTTGTAAGGTTACTGAGGTAGATGAAACTCTCTAGCTATGGTAAGCAGCTCTTCTGGGAGAAGGACACTCTAAAATCAAACCATTGTTCTCTAATCTTGTGTAGTGACATAGCCTCTGTATCATGGTCTACCACTGTCTTGGGTTAGAGTTCTCTTGCTTGAGGGTACACTCGGGCACACTATTCCATCTTATTTCTCCTCCTCTTGTTTTGTTGAAGTTTTTATAGTTTATATAGGAGATATTTATTTTAATCTTGTTGCTCTTCTTAAAATATTTTATTTTTATTTTTATTTCCTTTCCTCACTGAGCTATTTTCCCCTGTTGGAGCCCCTGGGCTTATAGCATCTTGCTTTTCCAACTAGGGTTATGGCTTAGCAAGTAATAATATATATATATATATATATATACACACACACACATATATATATATATATATATACACACACACACACATATATATATATATATATATATGCAGAAGAACCACAGGGAAAATGAAAGTACGGATATACACTTAAGTCCTGACTAGGCAGTATCACGAAACTAGTCAGGACTTAAGTGTATATTCCGTATTTTCATTTTCCCTGTGGTTCTTCTGCATCTGAGCATCACGTTTTCCTGTGATTTTTACGCATATATATATTTATATATATATATTATATATATATATATATTAATGAAAATCTTTTGTTTTAATTTACCACATTCTACCCTTAAATCAATTTTAGAAATTTAATGTGGCATTATTAATAAGATTGTACTTTTGACCAGTAAAAGCAACACAAATACAAGTTCACCGCCCCTGGTTTTCTGTCAGGACACAACAGCAAGTAAGCTAATTATTCATAACAATTTAGCGTGTGAATTATTTATTTAATCATGTACATACCGGATGAATATTAACGTATTGATTAGTGTAGAATCGATGCTGGTTATGTGAGTGAAGTAAATTGTAAGTATTAATTGATAAGAAACTCCACTTCTCTAATTCAGTTTAGTGGAACTATTTCATTGATACGGCTCATAAAAGTTGAAAAAAAAACAATGCTATGAGAAAACTTATATGATCTATAGACACCTAAATGATAAAGCATGTTTTAGAAAAATATTCTTTGAAGATGCAATTTTAATGTATGACTTTTTTTTCAAAATTTAATAACGACGATGAAGCCGAAGGAAAATATTGTATTAATATTTATTTCAGACAAGTCTATGTAAAAACAGCCTACGTATTTTTATATCACATGAAGAATAATGATAAACATTTCGATCACATTTAATCGGATTCAATAAGTAAATGTACGAGCAATCTATAAGAATCGTATCTTATTCTGTGTTTAAGTCTGATGAACCGCATTTTTTTTTCTTTTTTACAATAGCATCTAATACTCATAAAGTCTACATGTGTTGAATAAATTTAGCGTTACCGAGAATTTATCATCACATTACTAATACAATGATGTGGCTCTGCAACAGGCATATAATTCATAATAAAAAAAGAAAAAAAAAATCCGACGGTAATCAGACCTAGGCCTACTACAAACACCACCATATCAGCATTTACCACTGTTTCCTGAAAATCCATGAACATAAACAACACATATGTACAGTAACTGAAATTGATGTCTAACTGCCGTGTAAATCAGCTTGAGGGAAGTAGAAATATGTAGCGGGAGTGACATGTGATAAAAAAAAATGTCAATCACACTGAAAGATTGGAAAATGGCGAAATAAAAATAATGGCAGCAGTAGTGAGGATACATAAGTGATGAGAGTGTCCATTGATATGGTGTGGACACGTGTAGAGAATGGATGGAGGGGAGGGAGTGAGGATAGCAAAGGGGGAACCTGTTAGTGGGAGAAGATCGAGAGGGAGACAGAGTACTAAATGACGAGATCAGGTGAAGGATGATATGGAGAGAAGAGGATGCCTTTGATAGAAAGCATTGAATATGGCACATCAGACAACGGACCTTTGATGTAGTTTATAACGGTGGGAAAGAAGTCGTGTAGAGCTTGCTTGTAATACTACCATTTTAATTGATCACCAGCCACCACTACTGATATGCACATGTCTTAAGAAATACATGGGTTATTTTATGACATCAATATGAATAAGGTCATTTGCACCCATGAACTAATTGTAGATACTTGGTATTTAATGTTGATAGCATTCAAATTTATTTGAGAATAGGAAAGACATAACTGAGCCATCATTTCACGTCTTTTCCAGAAAGTCCCCCTAGATGAAGTTTCTAGCTCCCCGCCCTTTTTCTTAACACAAGCAGACAATGAAATAAATTTGCATTATTTACAACAGCAGGGCAGCGCAGGCCCAGTAGGTTATTATCTTAACTTCACGTTAAGGGCTGCTTTTCTGATCCTATGCAGCTTTCTTGGTTGTTCATTTTGTCCTATAGGGCTGACCTGTAACCTACATTCGTAGGGCATTCAGCATTTCACACTGCATATTGCTAGTTTATCATCAAATCCATAGTATCGAATAGCTTAGAAAGCCTAGTTTCCACTTGAAAACATTAATATCTTCTTCAGTCTTTAGGGAATCTAGTGGGAATTTGTATAGTCTTAGGGTCTCATATATGAAATCTCTATAACCTATAGCAGACGTACATCTTTGCTCCAATAACTTGAAACCATCTGTAACTATTCTCGTGTCTTACTTTACTTACTTTGACTGCTGTTTTTCCGGCCTTATACACCAGGGGAACCCTACTCTCTACAGGACCAACATTATCATTTTAACTTGTTCGTTCAGAGTATTTAACATTTCATATCATGTATTGCTCATTTACTGTTAAATCGTCACTGCCAAAAGACTTGTAGAAGAAGCAAGTCATCAGTTTCCTCTTGAAAGTTTTAATATCTTCAATCATTCGAATGTTCAAGTCGACACAATTCGTAGCAATTCTCTTAGATATTTCTGGTTCTGACTTGATGAGTCATTGTACATTTCTTAAACTTTTTTTTTCTTTTAGTTTTGAAAGACAATAGGTGTAGTTCAATTGGCATATGAGTAATCCTTTCTCGGTGTGGAGATACCTTTAATGTTTTATAATATCTCAAGTCACACTTTTGGTAAATTGTGGTATTTGTAGTTACAGTAGTCAATCCTGGTATTATTATTATTATTATTATTATTATTATTATTATTATTATTATCATTATTATTATTATTATTATTATTATTATTATTATTATTATTATTATTATTATTATTATTATTAGCTAAGCTACAACCCTAGTTGGAAAAGCAAGATGCTATTAGCCCAAGGGCTCCAACAAGAAAAAAATAGCCCAGTGAGGAAAGGAAATAAGGAAATGAATAAACGATATGAGCAATAATTAACAAATAAGATATTTTAGAAACAATATCAACATCAAAACAGATATTTCATATATAAAGTATTAAAAGACTTATGTCAGCCTGTTCAAAATATAAACATTTGCTGCAAGTTTGAACTTTTGAAGTTTATCATATGTTTCTTCACAGAATGTTCATCCAGATATTTTTTTTTTTTTTTTTACAAAAACAACGTTTCTAAGTTGAAATCCAACGTTTCTTACTACATTATTTATTTGAGCATTTCGTGACAAAGTAGGCCTACTTTCAAGTGATACACATAGATCACAAACTTATCGGATATCGGGACCGAGTGATAATCAATTATTTATTTGGATGTCACCTAAGTTTCTTAAGCTGTTTTTCCGTCCAACCACTTTATAGTTTTATTTTAATTTAATTTTATATATAGAATAAGATTAGGCCTAATACACTTCCCTTGGGCTACTCATATGACAAACGAGAATTTCCAATTCGTACACAGTAGTTTCTGTAAACCAAATAATCTTTTAGATAATCAAAGACCTTATCTATAATAACGATGCCCAGTAAATCACTAAATAGCAGTTCATGTACAACTGCATAAAACTCAGTAGGGGTGGCTGCTTTTGATACAGTTACGACTGCAGCTATAAAATCAAGTAATATTCTTTTTTTCATCCATCATTTCCAGCATATCATTTACAACATGGTGACTGTTTGTCTTACAATGATTCTTTCAAAGTGCATTATAACTAGTTGTTCGTGAGTTACATATTCTAGCACTCTTAAAATTAAAGATAAATTGAAAATAGGTCTGTATGAAATCAATTCCAAGCCGATAATATAAAGCACTTTACAGAACCGGTTTATCTATAAACGCTTCCTCAGATTTAGGAAACTTATATTCATCGATACTAGTATTTACTAGGTACTCTAGAGTTTACTATTCTTTTAATTATGTCGAAATGACTAGAAAAGTTTCATCCTTCGTGTGGTAAAAAAAAAAAAACTGTTTATATTATCCTGTCGTTCATAAGGAGTGTGATGTATGTACCTTCTTAGTTAACACAAATGTTTGTTTATGTCTGTGTCTGATAATGTGTTTGTTTTGTTGTTTGCAGTGTACAACTGCAGTGAGATTGTTAACTGAATAAAACCTTAGTTCTGGATACACCGGGTTTACTTCACTTCGGACATTATAATGTTTTGTAATTTCTAAGTATAGGTAGACTTTTTTCCATTTACATTTCCTATTACACCAATTAGGAGCTGGTATGACTGTACTTCAAACATATATTGTAGGTCCTGTATATATAGAGACTGGTTATAAAGGTAGAAGAGACTCCTTGGCTATGGTAAGCATCTTTTCTAGGAGGACACTCCAAAATCAAACCATTGTTCTCTAGTTTTGGGTAGTGCTATAGCCCTTGTACCATAATCTTCCATTGTCTTGGGTTAAAGTTCTCTTGCTTGAGGGTACGCTCATGCTCACTATTCTATCTAATTTCTCCTTATATCTTTTAATTTTTTATAGTTCATGTAGGAAAGATTTATATTAATATTGGTACTCTTTTAAGATATTTTATTTCAATTATTAATAACTAATAGTTCATCTATTTTCTTATTTCCTTTCCTCACGGGGCTATTTTCCCTTTTGCAGCCCTTGGGCTTATAGCATCTTGCTTTTCCAACTAGGGTTGTAGCTTAGCAAGTAACAACAACAACACCAATAATAATAATAATAATAATAATAATAATAAAACACACATTAAGAGAGAAACATTACCAAATTAAGTTTCTAATTCAATACCGTAGAACTATTCACCTTGGCAACTTCTTATGCCGTAACAATCACCGTCAATCAGCTGTAGTGAATTTGTCAGCAGTTAATAATGTCTATACGAGTCTTAGTTGGTGTTAAAAGAGTAATCGATTATGCAGTTAAAGTAAGTAAATGGCAGACATTTTAAATTATAGTTTGGTTTGTTTCTATAACTTGAATTATGTAATATTATCCATCTTTGACTTCTGGTTTAGTTGTGTAGGCCTAGGCCTATTTTCCCCGGCTGTATAGATTTGTCAATTTTTTGTTTACTTACGACTTTTGTATGATTACTAAGGAAAGGGAAATATATTTATTGAATAGCCTGGCTAATTTCCAAGAGGGTTTACTTAAAGAAATGGGAATAAGATGAAAAAAAATCGGCATTATTTAACCAGCATAAAGAATTGGGTTATCGTTAGGCCTATACATAGTAAATTATGCCTAGGTACGTTCTCCTGTGTCTAATATATTCAGTCACATAATGTATTTATAGGGAAGTTTAATTATGGGTCTATACTGTACAACTTTCAGATACGACGGATTTGGTATTTATATTTACAGCGTTTGGTTCTCCAATAGATAATTTTCTTGGTAATATTTCGGTAGTGTCCCACCCGGCCATTACCGCTTGCCAGTACACAGGTTAAAGGCGTTTGGTTTCAGTTCCAGTCCCATCAGAATAGATGCTCACCAGAACGTCGGCCGGGCAAGCCCAACCTGCCACTGTGATGCCCTACCACAGCAGTGACCTCCCCAGTAAACTGCTTAAACTCTCGGTCCCGGGCTGGGATTGATCTGCTGCCATGAGAATGCCAGGCAAACACGTTAACACTGTACTAACCAGGAGGCTTGATGTTTTTCTTTTTTTTCGCGAGCGAAGCAGAGAGCATCAGACTTGATTGAAATATTACAGAAATCTAAGGGTTCCTGCTCCGCCACGCGCTCGCTTCACTGGCGAAAAAAGAAAATCATTGAGCTCCTATGTACTGGCAAGCAAGCGGAAATGGCTGGGTGGGGCTCTACCGAAATATTACTGTGCTATTTATTAAAACGCGCTATTTTTCTTGTTTATGTGCATATCCTAGTACAGCTGACAGATGAAACTAGCTATTTTATATTTACAGCATCTTGTTTTCTTGAATAGACCTTTTTTTCTGGAAATGTTCTATTTTTGTATAGAATATGAATTTGGAGCCTTTTGTATAACAGTGGACAGGACCTCCCGCCTGCATAGAACTCCACCTAACCTAAACTTCCCTACCTAACCTAACTTACAAGCCGACTCCGTACATACTTGCCTAAAGGGGGGTCTAACGCCCCCTGCGTCCCCCCCTTAAACTATTGTTTTTCAATATTAATCTTACCCGATAATCATGTAGCTGTCAACTCCGTTGCCCGACAGAATTCTACGGAAGGGATACGCCAGCGATCGCTATACAAGAGGGGGGTGTACTCACAAGCGCCACCTGTGGCCAGGTACTGCAGTACTTCTTGTTGACACCACCTCAATTTTTCCTCTGTCGTGCCTCCGGCTAGACCTACATGGATACGCTGTTGATTCTGGAGTTTTTTGCTCACGATTTGGTGATGTATTTGCTCTAGAGTTTAGCTTTCGCTATTCAGGAAGTTTTATCATTAGCTTAGCTAGCTTTTGGAATTAATTTGATTAATTATGGTGACGAAGAGAGTATGAACTCTCTTTCACTTTTAAATGGCCGACCCTTCCCTTAGACGGAAGTGTTGGTGTCTAAGAGAGTATAGACTCTCTTTCTTAATTTTGCTTAACAAAAGTTATAGATTTATTTTATATCTCTCCGCCTTTTATAGGCCTCTTCGATTAACTTCCTTTTATTATAAACTTATTAAAATTAATTTTTTTATTTGTTTATATTCGACCTTTCCTAATAGTAGGCGGTCTTTTCTTGGTACCGAAGTTAATTAACATTGAGCCCGTCATTTCGGTTTTACCTGTTAACATATTATGCTATTTTTATGTTTTTGAAAGAATTTCTTTGATAGTCTCGTACTGTTTTCAAAGTTGAACTAACGTTATCTTTTGTCTCTGCAGTTGTTGACGTTCAGAACGTTCAACTTGCGCTCTATCGTTACGATAGAGAGAGAATTTTCACGGTGTCACGTTGCAGTAAGAGTAACCGTTTCTAGCGTTTTGTTCATTCTTTCTTAGCTTAATGGTTTTAATTCTAATAAAGGAACTTTTTATTTGGGAAATATTTCAGTTTTTTTCCTTTAACAATAATATGTTTTTAAATATAAAACTTACCCGCTGGTTATATAAAAGAGCTGAAGTCCCTGACGCCAGGGCAGAAAATTCAAATCTCGCGCTATCGAAGATACGCCAGGTGTACCAACCGCACCCTAGCGGTAGAACAGGTGGAACTATACACCAACTTCAGTTCTTCTCTCTGCCGTCATAGCTGACTGACATACAGAAGTTCGCTCTCGTGTTTTTACTCTTTTGGGAAGTTGTTTGGTGATGTATAACGTTCTTTTTTGAGTTTAAGCTATCGTTGATTAATTTTCCTTGGTTCTTATCTTGAAATCTTTTTGTTTGAGATTTTCTCTATTGTTTTTTCCCTTACTTTTTGCTTGTCGGTCTTTCACGTTAACTTTAAAATGGCCGACTCCTCCCCTGCTCAGCGTAGGTGTGTTAGTGAGGGTTGTCGTACACGACTTCCTAAGGGATCTATTGATCCTCATTCTATTTGTGTAAAATGTAGGGGTAAATTTTGTTCATTAGATGATAGGTGTAATGAGTGTCTTTCCTTAACTGATGATGATTTTGGTACTTACGATCGTTATGTTAGGAGATTAGAGAGAGATAGACTTAGGCGTAGTTCTTCCCGATCTGTGGATAGAACCTTACCTAATTTACCTGTTCCTAATCCTGTTCCTTCCCCTGTGGTGGTAGATCAGGAACCTACTATGAAGGACATGTTTACTGCTATTTTGTCTCTGGGTGAGAAAGTTGAGTCCTTAGCAGCCGATAGAAATACAGTACTATCTTTTCAGAGTTAAAGGTATTGAAAAACCGTGATCCTATCGGAACTGTGGAAAGTGTTTCAGTGTCTGATGTGGTACCGAAGAATCGTGACTCTCTCGGTGTTGTGACAAGTGTTGATAATGTGGTTAGTGTTGCGGAAGGTGCGTCGACTCGAGTGTCTGATGTGGTACCGAAGAATCGTGACTCTCTCGGTGTTGTGACAAGTGTTGATAATGTGTTTAGTGTTGCGGAGGGTGCGTCGGCACGATCTTGTCGTTCACCTAGCCTTAGACCTCTTTCGAGCTCTCGAACCCATGGGAGAAGTAATGTCGAACGGCTTAAGGGAACGAGAAGCATCATCAATCGTGCAGACGTCCCCTCGAACGTTCCTGTTGCCGTAGCTCAGGTCGTTCACCCTCATCGTAGGAAAGGTGAGGTTCATACGTTATCCCCGTCTTCCGATGAAGGGTCGGGGAGTGAGATCTGGCGGCGAGCGTCGAGACCGCTTAAACGCTCCCATGTTGATTTGGACGCGGCGCGTCAAAACACACAGCGTCGGGAATCGCCTGTGCGGCCAGGATGTAGTTCGTGGGGTTCACCGGAACGTTTCCGTTCTCCCAGCGCTTGCACTCCGGCCAAACGTTCAGATCACCGTGTTCGTGCGGATATGATTCCTTCCGATTCGGACCTTGTAACTATTCATGCACCTCCTCTTCCATCGGATTGGCTTTCTTCCCCTGAAATGCGTGGTGACATTAGTGCGAATCTTCCTTCTAGGAGTTCTGTTGATCCGAAATGGACTGCGCTTTTGTCTATGAAGGAACAACTCTCTTCGTTGATGGATTCTTATCAACCAAGTGTTGGCGTTGTGTCTGGGCGTTCGATGTCAGACCAGTTATCGCACAAACGTTCGATGGTATATGGCCTTGACGAGTTATCACTTAGACGGTCTCCCATTCACAGTGTTCAACGCCAGGTTGATTTTGATGAGTCGCGTCAGAGAGTTTTGGTTGACCAGTTTGCGTTTTCTGGTCGCGGGGAAGAGCGTCGGCGTCGACAAGTGGACGAGACGCGGCAACAATTTGAAGTAGTGGATCGCCCGCGGCAACAACTTTTGGACGCGGCGCGTCAAAACATTGGTTTACAGCGGCGACATCCTGACTCCTTTGATCGCTCGCAGCAACAGTCCTCGGACTTTACGCGACCTCGCGGCGATCTTCAACAGTTACCTTCTGATTTCAAGCGTTCTTCTGTTCAACAACAGTTGAATTCTAAGCGGTCTAAGCAGTTGTTGGTTGAGGATGATCGTCTACATGTCCGTGTTTCGCATCAATCTACTTCTACTTCTCCCCACCAAATTGACTCAGATGTTGGCCTTGACAGGCAGTCCCATCCGGACGTTGTTCCTTCGGTTCAGGCTGCAGCTGTTGCTGCACTGCCAGAAGACGAACCAGAGGAAAAGTCGGATGAGGATAATCCTATTGAGGAAGTCTCTGAGAATGAGGAGGAGAAGCATTATCAGCATGCTGTGGACCTTCGCAAGTTTATGCTTATTTTGACTGGAATTTTCCCGGATTCTTTTACCCCTGTGGCCCCTCGTTCTCCGCCTTCTGAATTCATCTTAGGTAAAGCTACTAAGGTTCCAGTTTACACCAAGATGGTTCTTTCTCGATCTTCTAAGCGGGCCTTGAAGTTAATGGGTTCTTGGTTGGACTCCAAGAAAGCTTTTGGCAAGACGGCCTTTGCCTTTCCTCCCGCTAGGTTAGCCTCTAAATCTAGTGTGTGGTATGAGACTGGTGAAGTGTTGGGCTTGAGTTTTCCTTCGTCTGCCCAAGGGGATTTTTCAAGTTTGGTAGATGCTTCTCGTCGTCTTGCCTTAAGGAAGACGAAGATTTGGTGGTCCATTCCAGAGTTCGACCATTTGCTTAAAGGTCTTTTCAGGGCCTTCGAAGTTTTTAATTTTTTGGACTGGGCTTTGGGGGCTTTGAGTAAGAGGGTCTCTGATATGACGGAAACGGACACTAGTGGTTTGGTTCATTTGATGTCCTGCTTGGACAAAGGTGTGAGAGATGGCTCCAACGAACTTGCTGCCTTGTTTACAGCTGGAATTCTCAAGAAAAGGGCCACGATGTGCTCCTTCCTCTCCGCAGGAGTGTCTCCCTATCAGAAGACAGGCCTTCTTTTCGCACCTTTGTCTAATTCTTTATTTCCTCAGGAATTAGTGGGCGAGGTGGCTACTGCTCTCACTCAGAAGGCCACACATGACTTAGTTACTCATTCGACTAGGAAAGTTTTGCCTCCGTCTTTCTCCTCTCGAAAACCTAAGGAATCTTCTTCTGGGTTTCGTCCTCAGTCCTTTCGTGGGAAGCCCTCTGGGAGAGGCTCTTTTAAACCAGAAGGAAGGAAACCTAGAGGCAGAGGGGGCAAGTCCGGCCGAGGTAAAGTCTGACTGCCCTCTCCTTCAGACAGCAGTGGGGGCCAGGTTGACTCACTTTTGGGAGGCTTGGGAGAGGAATGGAGCGGACCCCTGGTCCGTCCAGGTGTTAAAGGAAGGCTACAAGATCCCCTTCCTGACCAATCCTCCTTTAGTCACAGATCCAGTGGATCTTTCGCCCAAATACAGAGAGGGTCCCAAGAAACAAGCCATGCTTCTACAGATGTCTCTTTTATTAGAGAAACGAGCAATAGAGGAAGTGCAAGATGTTACGTCTCCGGGGTTTTACAACCGCCTTTTTCTAGTACCCAAGAGTTCCGGGGGGTGGAGACCGGTTCTGGACGTAAGTGTGCTCAATGGTTACGTCCAAAACTCGACGTTCACCATGGAGACTCAGAAAACAGTTCTGGCAGCCGTGAGGAAGGACGATTGGATGGTCTCTTTAGATCTTCAGGATGCCTATTTCCACCTTCCGATTCATCCCAGCTGCAGACGTTATCTGAGGTTCATGGACGGAAACAAGGTCTTCCAGTTCAGGGCTCTTTGTTTCGGACTTTGCACGGCTCCTCTATTGTTCACCAAGATCATGCTGAACGTGGCAAGCATGCTGCATTCGAGGGGAATCAGGGCCTCTCTGTATCTGGACGATTGGCTGATAAGAGCCTCCTCAGCCGATTGTTGTTTGAAGGACCTCGAGATGACTTTGGATCTCTCCAGAGAACTGGGTCTCCTGGTGAGCTCGAAAAAATCACAACTCATTCCATCCCAGGAGATTCTTTATTTGGGGATGGAGATTCACAGTCGGAGTTTTCGGGCTTTTCCGTCGTCGGTGAGAATCCAAGCAGCCCTCCTAAAAGTACAAACGTTCCTGAAGAGAGATCTTTGCTCCGTCAGAGATTGGATGAGCCTTCTGGGGACTCTCTCGTCGTTAGAGAAGTTCGTGACCCTGGGGAAGTTGTTCTTGCGTCCTCTTCAGTTTCATCTCAACCGCCATTGGAAGAAAGGGGACAGCCTCGACAGGGATTGCATTCCCATCTCGACTTCCATCAAGTCTCATCTTCAATGGTGGAACAACGAGCCCAGACTGAAAGAAGGCTTGTCTTTACTTCAGAGGAACCCAAACCTCGTGTTGTGTTGCGACGCCTCCAACTCGGGGTGGGGAGCCACTCTAGAGAAGCAGGAACTTTCGGGGACTTGGACGGTAGAGCAAACCTCTCTCCACATCAATCAAAAAGAGCTTTTAGCTATTCATCTGGCTCTCATTGGCTTCGAAAAGCAGATCAGGGGCAAGGTAGTCCAAGTCAATTCGGACAGCACGACAGCTCTGGCCTATATTGCGAAACAAGGCGGGACCCACTCTTGGCCTCTGTTCGAGATTGCAAGACTGCTCCTCATCTGGGCGGAGGAAAGGAAGGTGACTCTTTTGACGCGGTTCATCCAGGGAGTCAACAATGTGAGCGCAGACAGACTCAGCAGGAAAGGTCAGGTTCTCTCCACAGAATGGATTCTGCACCCGGACATCTGCAAGAGTCTGTGGCGGTTATGGGGTCGACCTCTCGTGGATCTCTTTGCCACCGCGAAGACCAAACGACTAGAGTGTTATTGCTCTCCAGTTCCAGATCCCGAAGCTTTTCACATAGACGCTTTTCTGATGAACTGGTCACACATGGAGGTTTATGCCTTTCCTCCGTTCAAGATCCTTTACAAAGTGATTCAGAAGTTCGTTTCACACGAGGAGACCAGAATGACTCTGATAGCTCCGTTCTGGCCGTCAAGGAGCTGGTTTCCAGAGGTACTGGAATGGATGGTGGATGTCCCGAGAAGCCTTCCCATGAGACCCGATCTTCTCAGACAACCTCACTTGGCCCGAAATCATCAAAACCTCCGAGCTCTACGTCTGACTGCCTTCAGACTATCGAAAAACTCGCTAGAGCTAGAGGATTTTCGAAGAAGGCAGCCAAGGCAATTGCAAGGGCAAGAAGGTCTTCAACCATCAAGGTGTATCAGTCCAAGTGGGAGTTGTTCAGGGAATGGTGTAGAACTAACGCGATTTCCTCTTCCAGTACATCGCTTTCCCAAATAGCAGATTTTTTCTTGGACCTTAAAACTAAGCATAACTTCTCGTCATCAACTATTAAAGGTTACAGGAGTATGTTGGCGACGGTTTTTCGACACAGGAACCTAGACCTTTCTGATAATAAGGATCTACGAGATTTACTTAGGTCTTTTGATACGACCAAGATGATTCAAACGGCTCCCATCGCCTGGAATTTGGATGTTGTCCTTAAATTTCTCATGAGTGACAGATTTGAGCCTTTACACTCGGCTTCATTTAAGGACTTAACCTTGAAAACCCTTTTTCTAGTTACCCTCGCCACTGCGAAAAGAGTTAGTGAAGTTCACGCTTTAAGCAAGAACATTGGTTTTCGGAATGGGAAAGCCATTTGTTCTTTGCAACTGGGGTTTCTGGCCAAGAACGAAAACCCTTCTCGACCATGGCCCAAATCCTTCGAGATTTCTAACCTTTCGGATTTGGCTGGCGATGAATTGGAAAGGGTTCTCTGTCCAGTTAGAGCTCTACGTTGTTATGTGGACAGAACTAAGAATCTGAGAGGTAACTCAGACGCTCTGTGGTGTGCAGTTCGGAAACCCTCGATGCCCATGTCCAAGAATGCCTTGTCTTTTTTCGTTAGATTGTTGATTCGAGAAGCTCATGCTCAGTGTGATGAGTCGGATCAGAGGCTCCTCAAAGTCAAGACACATGAAGTCAGAGCGGGTAGCGACTTCAGTGGCCTTTAAACAGAACCGTTCTCTGCAAAGTCTGATGGATACAACATTTTGGAGAAGTAAGTCTGTTTTTGCATCCCATTATTTGAAGAATGTTCAGACTCGCTATGAGGACCTTTTTACGTTGGGTCCTTTCATAGCTGCTAATGCGATAGTAGGTGAATGATCTACCACTACGTTCCCTTTTTTCCTAATACCCCTTTTCTATCTCTTGGAACTCGTTTTTTATGGTTGTTTGTGGAGATTGGGCGTCAGTCTTCCGCAATCTTTGATTTGGCTAGGTGGTCATTTTGTTCCTTGAGTGCACCCGGAACAAGGGTATTGGTTGAGGTCCTGTCATGTTATAGGTGTTTGTACCGTTTGACAGCTCCTAGAGATTTTCAGCCCGAGTGGATTACTGGATCTCTTAAGGATAGCGGACGAAATGAGGCAGAGTATCATTGCTGTCAGCTTCCTTATCAGGTGAGAACTGCTTAAGTTTATTGTATGTAACCCTTAAGTGAATTTTCTGTATGTAGCTGTCTCTGACCCGCCACCAAGGGGTGTCAATCAGCTCTTTTATATAACCAGCGGGTAAGTTTTATATTTAAAAATGATATTTTCATAATAAAATAAATTTTTGAATATACTTACCCGCTGGTTATATAAATTTAACACCCTCCCTCCTCCCCTCTAGAGACTACCTATGGTATGGCTATGAGGCATGGAAGAACTGGAGTTGGTGTATAGTTCCACCTGTTCTACCGCTAGGGTGCGGTTGGTACACCTGGCGTATCTTCGATAGCGCGAGATTTGAATTTTCTGCCCTGGCGTCAGGGACTTCAGCTCTTTTATATAACCAGCGGGTAAGTATATTCAAAAATTTATTTTATTATGAAAATATCATTTTAACGATATATATGATTGGGCTCTTCTCTCAGGTTCTAAGTCAAGAGAGAGAGAGAGAGAGAGAGATAGAGACGGAGGGAGAGAGAGCTGGATAAACGTTTCGTTCAAGCGAGTAACGTTGTTATCGTTTTTGCTCTTCTCCCTAGTCTCTTTAGGGGAAGAAGGTAAACGTTTCTAGAGTTTATTCTTGTTCTCAAGCTTTATGCGGTGAGAGATTTTAAACGTAGTTTATTTGATCTAGTGTTTAGTCTCTTTCCAGCCACTGAATTATTTATCTTTCATTAGATTTTTCTGTTACATTGTAATTCTGTTTTCGCAATTACTAACTTTTAATGAAGGATAGAATTGCGTGTTTCAGGTACAAACCACTTAAAGTTTCGAGTTCAGTGAAATAAGTGCAAACAGAAAATCAAAAGTGATAAGTGATTAGCGCAAAGTGTGTCAGTGTTGTGCGTGAGGGTACTTCTGTGCGTGCCAGTCGTCCTCCCAGTCCGGGACCTCTTGCAAGCTCCCAAGCCCAGGGGAGAAGGAATGTCGAAGGGCAAAAGGGTTCGGCAGGCCTTGATCGGCGCACAGAAGTATCCTCGGTGGTTGCGGGCGTGTCTTACAGAGACCGTCACTCCCACCCGCAGACGATTGAGCCCTTATTTTGCTCGTCTGCAGAAGAAATTTCGGGGAGAAAACGCTGGACTCAGGTTTCAAGACCTCTTAAACGTAAAGTCCAGACCTCTAGAGTTCAACAACCCGGATGCAGTCATTGGGTTAGCTCTGACTCTCCGCAGTCATCAGGTGACTGCACACCTCCTAAGAGAGGTAAGGCGATGCCTCAACAGACCTCATCTTCTGTTAAGGCTTTGCCTCAACAGACCTTATCGTCTGTTGATCCCAAGATGACTTTGCTGCAGTCCATGCAGTCGCAGCTTGCGGTCTTAATGCGTGAGTTTCAGGCTGAGAAGGTTACACCTCCTCCTGCGAGCGCTCCGCCTCACCGCAGTCCAGTCTGCCAGGCGTACGAAGTTGAGGTTCCTCAAGCTACCTTACCGCGTTCGGAGTTGCCAGTTACCAGCGTTGTGCAGCAACCTCAACCTTCCTTAAGGCAACCTCAACAATGGGAGCAGGAGTCTTATGCCTTGAGGCAAGATTTTCTTGCAGTTAGACCATCTTCGAGGCAACAACCTCTTGAGGTACGACAACCTCTACCATCCTTGAGGCAGCCACCTCAGCTCTCGCAGCTGCTACCTCAACTTTCCTCAAGGCGAGAGCCTCAACTCTTGAGGCTAGCTCCTCAGGAACCTCAACTCGTGAGACAGGAACTGCGTTCTGCGCAGCCGCTACCTCAACTCTCGCAGCTCACACCTCAAGAACCTCAACTCGTGAGTCAAGAGCCTCTCTCTGCGCAGCCACCTCAACCCTTGAGGCAAGCGCAACTCTTGAGGCAGGAACCTCATGCTATGAGTCAGCCACCTCAACGCATGCATCTGCCACTTTCTCCTCAACTTGAGCCTCTTCCCATTCAACTTTGAAATAACAATGACAATAATAACACCTCATTACTTTCATAACTTGCATTTGTAATCATATACATGTATGCCTACACAAACATTATGATAATGGAGGTTATTCGTATTACTTAAATAAAAAAAATATATATGTATTCCTTGCAATATATTTTTAACAAAATCGCAAAATATGGCAAAAATATCTTCAAAACAAAAATGAATCATGAGTTATGAATGTAATGTAAATATTATGTTGATTTTAAAACCCCATGCAAGCATGCATGAAGTAATGCAGTGTTGCCAACAGGGCGAGTTTCCCTTTCCTGAGGTGAAGTAGATTATAGTACGTATATTTAGTGCAGCTTAATTCTACGATTATCATGCCGGCTATCAAATTCATCAACAAAACAGTCTAAATCAATTCCCTCGGCACGTGCACTTTCAATGGACAGTAATGCGATATTACTCAATCTAGCACTGGTCATGGAATTTCTGAGAAATGTTACACGCCATGCAACATGCTCTGCTTACCTTACAGCATGCTCTACATACAGCATGCTCTGCATACAGCATGCTCTGCATACCTTACCGCATGCTTCTCAGTCACACATCTTTGGTTGTTGCCAACTCACTAGACTGTCAAGCAGTTTCATAACGTTGCCTTCTAGTCTGCTGCTTTTGCGCCAGTGAAACCCTCACTGAGAGAACTTAGCTTTTCTCGGATATGGTCCCTGTAGATGAGAAAGTGCTTTTCTCCCTCCTTCTGATATTCCCTTGAGGACTCTGTCATTTGGAGAGGAGCCTTTAGCTGCGTAGCCTCCTATGGACTTTTATTTAAGCATAACATGCTTCCAGGGAAGGTAATGGTTCCACTTCAGTCGCTAACCCTGTCTGTTACCACACCTGCTCCCATAGACCTTGAGCTGTGTTGCAAGACATGCAGTCCAAGCTTAGTCCTTGTTAGAGGATTTTTTGTTTACGGAGTCAGTGTGTCACTGGGAAGACGTTCAACAACCAGCAGAAGTGACTTGTTGTGACGCAGTGCGGCAACCTCAGCAACCCGATAAGGAGTTGTCTGTACGACCCAGACAGTCTAGACAGCTTCGGGTTGTCACTGTACTTCCTCGCTTCCCCATGGTTGACAGTTCACAGACTGTGCAGCAGTACCATGATCTTGTGTCCGGCTCCGTCAGACGACTGGCTTTTAAGAGCTCCCACAAGTCGTCGCTGTCTGGAGATTCTCAGATGGACTATGGATCTGACCAAGGAACTGGGCCTCCTGGTCAATTTTGAGGAGTCTCAGCTCGTCCCATCCCAGACCATTGTCTACCTGGGTATGGATCTTCAGAGTCGAGCTTTTCGGGCTTTTCCGTCGGCCCCAAGGATCTTCCAAGCCCTAGAATGCATCCAGAGCATGCTGAGAAGGAACCGATGCTCAGTCAGGATGTGGATGAGTCTAACAGGGACACTTTCATCGCTGGCCCTGTTCATCGTGTTAGGGAGACTCCACCTCCCCCCCCTTCAGTATCATCTAGCTGCTCACTGGATAAAGGACATGACGCTAGAGACGGTCTCAGTTCCTGTTTCCGAAGAGAGGAGGTCTTCTCTCGCGTGGTGTAAGAACAGCTTTCTTCTCAAGGAAGTCTACCTTTGGCTGTTCAGAAACCCGACCGCCGTCTCCTCTCGGACGCATCAGACACGGGCTGGGGTGCGACTTTGGACGGACAGGAATGCTCGGGAACATGGAATCAGGAGCAAAGGACACTTCACATCAATTGCAAGGAGTTGTTGGCGGTTCTTCTGGCCTTGATAAACTTCAAGTCCCTCCAGCTTAACAAGGTGGTGGAGGTGGACTCTGACAACACCACAGCCCTGGCTTACATCTTCAAGCAGGGAGGGACTCTTTCGTGGAAGTTGTTCTAGATCGCAAGGGACCTCCTCATCTGGTCAAAAGATCGAAAGCTCACGCTGGTAACGAGGTTCATTCAGGGCGGTATGAATGTCATGGCAGATCGCCTCAGCCGGAAGGGTCAGGTCATCCCCACAGAGTGGACCCTTCACAAGAATGTTTGCAGCAGACTTTGGGCCCTGTGGGGTCAGCCAACCATAGATCTGTTCGCTACCTCGATAACCTAGAGACTCCTGTTGTATTGTTCTCCGATTCCAGACCCAGCAGCAGTTCACGTGGATGCTTTTCTGCTGGATTGGTCCCATCTCGACCTGTATGCATTCCCGCCGTTCAAGATTGTCAACAGGGTACTTCAGAAGTTCTCCTCTCGCAAAGGGACACGGCTGACGTTGGTTGGCTCCGCTCTGGCCCGCGAGAGAGTGGTTCATAGAGGTACTGCAATGGCTGGTCGACATTCCCAGGACTCTTCCTCTAGGAGTGAACCTTCTACGTCAACCTCACGTAAAGAAGGTACACCCAAACCTCCACGCTCTTCGTCTGACTGCCTTCAGACTTTCGAAAGACTCTCAAGAGCTAGGGGCTTTTCGAAGGAGGCAGCCAGAGCGATTGCCAGAGCAAGGAGAACATCCACTCTCAGAATCTATCAGTCTCAAGGGGAAGTCTTCCGTAGCTGGTACAAGACCAATGCAGTTTCCTCAACCAGTACCACTGTAACCCAGATTGCTGACTTCCTGTTACATCTAAGGAAAGTAAGATCCCTTTCAGCTCCTACGATCAAGGGTTACAGAAGTATGTTGGCAGCGGTTTTCCGCCACAGAGGCTTGGATCTTTCCACCAACAAAGATCTACAGGACCTCCCTAGGTCTTTTGAGACCTCAAAGGAACGTTGGTTGTCCACTCCAGGCTGGAATCTAGACGTGGTCCTAAGGTTCCTTATGTCATCAAGATTTGAACCTCTCCAATCAGCCTCTTTTTAGGACCTCACATTAAAAACTCTTTTCCTCGTGTGCTTGACAACAGCTAAAAGAGTAAGTGAGATCCACGCCTTCAGCAGGATCATTGTTTTCACATCTGAAACGGCTACATGTTCCTTGCAGCTCGGTTTTTGCTAAACGAGCTTCCTTCACGTCCTTGGCCTAAGTCGTTCGAGATCCCAAGCCTGTCCAACTTGGTGGGGAATGAACTGGAGAGAGTACTTTGCCCAGTTAGAGCTCTTAGGTACTATCTAAAAAGGTCTTAACCTTTACGAGGACAATCAGAAGCCTTATGGTGTGCTATCAAGAAACCTTCTTTTCCAAGGTCTAAGAACTCAGTTTCTTACTATTCAGGCTTCTGATTAGGGAAGCACATTCTCATCTGAAGGAAGAAGACCTTGCTTTGCTGAAGGTAAGGACACATGAAGTGGGAGCTGTGGCTACTTCAGTGGCCTTCAAACAGAACCGTTCTCTGCAGAGTGTTATGGATGCAACCTATTGGAGAAGCAAGTCAGTGTTCGCATCATTCTATCTCAAAGATGTCCAGTCTCTTTACGAGTACTGCTACACCCTGGGACCATTCGTAGCAACGAATGCAGTAGTAGGCGGGGGCTCAGCCACTACATTCCCATAATCCCATAACCTTTTATCCTTTCTCTTGAATACTTTTTATGGGTTGTACGGTCGGCTAAGAAGCCTTCCACATCCTTGTTGATTTGGCGGGTGGTCAATTCTTTCTTGAGAAGCGCCGAGGTTAAAGGTTGTGATGAGGTCCTTTAGTATGGGTTGCAGCCCTTGATACTTCAGCACCTTAGAGTTGTTCAGCCTCCTAAGAGGAACGCTGCGCTCAGTAAGGAAGACGAACTTATTTAAGGCAGAGTAATGGCTCAAGTCGACTTCCTTACCAGGTACTTATAATTTCATTGTTATTTTGAATAACTGATATTATGAAATACGGGATACTTAGCTTCTTGATATACATGTACACTGGTTTTCACCCACCTCCCTGGGTGTGAATCAGCTACATGATTATCGGGTAAGATTAATATTGAAAAATGTTATTTTTATTAGTAAAATAAATTTTTGAATATACTTACCCGATAATCATGATTTAATTGACCCACCCTTCCTCCCCATAGAACCAGTGGACCGAGGAAAAATTGAGGTGGTGTCAACAAGAAGTACTGCAGTACCTGGCCACAGGTGGCGCTTGTGAGTACACCCCCCTCTTGTATAGTGATCGCTGGCGTATCCCTTCCGTAGAATTCTGTCGGGGAACGGAGTTGACAGCTACATGATTATTGGGTAAGTATATTCAAAAATTTATTTTACTAATGAAAATAACATATTCTTAGCTATAGGAGTGAAAATAAGAGTGTTGTGGGGTATGACCGTCTCCATACCTAAACCCCCAAAACTACTTAGCCCATTGCTAAACCTGCGTTCTCGCTTATGTTTTTCAGTATGTATGTACCCTAATACAGCTTAAGAGATAATACTCTAGGTATTATTATTTACAATCTTGGTCCCTCCAATAGTCTTTTTCCCAGACATTTTTTTTCTTTTGCATTTAAAAATAATTTACTTAATCTTCCCTAATAATGTAACCCAGAATCAGTAGAATAAAAAGTAAGTTAAGGGAGCAGGAAAGAGCTCTACCCCCATCACAATTTCTGTAACTAAGGACACAGCTACTTGGGTCAAGTTTGGTTTGGTATATCAGGTTAGTACTTATCCCCTTTATATCCTTAAAACCTATAATACATTGGCTACCTTCGTTTGTATAGAAAAATGTAAGTCATAATACCAAGTGTTGTGGTGGAGTATTGGAAAGATCCTTGATTACCTGGTCATCCTTGTCAGCTTGGTATGGAGAGAGTGGGGTAGCCTGTAGGTCTGTGTGCTGAGTCCTCAGCAGCCATTGCCTGGCCCTCCCTGATCCTAGGTTGGTGGAGGTGGTAGGGGCTTGCATGCTGATCATATGTATATATGGTCAGTCGATAGGGCATTGTCCTGTACCATGCCACTCTTGAGTAACCTTTAGACCCCTTAAATTTTACTTTATTGTGCATGTGGGATATCTAAGATAAGTTTTTGCTGTATGCTTTGACCAATATGTCATAACCAGTCAGACCTAAGGGAGAAAAAAAACTAGAGAAAAGTGTGAAATATTGCATGAATTTCATGTATCTTATTATGTTTTGCATAAGTTATAAAATGGCACTTGAGATTTTTTAAATTGCTTGATGGCCGATTTGGTAACGTCCCTGATGGGTGAATGCCAGACTGGGGTTTGAGTCCCCCTCAAACTCGATAGTTTCTTTGGTCGCTGCAACCTCATCATCCTTGTGAGCTAAGGATGGGGTTTTGGTGGAGCCTAAAGGTCTATCTGCAGAGTCATCAGCAGCCATTGCCTGGCCCTCCTTGGTCCTAGCTTGGATGGAGAGGGGTCTTGGGTGCTGATCATATGTTTCTATGGTCTATCTCTAAGTCATTGTCCTGCTTGATAGGGCGGTGTCGCTGTCCCTTTCCTCTGCCATTCATGAGCGGCCTTTAAACCTTTAAAGTATGAAATTACATTTTAATATCACTTTATTGCCATGAAACAAACATCGTTGCACAAGTAATCTGATATGATGAAGGCTCGTGCAGATAGGTATACTGCAGTAGGCTAAGTTCAAAGGTACTATCAGAATGGAGAAATAGTCACCCTTTAAGGGAATGGTTGTGTGAAGTACACAGTTCCTTATGATAATGTAAGGGATAGCTTGGGTCTAATATTCTGATTCAGCAAAAGAGCCTGTCATTGGTGGGTTGTTAGGTTGGGATGGTTGAGAGATGGAATGTCATTAAAAAATTCTTAGGTATGTTTTAGTTATGCCTTTGAGAAATACTTATTTTGGGCCTATGTAAATACTATATCTGGGTATCGCGCTACTAACTCGCTGGTGTTCCTTCATAAGGGTATGTGAAAAGATTTATTAGTTGTTTGGTGAGTTCTACTTTGAAATATTGCTTTTCAGATGAATCGTAGTACAGTACAGTATTCCTTGTTACAATTAAAAATAGATACTGCTCTATCGTATATAGGTTTTTAATATTAATGCTAGCATCCAGATATATTATTTTAACATAATAATTTCAAGTTTTTTCTTCTGGGTACAAAAATCAATACAGTACAGCTTAGTGATATGGGAATATTACTGTACTTATCCTTCATACACTAATGTGTATCAAGTACTATATGTTGTTATACAATATGCAGACCTTATGCTAATCATAGTTTTCTATCAATTATCTGGTGTTTTTAGTTTGTAGTGGTACGCTTCTTATAAGTTTATGATTACTAACTAGAAATCTGTGAATACTTGAAGTATTTATTGTTTATTAGCATATTGCCTTTATCTATTATAGATCAGTTTCATACTCGTACAGTATGTACTGTTTTACTGTACTGCTTATGAACATATTTCACTTATATATATATTATAGGTAAGAATGCTGCACAGGGTTTTACTGTTAGTTGATATACTTTTTCTTTTATAGATCAGAGTACGCCCAGACAAACTGGGAGTGGTAACAGATGGTGTAAAACATTCTATGAATCCTTTCGATGAGATTGCTGTTGAAGAAGCGGTGAGACTCAAGGAGAAGAAGATTGCTAAGGAAGTTATTGCTGTATCATGTGGACCAGCTCAAGCACAGGTAGGATCTTCGTACTGTTCCACTATGGAAGGTTTATTAGAAAGGTTTTCAAATATTGGAATTGGTAAAATGTAAGTTTGTTCCAACACGAATACTTACCTCGAACTACTTTCTTAGGAGTTACCTGTAATCTCTCTACCGACCAGAGTTTTGTGTAGTATACCCTAAAACCCGTTTTCTATGGAGGGCTATCTCGGGCGTAAGAGAACGTGCCCCGAGGGTAGCTTTTGCGCTAGGTCGAGGTCCGCCTGGGTAGTGAGCGTCAGTAAGTACTCTGGTCGCGACGTGTCACCACGTCGCTCTCGTCTCTCTCGACCCTTTGTGTGCGCCGCGTGTGTCCCACGTGTTTACCGCGTGGTAACTTGTGCTCTTCCCTTGTGTTCCTGTGTGTTCACTACCCTTCCTTGTGCTTCCCAAGTATATTCCTTTGATTCCCTGCATTCCTGTGTCTTGTGTTTGTGCGTTATGGAGCAGATCCGCCGTTGTCCTGGGCCTAGAGCCGGAAAATCGTGTGGAGCGTTCCTCTCCAAACCTGAAGTGGACCCTCACTCCCTTTGCTCTTCCTGTAGGGGCAAAGTTTGTTCGTCTTTGGATACGTGCCTCGAATGTGTTGGTTGGAGTGATATTCAGTGGGCGCGTTACGGCACGAAGAAAAAGAAATCGTCGAAGCGTTCACCCAGGAAAGCTAGTGTTTCTTCGCCGCTACCGTCGGCCAGTGAATGGTCCGACGGGGCTTCTGTCTCTCCTTCCCCTACCCAGAGTAGGGGACGAGGTAAGTCCATCGTGGGGAAAGAACCGAGCGTTCTTCCCCAGTAGTCTGGTGAATGTGAAGTGGGGGTTGCGGGGCCTTCTCGGGCTAGTGAGGAGCCCGGTAGTGCTGTGTCAGGGAGCTCTGGAGACTCGGCCCTTGTGCTTGGGGGGCACGTTTCCTCCGATGACCCCTTGTGGTGTAGCAATGTTGTTTCTGTGTCTTCGCCCCCTTCGTGGGCCTGTGTTTCAGGTTCTTCGGCAGGCGGCGACAACCAGGGTAAGTTAGGTTCTGCAGGGAGTGATGCCTTCGTTTGGAAGCTTCCTAAGACACCAGGTAGGTTCCCTATGCGGATGGAAGAGGGCCTGGATTCCTGGTTCCCTAGTGTTGGGCGCCAACCCTCGTTTCCAACCCCTCTCACGGAAGTTCCTGAAGCCATCCTGCAACCCTCTACCTCGGGTACACAACGAGTCACGAAGTCCCCCGCGGTCCCCGCTCCCGCCCGCCGTACGGTAGGTACAGTTACGTCGGGCTCTTCGGAGGAGTCTTTCTCGTCGGGAGAAGAAGCCAGGAGGAGACATCGGCGTCGGAGGGAGCGGTCCAGGAGCAGGTGTTCCCGCTCAAGATCACGTTCCAGGTACAGCAGGAGGCGCTCCCGTTCTCCACGAAGGAAACACAGGAGGAGTAGGTCACCCGATGGCGATTGGGTTTTCGTACCCCGTGAGTCGGAGATACAGTGTTCCCCGGACCGGCGGTCCAGGGAGTTCTCGCCAAGGAGACCATCCTCCAAGCATAGTTATGACCCTCGCAGGGAGAAACGCGAGAAGGACTTGGCAGGCAGGCGTAAGACCGCGAAGCCTCCGGTTCACCCCGCCCAGCGGGGGGAACCGCACTTCCTTTCGGGCAGCCTGGCCGAACCAGCCCAGCTGGTGCGGCCCTCGGACTTTAAGGAACGGTTCCCGCTGTCGGGTCAGCCCACGGGAGCCGCGTCCTTGTCCTCCAGGGAACAGGATCGGACACTAGTCCTCGCCGGTTCGGCGATGCCTGTCCTAACCCCCGCCCCTGGTGCGAAGACCTCCGCCGGGGAGGACCAGTACCTCTGCAGGGGAGGACCAGTACCTCTGCAGGGGAGTGCCTGTGGTGTCAGGACCAAGGCGCCCGGTGGGAGTGCCCGGTGACCCGGCTCCCCGGGCTCAAGCCGAGGCTTCGGCCGACGGTAGAGAGGGTTCCCCGACGGAGGACTCGGCCTATATAAGAGTAATTGGCCTAATCAGGAGGCATCACAAGATCGAGGAACCGGCGGCTACCGACGAGGACTATTGGAGGTCCAGCCTTATCCGGTTGATGCAGGCTCCTGCCCAGCCGAAAACCTCCCTGGCTCTTCCTGTAGCCCGGGATCTCGTCCTGGGACAGGAGCACGTGGATAGAGTGGTGGCAGGTAATGCCGAAGCCCCCAAGACTCAGAGCTCTTCTAAGTTGCTCCAGGGGCTCAAAACGCAGAGCAAGGTCTATGTACCAGAAGGACAACGGCCGGGAGCCTGCAAAGTAGAACCTTCTCTCGATATCCTGGGGCAGGGGGTCTCGGAGGACAGAGCCTCTTCAGCCCAAGTCTGTTTTTCTCCATCGGAGGCTGCGATGATGGAGGAAATGTCTAGGGACCTAGTACACGTCTCCTCTTGGCTAGACTGGTGGGCTTCTACATTAGTAGGGGTGCAAGCTACATTTGACCCTACAGACCCGGAACAGCAAAGCCTCCTGAGGGAGCTTATCACCTCTGGGGGCAAGACTCTTAAGTTCCTGACTTGCCAGTCCCTCGCCCTGACAGCGAATTGGGTGCTTCGCAAGAGAGACACCATCCTGGCGAAGGTGTCCCGGAAGGTCCCAGACAGAGAGGCGAGGGCCATGAGGAGCCTTCCCTTGTGGGGTGACTCTTGTTCCCCTTAATGGACTTGGAGGCGATCATGGAGAAGGTGTCTAAAAGGAAAGATTTAAACACGCCCAGGCCTACGCCGGTAAGGAGACCGCCCTACAAGAGGTCAGTCTCAGATAGTGCCGTGACGTCTCAGGCCTCTCCTAGCATGACAAAGAGAGAAGCTCCTTCCTCCTGGGCCTCAGTGCCTCAGCCCCCCTGTAGAGGAGCCCCGGCAGCTTCAGCCTCTTTTAGAACAGGTTATTCTTCCTCCAGGAGAGGCCGTTCAGGCCGCTCCTCCAGGAGGAGATAGAGTGGGAGGCCCCCTATCCCTGCCCAAGCCTCAGGTTGGGGGATGCCTCAGACTATATTGGCAAGCATGGAAAGCTCACGGAGCAGAGCCCTGGACAGTGTCCTGACTGAAGGAGGGCTACAGGCTACCGTTCTTAGCAGAACCCCCCCCCTCTAATTCCGGCCATCCGTTCGGAGTCGCTGGTTCCCAAGGATCCGTTGAAGAGAGCCGCCCTTCAAGAGGAGGTGTCCTCCATGTTGGAGAAGGGCGCCATGGAGGAGATCCTACACCCAGGTCCAGGCTTCTACAGTCGTCTGTTCCTGGTGGAAAAAGCGACGGGGGTGGAGGCCGATTATAGATCTGTCGGCCCTCAAATTCATAAGGAAGACAGACTTCAAAATGGACACTCCGAAGTCAGTCCTGCTGTCCTTGAGGGAGAAAGATTACATGATGACCATAGACCTCAAGGAAGCTTACTTCCAAATTCCGGTCCACCCCTCGAGTCGAAAGTTTCTCCGGGTGAAATGGGGTACCCAGATCCTGCAATTCAAGACCCTTTGCTTCGGATTGTCAACAGCGCCCCAGGTATTCACGAGAGTCTTCACGACAGTCTCAGTGTGGGCTCACGAACGAGGCATTCGCCTCATCCGGTACCTGGACGACTGGTTGCTTCTTTCCTCCTCGAAGGACGTCTTGAAGGAGCAAGGGATGAAACTTCTCCAGTTTTGCAAGGATCTGGGTATCGTGATCAACCCGAAAAAATCGAACCTATCCCCCTCCACCAGAATGACCTATTTGGGGATGACACTAGATACCCTTCTGGGAAAAGCATTTCCTTCGGAAGACAGAATAAGCAATCTGAGGGAGATCATTCGTCCGTTCCTGTCGGGGCAACCCAGGAGAGCGAAGGACTGGCAAAGACTAATAGGGCATCTGGTGTCATTGGAAAAACTGGTTCCCCAGGGAAGAATCAAGCTCAGAGCCGTCCAATGGAACCTGAAAAACCTCTGGTGCCAACTGGACTCGCAACAAGAACTAATCCCAGTCCTGCCAAACACAATGCCCTCCCTGGAATGGTGGCATTGCCGATCGAACTCGCTCAAGGGGATGCCCTTCGCGAACGACCCTCCCGAGTTACTTCTGTTCACAGACGCCTCCAACCAGAGATGGGGAGCCCATCTCCTCGACGAGACAGCGAGAGGAACCTGGATGGACGGGGAAAAGAACCTACACATCAATGTCCTAGAGTTGAAGGCAGTCCAGAAAGCTTGCCTACACTTCGTCGATCTACTAAGGGGAAACACTGTGGCGTTGATGTGCGACAACGCCACAGTAGTAGCGTACATAAAGAAACAAGGAGGTTTGAAATCAAGTGAATTGTGCGATCTCGCCCTAGAGATACTAGATTGGGCAGAAACAAACCAGGTTGTGTTATTACCAAGGTTCATCCCCGGGAAAAAGAACGTGCTGGCCGACGGTCTCAGCAGGATGGGTCAAATAGTAGGGACAGAATGGTCCCTCCTTCCAGAAGTAGCCAGGCTCATCATCCAACGTTGGGGTTCCCCTGTGATGGACCTCTTTGCAACCAAGCTGAAGGCGCAACTTCCCGTGTATTGTTCTCCTGTCCCAGACCCGAAGGCAGCCTTGGAGGATGCCTTTCAGCACAGGTGGGACAACCTAGACGTGTACGCTTTTCCCCCCTTCACGTTGATAAGGCAAGTACTCAACAGAGTAAGGACTGCCCGGAACTTAAGGATGACTTTGGTAGCGCTCTGGTGGCCGGAGAGAGAGTGGTTCGCAGACCTAAAAGACCTGACAAGTCAACCTCCATGGCCACTCCCCGACATGTCAGACCTTCTACAACAACCGCATTTTCTCAGATTTCACGACAACCCACAGTCTCTACGTCTTCACGCCTGGAGACTATCGAGCGATTCCTGAAGAAGGAGGGGTATTCATCAGCTACTGCTAAGAGGATGTCGCTATACCTGAGAAGGTCGTCAGCAGCGGTCTACCAAGCTAAGTGGGCCTCCTTCACGAAGTGGTGCGCTTCGAGACACATTAAACCCCCCAAAGCCTCGGTCCCAGACATAGCGGACTTTCTGGTATATCTCAGGGACAAAATGGGAATGTCAATCCCAGCTATAAAAGGAGTGCTGGCCGCCTTGGGTCAAGTCTTCCTCCTGAAGGGCATCGACCTGGGTTCCTCTAGGCACATCTCGATGCTTGTCAGGAGCTTCGAGCAGTCCTGCCCCCCACAAGCAGTTAGGGTGCCTTAGTGGGACTTAGCCAGGGTCCTGAAGATGTTAAGTGGCCCCCCCTTCAAACCAATGAAAGATATCATAGACAGGGATCTCACTCTCAAGACAGTCTTTTTGCTAGCCTTGGCTTCCGCTAAAAGAGTAGGGGAGATCCATGGGCTGTCTTATGACGTCTCTCATTCGAGGGGGTGGAAGGAAATATCTTTCAAGTTCGTTCCTTCTTTTGTGGCGAAGACCCAGAACCCAGCTGTCTGGGATCCAAAATTCGAAGGTTTCTCTCTACCAGCTATCCCTAGGACGGGGAATGCTGAGGATTTGAAGTTATGCCCGGTCCGTGCCATTAGAAAATACCTTGAAAGGACGGCTCATCTCCGGCCAGGCATCAAGAGCCTCTTCGTTTCCACAGGTGTTACTAAGAAACAGGTATCCAAGAATACCATTTCCTTCTGGTTGAGACAGGTTATTGCCAGGGCCTACAAGGAAGAAGCTCTGGCCTTACCAGGCGTCCCCAAACCCCATGACATCAGGGGTCTGAGTACGTCCTTAGCCTTTGAGAAAAACATGGCAGTGGGTCAGATCCTTCGGGCAGGTATCTGGTCTAACCAGTCAACCTTTACTGCCCATTACCTCAAGGACTACTCGAGGAAGTCCTTAGACGGGTTCTCCATTGGAACAGTCATCTCCGCGCTCCAAGTGATTTAACGGTAAAAGCCCCAGGCTCAATCATGGATAGCAAACCGGGAGACACAGGTTCGTTCCTTTTCACCCTATTCCCCGTTTTTCCCTATCCTTATCAGAGATAACCCTCCTGTAACCATTGGATAACACGTTCTCCACAACTGCGTTACTGGATTCAACATCAGAAGAAGTTTTTCAAAGGGTGAGTACTTAGACACTAACGTGAGCTCTTTGTGTAGTTACCCTATCGTCCGTTTTCCTAGTATGTTTTGTTTCTACCTAGGCCTCTTGGCTTCCGCTTACTGGGTCTGAAGGTCAGAAAGGCACTCCCACCTCCTAAAGTGTAAGTCTCCTAAGAAAGTAGTTCGAGGTAAGTATTCGTGTTGGAACAAATAAAAAATTTTAAGTAATTTTCATTTTTCCTAACATACTTACCGAGAACTGCTTTCGGGTAATGACCCTCCCTACCTTCCACGAGTGCCTCTCTGCCTTTGCGAGAATTGTGCAACATCCGAAGAACTTACTGACGCTCACGACCCAGGCGGACCTCGACCTAGCGTAAAAGCTACCCTTGGGGCACGTTCTCTTACGCCCAAGATAGCCCTCCATAGAAAACAGGTTTTAGGGTATACTACACAAAACTCTGGTTGGTAGAGAGGAGATTACAGGTAACTCCTAAGAAAGTAGTTCTCGGTAAGTATGTTAGGAAAAATAAAAATTACTTAAAATTTTTGATTTTGTCTTCAGAGTTTATTTGATAGAAAATACCTACTGTCAAATATTACCTCTTGATTGTAAGTTTAGGTAATAGAAGAAAATACAATACTTAGAAATTTTCTGGAAATTTTAAGATGTGTTATGACTATAATTTTTTATTCAACACAAACTCTCCCATACAGTTGTACATTATGCCAAAACAATAATTTCCAGCATAGATGGAGACAGCTTTTCGTTTGCATGCAGTTTTAAAGAAATAATTTTGTTTGCATTATTGATGTTTGGTAAAAATTTATTTCTCAGATCAAGACTGTCACATTTTACAATAAATTACACACGGCACAGTATTATTTTGTAGATTCTTACAGTGCTCAGAAATGATTTTTATAATTACAATGCACCATTGATATAGGTAATACTAATCAAATGAAGAGATGTTATAGTTTTGTTTGGGTGACAATAAGAAATTGGGTTATTTTTAAAATCTGGTTTGAAGTAATTTCATCATTATAATCTCCTCCTATGCCTATTGACGCAGTAGGCCTCAATTAGATTTCGCCCATCATCTCTATCTTGAGCTTTTAATTCAATACTTCTCTACTCATCATCTTCCACTTCACACTTCATAGTTCTCAGCCATGCAGGCTTGTGTCTTCCAACTCGTCTAGTTTGGTGAACCAATCTCTCTTAGGGAGTACAAAGAGCATCCCCAAACCATATCCATCTACCACTCGCTGTGATCTCATCCATATATGGCACTCGAGTAATCTCTCATTTGTTCCGTAACTGAAATACAAACCACGCTATTTACACGGGGTAATTACTTTGGCGTAGCTGAATGACGAGCCATTAGAATTTTAACGAGGGTTTACTACCCCACCGCTAGTTAGCGGGGTAGAGGGAGGGGTAGCCTGCTTACCCCCCCCCCACACACACACTAGTGAATGCTTCACTTTACTTTTGGCTCAGGCGGAGAACAGACCTGTCTGCTCAGTCCCTCGCTTTGACTGCCATTAATCTGTTTTGCTTTTTCTTCCTGTGTGTGTGTTTGAAGTTGGCCTCTATTATTGAATATGCGTACGCGTTCTGGACTACCTGGCCGCCCTTGTGGGACTTTTATGTCGGCGGTCGACACCGATCCCCACACCTTGTGTCCTCATTCTAGGGGCCAACGGTGTGATAGCGGTAACGTATGTATTGAATGTAGGGAGTGGTCTACCTCCCAGTGGGAGAGGTTTGCCCGGCGCCGGAAGAAAAAGTCTAAAAGGGATATTTCTCCTTCAGAGGCTTCTTTGAAGAGAGAAAATTCCAAGACTTCTTCTTCCGTAGCCCTTTCCTCCTCCGAAGCTCCCACTCGAGCGGTCTCTTCCGAGAGACCGGCGAGTGGTAGCGTAGACCATATTGCTGTTGACCGATCCCGGGGTACGGGAGAGGTAGTTGCCTCCCATAGCGAGGCAGCTGCCCCTCCTCCCCCAGAGGAGGATATAAATATTGATTTGTCTGTTAATAATAATGATTTATTACAGCTTTGGGCTTCCTTGGGGCTTCAGGGTTCGCCCTCTAGGGAAGCCCTGTTTGACATGATCAAACTAGGTGCAGCTGTTAAAGAATCACCAACTACAGCAGGGATAGATCCTCTGTCTGTCGTTGACGTTGTTGTAACGGAGGCATCGGGTGGATCTAGTCAAACTCATGTGCCTGTTGTTGCTGAGGTAGCTGAAGGTTTAGTTTCCCCCTCCGAACATCCTTCGAGGGAGGAACTAAGTCCTACGGTCTCTCCTGTCGGTGATTCTCCCCCTTGGGGGAGTTCACTTATAGAGACTCCTCTGCGGAGGCTCAACGATGGTCAGCTCGCTGAGCCCACAGCCCCTCGTGGGCGTATAAGGCGGAAGGCTCGTCCTCCCCTTTGCCATAGAGGTCTTCCTTCTTCTCACAAGGGAGTTAGGAGGCGGCTCTTCGGCTCGTCGTCCCCGCAGTCCTCTGCGGAGGAAACGACTCGCCGTTCACCGATCCTGCCAGCTACCACCTTAGACCTCTCCGGAGATCGTTCGCGATCCCCTTCGGAGAAAGGCCGTCCTTCGGGACCCTGTGACCAGTCTCCCTCCAGACCTGCTGACCTGCCGTCACCCTTTGAAGATGCTGATGCGCAGTATGCGCTGTCCAAACCTGTCATTGCGCAATCACCGGTCCCTTCGGAGCATAAGGGACTTGAGCACAAATCTGTGCCTCATACCCTTAAGCGCCAGGTTAAACCTGCGCGCCCTCATGCTGCTGCTGCCGTTCCAGACTTAGCGCTCACCTGCTCCTGATACGTGCCAGAGTTCTCCTGCGCGCCCACAACCTACTGTGCCCCGGCGCCCACCAGCAGTTCCTGATCTAGCGCGCCAGCGCTCACCTGCGCACACGCTCCCACCTGCGCTCCAGCGCCCACCGGTTCCTGTCACGTCGTGCGTAGTCCAAGAGGCACCTAGGTTAGCGCACAGGCACTCACAGGTACCTCTAGACTCTCGGCGCCCTTCTGGAGTTAGGCGCGAGGCACACCCTTCGCGAGCAGTTCCTGATACAATGCACACGCGCTCGCCAACGCGCCAGCGCACTTCTACAACTCAGCACGCAGTCCAGGAGGTGCCTAAGTTAGCGCACAGGCGCTCACAGGTACCCCTCGGCTCTCCTTCCAGACTGCGCAGTCCTGTACGCGTGATGTTCCAGTTGCGCTCGAGGCGCCCCATGCAACTCAACAGCGCACACCTGTGCGCCCTAATCCGATCGGGCGCCCATCGCAGCAGCGCACACCTGGGCGCCCATATCCTGATACGCGCTATGTGCGCCCACGGTCTCCTCAGGTTAACATACCTGCACAGACTGCTCAGCGCTCACCTGCGCGACAACGCGCAGACCCACCCTCGCGCTATCACGAGGCTGCGCAATCGCGCCCTCTCCCAGTACTAACAGATACGCGCCCATGTGCTACTGCTCACTCGCGCCCGACAGTACCGCATCAGGTTACTGTGCGCCCTTGCATCCAGCCTTCAACCCCTCCTCACGATCTAGCTCCTGCGCACCACACGCCCTCGCCATCTCCCACACGCCCGCACCATCTTCTGCGCGCCCTCGCGCCATCTCCTGCGTGCCCCCGCGCCATCTCCTGCGCGCCCCCGCGCCATCTCCTGCGCGCCCCCGCGCCATCTCCTGCGCGCCCCCGCGCCATCTCCTGCGCTCTCCTGCGCTCCCCCGCACCCCCGCGCCATCTCCTGCGCTCCCCCGTGCCATCTCCTGCGCACCCCCGCGCCATCTCCTGCGCACCCCCGCGCCATCTCCTGCGCACCCCCGCGCCATCTCCTGCGCACCCCCGCGCCATCTCCTGCGCACCCCCGCGCCATCTCCTGCGCCCGCCCCACCAACCTCACACGCCTGCGCGAGCGCGAAATTACTATTGCGCACGATCCTTTCGCGCGCGACCCAGGACGGGGCTCCACGCGCGACCCAGGACGGGGCTCCTCGCGCGACCCAGGACGGGGCTCCTCGCGCGACCCAGGACGGGGCTCCTCGCGCGTCCCAGGACGGGGCTCCTCGCGCGACCCAGGACGGGGCTCCTCGCGCGACCCAGGACGGGGCTCCTCGCGCGACCCAGGACGGGGCTCCTCGCGCGACCCAGGACGGGGCTCCTCGCGCGACCCAGGACGGGGCTCCTCGCGCGACCCAGGACGGGGCTCCTCGCGCGACCCAGGACGGGGCTCCTCGCGCGACCCAGGACGGGGCTCCTCGCGCGACCCAGGACGGGGCTCCTCGCGCGACCCAGGACGGGGCTCCTCGCGCGACCCAGGACGGGGCTCCTCGCGCGACCCAGGACGGGGCTCCTCGCGCGACCCAGGACGGGGCTCCTCGCGCGACCCAGGACGGGGCTCCTCGCGCGACCCAGGACGGGGCTCCTCGCGCGACCCAGGACGGGGCTCCTCGCGCGACCCAGGACGGGGCTCCTCGCGCGACCCAGGACGGGGCTCCTCGCGCGACCCAGGACGGGGCTCCTCGCGCGACCCAGGACGGGGCTCCTCGCGCGACCCAGGACGGGGCTCCTCGCGCGACCCAGGACGGGGCTCCTCGCGCGACCGTCGTCAGGCTGACAGGTCATCATCTCATTCCTCTCCCCGCAAGCGCAGAACAACGCACTCGCCGGAGGAGGGGCGGTTCCCGGATAGGTCTAAGGGCTCTCTTATTTCAGCTTCTCTTCAGGCGAACCCTCGTTTGTCGACTCCTCCAAGAGATTGAACGATCCCTTCCCTCCAGAAGGGGTGTCTGACAGCGCGACTGTCAGCCAGCAGCCCTGGTTCGGGACCCTGGTCAGAGCTCTTATGCAGGCTATGAAACCTGTGCTCTCTGAATTAGGTCACAAATCAGTGGCAGCAGCCTCCCCCCTGAAGAGGAAGAGAGGAGTCCCCTCCGTGGAGACATCTCCGAGAGCTATCCTGTCTCCTCGCAAATCCTTGCGCAAGGCTCCTTCTCCCCCCCAGACTTTCTCTCCCTCCCCTGCGGATGAGGATTACACATCCTCAGGAGAGTCGGACGAGCCGGACCGTTCCCCCATCGCACCAATGGGGGAAAATCCGCCTCTTCCTGAGAAGTCTTCTCGAACAGGGGTGGAAAAAAGCCTGCATCCATCGTTACTCGAGTCTTGTATCCCTCCCAGGAGGGAACCGAAGGACTCTTAAGACTATTCCCAAGTCTTCGGCAAGGATCAGACAGGAGCCAGCTAGACCTTCGGAGGATGTCCACGAGTCCCCCCAGGAAGAGCCACTTGGGACAGGAGACTTTGCTGCCAGTCCTTCGGGAGGAGATCACCAAGAGTCAGAACATGCGTTCTGGCAAGTTCTGACCCTCATGAGGAACCTCTACGGGATTCCTTGTGAGGGTAAGGACACGGTCTTGGACCGAGTCTACGGCACCCAGAAACCCTCTAGGGCCAGTGGAGCTTTGTCCTGGTCACAAGGGATGAAGAGTGCCAGCGGCAAGGTCGAGGGCCAGCTCTCTGAGCTTGCCTCCTCCAGTAGATCCAGCGCCGGTAACAAGCTCCTCCCTCCTCCTCGAGTCCATCAGAGGAGGTATTTTGAGATCCTTGAGGAGTCTTGTTTGGGTCTTCCAGTTCACCACTCCGTGGAAGAACTCACTGGGAGAGTCCCTCTAGAGAGACTCTCCAACCAGCACGTGTCCTATTCAGCTACTGAGATCCTAAGCCAGGAGAAGGTGGCGAAGTGTGCCATTCAGGCAACTTCGTGGCTTGACATCTGGCTGGGGTCTCTGGGCATCCTGGTGCGGTCTGAGGATCTGTCCAAAGAAAGCACCAGGAAGGCACTGGAGACATTCTTGCTCTCAGGCACGCGGACCATCGAGTTTCTGGCCCACCAAGTTTCGAGCTTGTGGGCCAACATGATTCTCAAACGACGGGATGCAGTGGCTGAGAGATTCCACCAGAAGGTCCCCAGTTCCGATGATAGCAGGCTCAGACACTCTTCCGTGCTCGGTAAGAGTTTGTTTGAGCCTAAGGACATGGAGCTAACCGTTGAGTGGTGGAGGAAGTCCAACCAGGATTCCCTCATTCATAGGGCCCTGACATCGAGGCCCTACAAAGCTCCAGCAGCCCAACAGCCCCGTCCAGCTAAGGACACAAAGAAGACGACAGCAGCAAAGCCGAAGGTGTCTAAGCCCTTTCCTTCCAAGAGCAGAAGGAGCAAAAAGTCCTCCAGGGGAGGTAAAAATCCTAGAGGAAATGGCCGAGGCTGTAGACGCTAGGATTGGCAGTCCCCCTGCATGTCCACCAGTGGGGGGATGCCTACAAAGTTGCGCGGCAAGGTGGCAGCAACTCGCGGCAGATACCTGGACGATTTCCGTGATCGGTCAGGGTTATCGCGTCCCGTTCATAGCTTCTCTACCTCCCCTGACAGCAAATCCAGTGTCATTGAGCTCCCTTACTATGGGTTCAGTAAGGGGGCAGGCCCTCCGGGCAGAAGTCCAGACCATGTTGAAGAAGGACGCTCTTCAAGAGGTAGTGGACGGGTCCCTAGGCTTCTACAGTCGACTCTTTCTTGTAAAGAAGGCGTCTGGAGGCTGGAGACCAGTCATCGACCTCTCAACTCTGAACGGGTTTGTCAAACAGACTCCGTTCAGTATGGAGATGGCAGACACGGTCAGACTTGCAGTGAGACCACAAGACTTCATGTGTACACTGGACCTGAAGGACGAGTACTTCCTGATCCCAGTCCATCCGTCTTCAAGGAAATACTTAAGATTTTGCCTAGACGACAAGATCTACCATTTCAAGGTGCTGTGTTTCAGTCTCTCCACAGCCCCTCAGGTGTTCACCAGAGTGTTCACCCTGATATCATCGTGGGCTCACAGGATCGGCATCCGTCTCCTTCGTTATCTGAACGACTGGTTGATCCTAGCGGACTCGGAGGCAACCCTTCTTCGCCACCGAGACAAGCTTCTCGAACTTTGCCAGGATCTAGGGGTCATGGTAAATCTCAAGAAGTCCTCTCTGCAGCCCTCTCAGAAACTGGTATACCTAGGCATGGTCATAGACACCAATCTCCACAAAGCCTTCCCATCAGACGACAGGATAGCAAGGCTGAGGAAGGTCGCAAGGCCTTTCCTCAATCAAGAAGAACTTCTAGCCCAAACGTGGTTACGTCTCTTCGGCCACCTCTCCTCCCTGGCTCGTCTGGTTCTCAACGGTCGCCTCAGAATGAGATCTCTCTAGTGGCGACTCAAGTCCCGGTGGAATCAAGGACACGATTCCCCGGACACTTTGATCCCTGTGGGTCATGCGGAACAGACAGACCTCCAGTGGTGGGTGGCAGACGAGAACCTACGAAAGGGAGTGAATCTTCTCGTCCTTCCCCTGGATTTGATGATGTTCTCGGATGTATCAAAGAAATGGGGGGTGGGGGGGGGCCCACGTTCTGAACCACAGGCCTTTGGTCAGAATCAGAAAAGTACCTTCACATAAACCTGCTAGAAATGAAGGCCGTGTTCCTGGCACTTCAGAAGTTCCACCAAGTCCTGGCGGGCCACTCTGTGGTGGTGATGAGCGACAACACTGCGGTGGTGGCTTATATCTACAAGCCGGGAGGTACCTTTTCAGAACAGCTATCCCATCTTGCAGTAGAGATTCTGAGATGGTCTGAAGTCCACTCAATCACACTAGCGGCTCGCTTCATTCCAGGCAGAAGGAATGTGCTCGCCGACAGTCTGTGCAGTCCTCGAGTAGCCAACAAAGTCCTGACTTTGTGGGGTTCCCCGACTGTGGATCTGTTCGCTACAGCGTTGAACTTCAAGCTCCCGCTGTACTGCTCCCCAGTCCCGGACCCCAAGGCTCTCTGGCAAGATGCCTTCCAACAACGGTGGGACAACATCGATTTGTACGCCTTTCCCCCGTTCTGTCTGATGAGGAGGGTGCTCAACAAGACCAGAATATCGGTCAATCTATCAATGACCTTCATAGCTCCGCTATGGCATCACGCAGTATGGTTCCCGGACCTTCTGCAACTCCTTACGGAGATTCCGAGAGAACTCCCTCCACGTCACGAGCTACTCAAACAACCACACGCCAACATCTTCCACAAAGCCGTAGCTTCGCTTCGACTTCACGCCTGGAGGCTATCCAGCATCTCCTCACTGAGAGAAGATTTTCGCAACAAGTTGCGAATAGGATGTCGGGACACCTGCGCAAGTCATCTGCAGGGGTCTACCAGGTGAAGTGGCGAGTTTTCTGTGGTTGGTGTCGTGGAAGGGGTATCTCTCCACTCGATGCCACTATTCGAGCAATAGCGGAGTTTCTTGTGTATGTGCGGGAAGAAATGCGCCTTTCAGTCTCGGCAGTGAAAGGCTATCGCTCAGCCTTAAGTCTTGCTTTCAGGCTCAAAGGAATGGACATTTCCTCTTTGCTGGAACTTTTTCTACTCATACGAAGTTATGAACTTACCTGCCCTCAGTCGGAAGTGAGACCTCCTCCATGGAACGTGGTTCGAGTTCTCAGGTCTCTGAAGAGACCTCCCTACGAACCATTACGCCAGGCTTCAGATCGCCACCTTACCTGGAAGACTGTGTTCCTGCTAGCGTTGGCCTCGGCCAAGCGAGTCGGCGAATTGCATGGTCTCTCGTACGACATCGCCCATTCAAGGGGATGGGGGGAGGTAACGTTCAGGTTCGTCCCTGAGTTTGTTACTAAGACTCAGAATCCGGGAGTGCCGGACCCTCGATTCGACTCTTTATTATTATTATTATTATTATTATTATTATTATTATTACTTACTAAGCTACAACCCTAGTTGGAAAAGCAGGATGCTATAAGCCCAGGGGCTCCAACAGGGAAAATAGCTCAGTGAGGAAAGGAAAAAAGGAAAATAAAATATTTTAAGGAGAGTAACAACAATAAATATCACCTATATAAACTATAAAAACTTTAACAAAGCAAGAGAAAGAGAAATAAGATAGGAAAGTGTGCTCGAGTGTACCCTCAAGCAAGAAAACCCTAACCCAAGACAGTGGAAGGCCATGGTACAGAGGCTATGGCACTACCCAAGACTAGAGAACAGTGGTTTGATTTTGGAGTGTCCTTCTCCTAGAAGAGCTGCTTACCATAGCTAAAGAGTCTCTTTCCAGGTTTCGAGTCTTCGTTCTGTAACAGATGACCCAGACCATCTCCTACTGTGCCCAGTAAGAAGTCTGAGGTTGTATCTTCAAGCCTTGTTCGTGAGCACTGGGAAAACGAAGAGGAGGGTCACCAGGAATACTATCTCGGCCTGGATTCGCAAGGCAATATACCTGGCCTTGAATCCTGACACTTCTCCGTCACGTCGCCCTAGAGCGCATGATGTCAGGGGCATAGCTACATCCCTGGCCTTCAAGAAAAATTATTCAGTGACTCAGGTCCTGCAAGCTGGGGTGTGGAAGCGTCAGACCACCTTCACGGCCCACTACCTGCAGGACGTGACACACAGGAGGCTCGATAACGTTCTCTATCGGCCCTGTGGTGGCTGCACAAGAGCTGGTCTAACCTCAGGCTCCTTAATGGACAAGTAACAGAAGGTTGAGGGCATTGTTACCCGGTTTTAGTCTGCGTGAATGAAAAGATCTGTCTGGCCCTTATTCTTTTCTTCATCCTCTCCTCCCTTGGAGAAAGCAGCATCCTGGGTTCTCTGCACAGCTGACCTCAAACCACTGCAGGTAAACCATGCTTCCTTGTGTTCCTAGTATTAAGTGTAATACTGTCATGTCCCCATACCCTGACGATGTGGTATTGGGAGAGTCCTAGCCTAGAATTCCATCTGAAGAACTCCAGGTCAACTTCCTAGGACGAGTCACTTCTTCACCTTCGCAGCAGTTTCACAGCATGCTAGCGTGGCGCAGGGACTCCTTTTTCCTGAGTACTTACACACTCAAATATGGAGTCCCCGGGCAAAGCCAGTATGGCAGGGACTTACCGCCCTTCCTAAGGGTTGAGTCACCCCATGTAAATAGCGTGGTTTGTATTTCAGTTACGGAACAAATGACAAATTCGTAGATAATTTGTATTTTTCCTTACTATACAAACCTTAGCTATTTACACACATTTGCCCGCCAGCCAAAGTGAAGCATTCACTAGTGTGTGTGTGTGTGTGAGGGGGGGGGGGGGTTAGCAAGCTATCCCTCCCTACCCCCCGCTAACTAGCGGTGGGGGTAGTATACCCTCGTTAAAATTCTAATGCTCGTCATTCAGCTACGCCGAAGTAACTACCCCATGCAAATAGCCAAGGTTTGTATAGTTAGGAAAAATACAAATTATCTACGAATTTGTCATATAGTTTCATTTCTAATCCTCTCCTGCCATGTAACTCCCAATATTCTTCTGAAGGCTTTGTTCTCAAATCTGCTAAATCTTGGGTAATATAATATGCCTTTTAAACCTCTGTTCTTAAAAGGAATGCACCTGTTATTTTTTTTCATAATATTTACATTGAAAGATATAGCTACACAATGGATATTTCAGATTTATCTTGATAGCTCTTGAGAAAATGGAACGTTATTTATATTGTGCAGAGAAAGCAATAAAGGTGGTTCCAATTTCAATTATTATTATTATCAACCCTAGTTGGAAAAGCAGGATGTTACAAGCGCAAGGGCTCCAACAGGGAACAATAACCTAGTGAAGAAAGGAAATACTGTAAATAAACTACAAGAGAAGTAATGAATAATGAAAAGGAAATATTTTAAGAACAGTAACAACATTAGAATCTTTCATATAAAAACTACAAAAACTTAAGAAACAAAAGAAATTAGTGAACGAGAAAAAAGGTAGAATTGTGTGCCCGAGTGTACCCTCAAGCTATAATAGTGACATGAATAATGAATAAAGTCTCGGGATGCAAAATTGGTCCTGTATGTTTTGATAGGATTCCGGAGTCATTTCTCATGAAATTAAGTATGGTTGTTAGACGTACAATAAGTTAGTTAAAAAAAGTTTAAGATTGTTCATTTTTGGCAGTTGACAGGTGAGCATTGGTGGAAAGATAGCTCAAATTGTCAAGTTGGTTTGGTCACGCAGATGAATATTGAAAGGTAGGTTTGGTGGGGAAAAAAGAATGGTTTGCATTGATTTTAGGGTAAAGTTTGAGTGGAAGTACTGTAGTTTATAATTAGTGATGAGAAGATTGTTCTTGTACTGTACAGTATGACTGTATGAAGCAAAAGATGAGGTATATGTGCAATATACTTTGAGTTCTTGCATTCATTATTATCAAGTTTGGATTGTATGTAATAGCAAGTTAGTGCATTCCTTTCCCAATGCAATGTCACCAATGTTAGAAGAACTTCATTGATAAACCTAGAATAAAGTTAGTACTTGATTGCAAATTTTTTTGTGGGAAACATATTTTTGTTTAATATACTATGTTTGCAATACTGTGTTTTATTTTTAATAGTAAACAGTATATTGATTTAATTGACTGTATTTTTAATAATACAGTACATTGATTTAAATAACTTTATTTTTATTATTATTATTATTTTTACTATAAGTTCAAGGGCTCCAACCGGGAAAAATAGTTATATGAGAATCGGCAGCTTGAAGACCAGACAAGAGAACAATACTCAAAACTAGGTAGAATGAAAGAATTAAAATACTACTTCAGAATAGATTGATCACCGAAAATCTTGTAAGACTTAATCAATAAGCCATTTTTTTGTGCAATTGAAGAAGACACATACCAAATGTGTTTCTCAAAAGTAAACATGCTGTCAAGAATCACACCTAAACTTTTAAAAGTCATAGAGAGTTGAAGAAACATTATCAATGCTGAGATGTAGATGTTGAGGAGTTACTGTCCTTGACCTACTTATAATCATAATTTTAATTTTGTTAGGAAGTAGTTCGAGGTAAGTACTGTTAGGAAAAATACAAATTACTTAAAATTTGTGATTTTGCTAGGATTCAACTTCATGCCCCATGATCTGCACCATGCACTAATTTTAGCTAGATCTCTATTAAGGATGTAAATATATTTTGTTGTGAAAGGTAATTACTCATAAAATTTTATTCTAAATCTTATCTGATTATTTGATTATTTGAATATGTTATGTTGTCATACTAGATTTTAATTTTAAGTTATAATTGCATGCAGTTGCCTTAATTTATTTCTTTGGTTGTAATAAGTTTATCTATCTGAAGAGTTAATCAGGGAGTACAAATATCGTTTGTGATAAGATTATATGAGAGGATTGATAAGTAAACCCGTTTAAAACCAGTATAAACTGGTATCCACACATTTTTGAAGGTAATTGTACTTGAAATTTAATCTGATTTTGGTAGAGTAAAAAAAAACTGATACAGAAGACATTGAGGATTACATTCTAGGAATATATTGAATGGCAGTTGTTCTAAGATATTTTTAAGCCTATTTTTACTGGGGGAAATGGTTTTGATAATTTATGTACATCAGGAAATAAAGATAGCACTCACTTTAACTCTCTGCTGCATCAGTGGTAAAGTTTTAACAAAAGGGGCTTTAGACATCTATGCTATACTTGCTTCTGTTTTTAAACCCTTCCTTTAGAACACTCCTTATGGATATTCTAACTTCTACAGTACTTTAAAGGTCTCGCTTGCCTTTTGTCTAAGGTCTCAGTACATTAATACTGTTTGTATTCCATTTTCTTGAGTACAGTATTCCATTCCATATTTGTCATGGGAGATAGTCCCGCTCCAACTCGATAGTTTCTTGTGGTGTCTGAAAAATCATTATACTTGTGAGGTAAGGATGGGGTGTTTGGGGGGAAGCCTACAGGTCTATTTGTTGAGTCATCAGCCATTGCCTGGCTCTCCCTGGTGGTACCAAGGGCGAAGAAGAGGCTTGGACGCTGATCATAGGTATATAGGGCATTTTCCTGCTAGGTCATGGTCACTGTCCCTTGCCTCTGCCATTCATGAGTGACCTGTAAGGAATTTTTGTTAACTATAATCAGGTGAAAAATTCTGAGGATTTTTTTTATAAGAGAACCTAAGGTAATTTGTTGAGTTGCATTGTAAGTTTGTGTAAAAACATGTTTTATATCAAACATTTATTTGGAGGGATGTTAGATGTTTTTTTTTTAAGTAAAATACCACTGTACTGCATTTGTCATTATGTCTTATATGAGGTACTAAAAGATAGTACTAGAGTACTAGAGGATCTTTGCAGCATTCCTAGTTCCTGTTCATCTCTTTCTAGCTAGTTATCCAATGTTTATAATCTTTTCTCTCTCCAATTTGGAGTACTTTAAAACTACTCGTTTGGGTTGCCAAAGAGAGAGAGAGAGAGAGAGAGAGAGAGAGAGAGAGAGAGAGAGAGAGAGAGAGAGAGAGAGAGAGAGAGAGAGAGAGAGAGAGAGGAGAGAGAGAGAGAGAGAGAGAGAGAGAGAGAGAGAGAGTATTATAGTATTTGTATAAATGGCAGTTTAATAAACACAAATACGATTCTGTCATACTCAGTCATGCAGACGACGCAGTAAGGATGACGTCATCATTTAAAGACCGGTATATCTTCATTATTTGGAAGAATAATTGACTATTTGTTCTTTCCATGACCTTAGGTAACATTGGCCTTGCTATAAAGTTCACAAGGACGTAGTGAAAACACAATGTACAGTACATACAAAGTTCAAGTAAACAAACACACGCATTATAACTTCTATACATCTTTAGAAACTCTAGCTGTTGTTCTCGTAGGAGTATATTTTGTTCTACTATGCTCTACCAATGCCTTCCATTTCGGCTAGATGAACGAGATTTCAAAACATAAGTGAAAAAAATCGCTATAAATATGCAAAACCAAACACACAAAGACGATTCTGTCAAACTCAGTCATGCAGACGACATAGTAAGGATGACGTCATCATTCAAAGACCGCTACATCTTCGTTATTTGTAAAGATAATTGGCTGAAACTTCTGGAGAGCATGTACGATATGTTTACGCATACATAGAAGCAATAAAACTATTTTCGATTTCTGAATGTTGGTATGTCAAATACCTTGGCGGACGATCCCCTTAAACTACTTGATGCTTTGAATCAAATGTGACTTATTGATGCATTATCTAAAATATAACTTAGTATGATCAAACTTGTCATTTTTGGCAAGTTTCAGTTCTTCATTTTACCAGTTTTAGCCCTGTTTTTCACACCAATATAACGCACTAACATTTTCTTTAAAATGGAACCGAAATGACACCTTCACAGACATGTTACTGAGAAAAATATCACTAAACAACATTGGGTTTAAGATAGGTTTTGCAAAAGCTCCATACAATAATTTTAGAAGTTTTTTATAATGGTGATAATTTGTTCCCATGCAAATACAATAAAAACCTTTGTTCATTAAGGCTCCTATTAAAAGACTCAAGTTTGTATGGCAATGAAGAATACAAATTACTTTTAAATTTTTGTGATGTTGATACTGTAATATAGCTGTAACAGTGTAATAATAATGATTGTAATAATCATGAAAAAAAACTTTCTTCCTAATCCAGGAAACCATCCGAACAGCGCTAGCTATGGGTGCAGATAGAGGCATTCATGTTGAGGTGCCAGCTAAAGAAGTGGAAAAACTGGAGCCAATTCATGTATCTAAGATATTGGCTAAATTAGCTGAGAAGGAAGGAGCAGAGCTTGTTATTGTTGGTAAGCAGGCTATTGATGACGACACAAATGCTACTGCTCAAATGACAGCAGCGCTTTTAGACTGGCCACAAGCTACTTTTGCTTCAAAGGTATTTATAAAATTCTGTAGCAATAGCTAAAAATATTTCTGTACGAATTGGAATGTAGCTTGGCATTTTCTTCCAGTATTAAGATAAGTTATTGCTTTTGTTTAAATGTGTAAAGATATATGTCTAGTATTAGTGTCTGTGGTCATTATGAAGAGTGACACTTAATATTTTTATGTACTTGAATAAAGCTCAAAATAAGTTATTCATTCACAGAGTTGATATCTTAATAGAGGTCTGTAGTTTAAATTTCTTTCCATTATAAGTAAAGGTAAGGTCCCATAATTGATCTATGGGTGGATGATTTATTTTTTTAACCTCTATATTCTGGAAGCTCTGTTTTATTGACATTTACTCCTAAAACTTGAAGCTTTTCTGTTCTTTCTATTCAAGAGACTTATACCTCTTTTAAAGTAAGGAAGCAATCTAACGGTTAATGCAATCACAAATGGCTTGTTCAAGGCTGAAAAATTGTTTCTTGGCAGTCCTAATCCACTTTCTCTATGTGTCTTATGTGGGGGACAGTACTTATGTGATTTGAATAACCATTGTGTGGAGTGCGAAGGCCTTGCTGTTCATATTGGAAAATCTGTTTGTTCCGTAACCGGAATACAAACCACGCTATTTACAAAGGGTTACCTTTTAGCGTAGCTGAAATGGCGAGCCATTAGAATTTAACGAGGGTGTATTGGGGTAGGGGAGTGGTAGCTAGCTACCCCTCCTCCCCCTCACACACAGGTGAATACTTACTTTCACTTTTGGCTCGGACTGCGACAGACGTCTCTGTCTTGGTCCTCTCTTGGCAGCCATTGTTTGTTTGTTTTGTCTTTACTTAATCGCTTACTTTTCATTTACTCAATATATATGTAAACATGTTTTCATGTTTGTATATATATTTGAGTATAGAAATAAGTAAGTTTCCTTTTCAGATTTGTGTGTGTAGTGTACGATATCTACGTGGAGGCCTCGGCAGTTAGGCCACCACGGCGTAATTTTATGGGTGGCGATCGAGTTTGACATGTCTTTCTCTCTCTCTCTCTTGAGGTCGTTCACCCTTTTACTACGTGTTACTACGCCCTTGTAGCTTCCTTTCCGTGTGGGGGTTGCTACGCCGTATGTTTGTCTCAATTAGTTATGAATCTAATTGTAGTTGTTTTTTGTTTTTCAGCTTGTAGAACGATTCCTTTCGGGGTTTTCGTTCTTGCTTTAGTGTTTATTCATTTTTAATTTACATAATTACATAGTTACATAATTATAATTGTTATAATTCTGTTTTGGTTACAGCTCTCCTTCCGCGAGTGTAAGTGGTTGTGAGGGCACGTGCCTGTTGTGTAATTCTTGTTCCTTTCCCTCGGGATTCCGCTTCGGAGCCTTCCCGGGGGAATGAATGTGTACTAATATTATTTTTTAAACATTAAACTTAGCCGGGGAATATATAATAGCTGACGTCTCGGACGGCTCGACAGAAACCAAAAACTCGCGAGCGATCGCCATGAAGGTTGCGGGTGTGACCACCAGCGCCAACTATCGGCCAGATACCTCATATACTTGTAAACAGCTCCAGTTCTTCTCTGTCGGTCTCATCGACAAGTTGATTCCGCTCGCTGTTGACCTTGAGTTTTCGTCATTTTTGGTGAAGTACTTTATTTTGGTTGTTTTGAGCTTTCGCTGTGACGGGTGTTTTTCTCTTCAATTAAAACTCTTGAACCCTTTTTTGGCTAGTGTTTATTGTTGATGACTTTGGATTTGTTTTGGATTTTCTCTGATTGTTCAATATGGTTGACCCTTCTCCTATCCCTGGACCTAAATTTCGCAAATGTAATGCTAGGGATTGTAACAAACGTCTTCCCAAGGCCTCTCTCGACCCACATACCGTTTGTTCTAATTGCCGGGGTAAATCCTGCCAATTAGGAGATCGGTGTGATGAGTGCGTGGTCTTGTCGGAATTCGACTGGCTTGAATTTGATAAATATTCTCGTAAACTGGAGAGAGATAGGGTGAGGAGAAGCTCCTCTAGGTCGTTGGAATTTTCCTCCTCCCATGCCCCTGAACCTAATCCTTCCCCTGTAGTAGTTGTTCCTGAACCCTCTACTAGCACTCATGAACCGTCCATGCGGGATATGTTTCTTGCGATTCAAGCTTTAGGCGAGAAATTTGAGTCCTTAGCATCGGACCGTAACCAACTCATGTCAGATGTGAAGTTATTGAAGTGTCAGAGTGGCAAATCAGAAAATCGTAGTGATAAAGTGATAAGTGCGCAAAGTGTATTTAGTGTTGCGACCGAGGGTTCGTCTGTTCGTGCTTGTCGCTCCCCTAGTCCGAGACCTCTTTCAGGCTCCCCTGCACCAGGGTGAAGTAATGTCGTAGGACTTAAGGGGACGAGAGGCTTTAACCAACATACAGACGTTCCCTCTTTGGTATCGGGCGTTTCTTGTCAAGATCGCCCTTACCATAAGACGAGCGAGGCTGTGTTCTCCTCGTCATCCGAAGGCTTTTCGTAAAAGAAACCTTGGCGCAAGGTTTCTAGACCCTTGAAGCGAAAGTCAGTCCCTTCAGGACAGGTCCAGCGTCCTGGCTGTAGCCATTGGGACAGCTCTGACCCTTTGCAGTCGTCGGAAGACTGTTCGCCTATTAAACGTAAGCGTAACACGGGGTCCGAGGGTCTCGGTAAAGGCAATGTTTTGCCAACACAGACGTTACCGTCGTCTCGGCCCGTTCCGACTCCCGTTGATCCTAAATGGGTTGTCCTGCAGGACTTGCAGACTAAGCTTGCCTCCCTTATGGAGGAGTATAACGTTGAGCAGGTTCACGATGATCCTTCGCTTTCGAATCGCCGTTACGCTGATCGAGACTCTGGCCGTCAGCCGCCCAAACAAGCTTTTACTCGTATATTTGACGTTAGTACTGTGAAACGTGATGTCGGTAGTTTGTCACGTCAGTCACGTGACATGGATCCTCTCGCTGCAGTCCCGTGTTGACTTTCAGCCGCTGCCGCAGTCTCGTGTTGACGTTCAGCCGCTGCCGCAGTCTCGTGTTGACGTTCAGCCGCTGCCGCAGTCTCGTGTTGACGTTCAGGACGTTCGCCGACCAGCTCAGTTGCCTCGACTTGACGTTGAGCGTCAATCACCGCAGTCGAAGGTTGTTTTGACTGCTCAGGCTAGGCAGTCATTGCAGTTCCGACGTGACGTCGAGCGTCCATCAACTCCTGTTGTTGTTGTTGGTCAGTCACAAGGTTTTCAGTCCTTTCAGCAGCGGCGTGACGTCGCTTCCTCTACTACTACTGCTGCTCCTTTGCTTGTTGACATTGCCTGTCAAGCGTTGCTGCCGCGGCAGGTTTCTCCTTTTCATGAGACTCGACAATTGTCGGACGAGGTTCCTTCAGATGAGGAAGTTGCTGATCCTCCGCCTACTGATATTCCTTTGGGCATTTTGTCAGACGGAGAAGAGCCTAAAGCTGCTCAGCCCTCTATGGACTTTAAGAAAATCATGCTGATTTTTAAGGAGCTTTTTCCGGACCATTTTGTAACTTCTGCTCCTCGTTCGCCTCCATCAGAGTTTGCGCTAGGCCTAGCTACTTCGAAGCCTTCGTTTACTAAGCTAGTGCTCTCTCGCTCTTCTAAGAGGGCTTTACGTTTGCTAGGCGACTGGTTGATCACCAGGAGGAGTTTGGGGAAGACAGCCTTTGCTTTCCCTCCTTTTAAACTAGCTTCTAGAGCGAGCGGCTGGTATGACACGGGAGAAGTTCTCGGCTTGGGAGTTCCTGCCTCTGCCCAGGGAGACTTCTCAAGCCTCGTAGACTCTCCCCGTCCCCTGGCCATGAGACGCTCTAAAGTTTACTGGTCCTCGGACCTTGACCATCTTCTTAAAGGGGTTTACATGGCCTTCGAAGTTTTTAACTTCTTAGATTGGTCGCTAGGAGCCTTAAGCAGGAAGATCTCGTCGGCCAACCAGGATGTTTCCGTGCTTATTATGTCCTGCATGGACAAAGCCATCCGTGATGGCTCCAATGAGCTCGCCGCTTCCTTTACGGCTGGAGTCTTGAAGAAGAGGGAGACTCTTTGCTCGTTCCTTTCGGTAGGAGTAACTCCCTGTCAAAGGTCGGAGCTTCTCTTTGCCCCGTTGTCATCTGCCTTGTTTCCTCAGCAGTTGATCAAGGATATTGCGGCTTCTCTGGTGCAGAAGGATACCCACGACCTGATGGCTACGTCTGCTCGTAAGGGTGCTCCTTCATCGTCTTATGTCGTAAGACCCAAGATCGATACCCCAGCGACGAGGTTTATCCCGCCCTTTCGTGGCAGAGCCCCCAGTAGGGGAGGCGCTCGTGCCGACAGTAAAAGAGGCAAGAGGAGAGGATCCAAGTCCTCCCGTGGCAGAGTCTGACTGCCCACGTCCTCAGACAGCGGTAGGGGCCAGACTGAACAACTGGCAGGCCTGGGAGAAGAGGGGTGCAGACCGAGAGTCTGTGTTGTTGCTCAAGGAGGGGTACAAAATACCTTTTGTACGCAGACCTCCTCTAGTAACAGTTCCTTTAGACCTCTCTCCCAGGTATCGAGAGGAGTCAAGGAGACAAGCTCTACATCAGCAGGTTTCTCAGTTGCTAGAGAAGGGAGCGGTGGTGAAAGTCTCGAACCTTCAATCACCGGGATTTTACAACCGTCTCTTCCTAGTCCCAAAGCATACAGGAGGTTGGAGGCCAGTGCTGGATGTCAGTGCGCTCAACGTTTTTGTTGTAAAAACAAAATTTACGATGGAGACCACGAAGTCCGTCCTAGCAGCGGTCAGAGAGGGAGACTGGATGGTCTCTCTCGACCTGCAGGATGCGTACTTCCACATTTCTATACACCCGGATTCTCAACCGTATCTGAGGTTTGTATACAGGAATGTGGTGTACCAGTTCCGAGCACTGTGCTTCGGCCTCAGCCCTGCTCCTCTCGTGTTTACGAGGCTCATGAGGAATGTGGCAAAATTCCTTCATTTATCGGGAATTCGATCCTCCCTGTACCTGGACGACTGGCTTCTCAGAGCGTCGTCCCGTCATCGCTGTCTGCAGGACCTTCAATGGACGTTGGATCTTGCAAAGGAGTTGGGACTGTTGGTGAACTTAGAAAAGTCTCAACTGAATCCCTCCCAGACGATTCTCTATTTGGGGATGGAGATTCGCAGTCTAGTTTTTCGGGCTTTTCCGTCTGCCGCCAGGATAGATCAAGCCTTGCTCAAAGTCCGCCTCATGCTGAAAAAAGACCGTTGCTCAGTGAGAAGTTGGATGAGCCTCCTAGGGACTCTGTCATCCCTGGAACAATTTATCTCACTAGGGAGACTTCACCTTCGCCCTCTCCAGTTCCATCTAGACTCCCATTGGAACAAGGGCAAGACTTTGGAAGCTGTGTCAATCCCGATCTCCGAGCCAGTAAAAACGTGCCTGAACTGGTGGGACAGCAACATAAGTCTGCGAGAGGGTCTGTCCCTGGCGGTCAAGAACCCAAACCACGTGTTATTCTCAGACGCGTCGGATTTGGGTTGGGGAGCGACTCTGGACGGTCTGGAATGTTCGGGTCTTTGGACGTCGGATCAGAGGAGCCTGCACATCAACTGCAAGGAGCTGTTGGCTGTTCACTTGGCCTTGACGAGTTTGGAGAGTCTTCTACGAAACAAAGTGGTAGAAGTGAATTCGGACAACACCACAGCCTTGGCGTACATCTCCAAGCAAGGAGGCACTCACTCCCACACACTGTTCGTCATCGCAAGGGACCTCCTCATCTGGTCAAAAGATCGAGGCATCTCACTGTTGACAAGATTCATCCAGGGGGACTTGAACGTCTTGGCGGACTGTCTCAGTCGGAGAGGTCAGGTGATCCCCACAGAATGGACCCTCCACAAGGACGTGTGCAAGAGTCTTTGGATGACTTGGGGCCAACCCACCTTAGACCTCTTTGCCACCTCGTTGACCAAAAGGCTCCCGACCTATTGCTCTCCAGTCCCAGATCCAGAGGCGGCCCACATAGATGCTTTTCTGCTGGACTGGTCTCACCTGGACGCGTACGCATTCCCGCCGTTCAAGATCATCAACAAGGTACTGCAGAAGTTCGTCTCTCACGAAGGGACAAGGTTGACGTTGGTTGCTCCCCTCTGGCCCGCGAGAGAGTGGTTCACAGAGGTACTTCAATGGCTGGTAGACGTTCCAAGGAGTCTGCTTTTAAGGATGGATCTCTTACGGCAGCCCCTCGTAAGGAGTCTTCATCAAAGCCTCCCCGCGCTTCGTCTGACTGCCTTCAGACTATCGAAAGACTCTCAAGAGCTCGAGGATTTTCGAAGGAGCGATTGCGAGTGCTAGGAGAGCATCTACCATCAAGGTCTACCAGTCGAAGTGGGAGGTCTTTAGAGACTGGTGCAAGTCATCATCCATTTCCTCTTCCAGTACCTCTGTAGCCCAAATTGCAGTCTTTCTCCTGCATCTGAGAAATGTTCGCTCCCTCTCTGCTCCCACTATTAAGGGCTACAGGAGCATGTTGGCTTCTGTGTTCAGACATAGAGGCTTGGATCTGTCCAATAATAAAGATCTCCAAGATCTCCTTAAGTCCTTCGAGACCTCTAAGGTGCGTCGTATGTCAACTCCTGGTTGGAACTTAGACGTGGTCCTAAGGTTCCTAATGTCCGACAGGTTTGAGCCATTACATTCAGCCTCCCTGAAGGATCTCACCCTCAAGACGCTTTTTTTGGTGTGCTTGGCTTCGGCTAAAAGGGTCAGTGAGATCCATGCCTTTAGTAAAAACATCGGCTTCTCTACAGATAAAGCCACATGTTCGCTTCAGCTTGGTTTCTTGGCCAAAAATGAACTGCCTTCTCGTCCTTGGCCTAAATCTTTTGAAATGCCTTGTCTGTCAGAAATTGTAGGCAACGAGGTTGAAAGAGTACTGTGCCCAGTTAGAGCTCTTAAGTTTTATTTAGCTCGTACCAGATCTTTACGAGGTGGATCTGAGGCCTTATGGTGCTCCGTTAAGAAGCCCTCATTGCCTATGTCTGAAAATGCTTTATCGTATTTTATTAGATTTTTAATCCGAGAGGCTCATTCTCACTTAAGTGAAAAAGATCGTTGTTTACTTAAGGTCAAGACGCACGAAGTAAGAGCGATAGCAACTTCCGTGGCTTTTAAGCAAAACAGATCTCTGCAAAGTATTATGGACGCGACCTTTTGGAGGAGCAAGTCGGTGTTCGCTTCATTTTACTTAAAAGACATCCAGACTCTTTATGAGGACTGCTACACTCTGGGTCCATTCGTTGCAGCGAGTGCAGTAGTGGGTGAGGGTTCTACCACTACATTCCCTTAATCCCAATATCCTTTTAATCTTCTCTTGAAATGTTTTTAATCTGGTCTTGGGTTGTACGGAAGGCTGAGAAGTCTTTCGCATCCTTTTTGATTTGGCGGGTGGTCAAATGTCGTTTCTTGAGAGCGCCCAGATTAAGGGTTTTGATGAGGTCCTGTTGTATGGGTGGTCGCCCTGGATATAACAGCTCCTGGGAGTCTTTCAGCATCCTGAGAGGATGGCTGGGCTTCGTGAGGAAAGCGGACTAATAAGGCAGAGTAATCGTCAGAGTCAGCTTCCTTACCAGGTACCTATATTTAATTGGGTTTTGTTATGATATAATTGTCAAAAACTCATGAGCATATATGCCTTTGTATTAATACTGGTCTCTACCCACCACCATGGGTGTGAATCAGCTATTATATATTCACCGGCTAAGTTTAATATTTAAAAATGATATTTTGATTATAAAATAAATTTTTGAATATACTTACCCGGTGAATATATAAATTAAAGGCCCTCCCTTCCTCCCCGATAAAGACCCAGCGGAAAGAGAAGAACTGGAGCTGTTTACAAGTATATGTGGTATCTGGCCGATAGTCGGTGCTGGTGGTCACACCCGCAACCTTCATGGCGATCGCTCGCGAGTTTTTGTTTTCTGTCGAGCCGTCCGAGACGTCAGCTATTATATATTCACCGGGTAAGTATATTAAAAAATTCATTTTATAATCAAAATATCATTTTTTTTTTTTTTTTTTTACAGTTACCGAACTAGTTCGTTTCTGTAATATAGCAACGGTGTGAGCTGTCTGGTTGAGTCCTGGGGATTCGGCTGTTGCTGCCTCCCCCCTTGTATTTTCGTCAGGGGCGTGTCTCCTTCTACTGGTAGTACTCCCGTGACGACGGACAGCTCTCCAGTTCATTTTAGAACTCTCAGGAGGCTTGCCTCCTTGGGCGGGTAACTTTCCTTCCGAGGGAAGTTTTTCCTGTCCAGGCTTGAGTTTTTTCCCTTTTGGGGGGTTCTTCTCTTGCCTTTTTTTCGTGCGACTATGCTCTTGGTGCTGAGCGGTCGCACCTGCAGTTTCGCTCAAGGGGCTGGGCAACTGCAGGAGCTCCTCTTCGGAGGATTGCTCCTTTTAGGTCACTGGCTGACCAGTCTCTTCCACGAAGTGTTTCTCTTTCGTTCGCGAGAGAGTACACTCGTAGAGACTCCTCTTCGGAGGTTTCTTCTGTTGCTGTTGGCTTCCCTCGCCGTAAGGCCCACCGTCCGCCTCGTCGTAAGGGCCTCTCATCTCCCTATATGGGTGCTTGAGGCGCCTTTTTGGATCTCCGTTTGCAGCCTACAACTCCTTTTTCTCGATCTTCCGCCTTGGTGCAGATGGACAGCATTCTGATCTCGTCTTCCGACGGGCAACGGTCTTCCCGACGGACAACGGTCTTCCCGACGGACAGCGGTCTTCCGACGGACATCAGTCTCCCGGCTGACAACGATCCCTTCGGGGCAAAGGGTTGCCCCCACGGAGGTTCTTCCCTTGCGTGTCAGGGTTTCCCTGCGCGCCCTTCTGCTGTGTTCTCTCCTGCTCCTGCTCAGTGTGAGCACACAGGCGCTCTTCTGCTCATCAGCGCTCTCCTGTTCGTCAGCGCTTTCAAGATGATCATCCCTGCGGTTCCTGTTGGTTCCTGTTACGCGCCCTGTGCGCCCACGTTCGCCCTCGCGATCTAGAACTTCGGTTCAGGTCGGGGTCAAGGACTCTTCTTCTTTGCGCAGGCTTTCACGCGTAGCCTTCTGCTCGTCAGCGATCATCAGCTCGTCAGCGATCATCAGCTCGCCAGCGATCATCAGCTCGCCAGCGATCATCAGCTCGCCAGCGATCATCAGCTCGCCAGCGATCATCAGCTCGCCAGCGATCATCAGCTCGCCAGCGATCATCAGCTCGCCAGCGATCATCAGCTCGCCAGCGATCATCAGCTCGCCAGCGATCATCAGCTCGCCAGCGATCATCAGCTCGTCAGCGATCATCAGCTCGCCAGCGATCACCTGTCTCTCGGCGATCCGGAGATCGCCCACGTGTGTTACAGCCGGCACGCCAACGTTCTCCAACACTTCTGAAGGAACATGGTTCGCCAACTACTAGCTCACCTGCGCATGCTGATCGCCATCGCGCGACCCTCGACTGCGGACGCTGCTCGCCATCGCGCGACCCTCGACTGCGGACGCTGCTCGCCATCGCGCGACCCTCGACTGCGGACGCTGCTCGCCATCGCGCGACCCTCGACTGCGGACGCTGCTCGCCATCGCGCGACCCTCGACTGCGGACGCTGCTCGCCATCGCGCGACCCTCGACTGCGGACGCTGCTCGCCATCGCGCGACCCTCGACTGCGGACGCTGCTCGCCATCGCGCGACCCTCGACTGCGGACGCTGCTCGCCATCGCGCGACCCTCGACTGCGGACGCTGCTCGCCATCGCGCGACCCTCGACTGCGGACGCTGCTCGCCATCGCGCGACCCTCGACTGCGGACGCTGCTCGCCATCGCGCGACCCTCGACTGCGGACGCTGCTCGCCATCGCGCGACCCTCGACTGCGGACGCTGCTCGCCATCGCGCGACCCTCGACTGCGGACGCTGCTCGCCATCGCGCGACCCTCGACTGCGGACGCTGCTCGCCATCGCGCGACCCTCGACTGCGGACGCTGCTCGCCATCGCGCGACCCTCGACTGCGGACGCTGCTCGCCATCGCGCGACCCTCGACTGCGGACGCTGCTCGCCATCGCGCGACCCTCGACTGCGGACGCTGCTCGCCATCGCGCGACCCTCGACTGCGGACGCTGCTCGCCATCGCGCGACCCTCGACTGCGGACGCTGCTCGCCATCGCGCGACCCTCGACTGCGGACGCTGCTCGCCATCGCGCGACCCTCGACTGCGGACGCTGCTCGCCATCGCGCGACCCTCGACTGCGGACGCTGCTCGCCATCGCGCGACCCTCGACTGCGGACGCTGCTCGCCATCGCGCGACCCTCGACTGCGGACGCTGCTCGCCATCGCGCGACCCTCGACTGCGGACGCTGCTCGCCATCGCGCGACCCTCGACTGCGGACGCTGCTCGCCATCGCGCGACCCTCGACTGCGGACGCTGCTCGCCATCGCGCGACCCTCGACTGCGGACGCTGCTCGCCATCGCGCGACCCTCGACTGCGGACGCTGCTCGCCATCGCGCGACCCTCGACTGCGGACGCTGCTCGCCATCGCGCGACCCTCGACTGCGGACGCTGCTCGCCATCGCGCGACCCTCGACTGCGGACGCTGCTCGCCATCGCGCGACCCTCGACTGCGGACGCTGCTCGCCATCGCGCGACCCTCGACTGCGGACGCTGCTCGCCATCGCGCGACCCTCGACTGCGGACGCTGCTCGCCATCGCGCGACCCTCGACTGCGGACGCTGCTCGCCATCGCGCGACCCTCGACTGCGGACGCTGCTCGCCATCGCGCGACCCTCGACTGCGGACGCTGCTCGCCATCGCGCGACCCTCGACTGCGGACGCTGCTCGCCATCGCGCGACCCTCGACTGCGGACGCTGCTCGCCATCGCGCGACCCTCGACTGCGGACGCTGCTCGCCATCGCGCGACCCTCGACTGCGGACGCTGCTCGCCATCGCGCGACCCTCGACTGCGGACGCTGCTCGCCATCGCGCGACCCTCGACTGCGGACGCTGCTCGCCATCGCGCGACCCTCGACTGCGGACGCTGCTCGCCATCGCGCGACCCTCGACTGCGGACGCTGCTCGCCATCGCGCGACCCTCGACTGCGGACGCTGCTCGCCATCGCGCGACCCTCGACTGCGGACGCTGCTCGCCATCGCGCGACCCTCGACTGCGGACGCTGCTCGCCATCGCGCGACCCTCGACTGCGGACGCTGCTCGCCATCGCGCGACCCTCGACTGCGGACGCTGCTCGCCATCGCGCGACCCTCGACTGCGGACGCTGCTCGCCATCGCGCGACCCTCGACTGCGGACGCTGCTCGCCATCGCGCGACCCTCGACTGCGGACGCTGCTCGCCATCGCGCGACCCTCGACTGCGGACGCTGCTCGCCATCGCGCGACCCTCGACTGCGGACGCTGCTCGCCATCGCGCGACCCTCGACTGCGGACGCTGCTCGCCATCGCGCGACCCTCGACTGCGGACGCTGCTCGCCATCGCGCGACCCTCGACTGCGGACGCTGCTCGCCATCGCGCGACCCTCGACTGCGGACGCTGCTCGCCATCGCGCGACCCTCAACTGCGGACGCTGCTCGCCATCGCGCGACCCTCAACTGCGGACGCTGCTCGCCATCGCGCGACCCTCAACTGCGGACGCTGCTCGCCATCGCGCGACCCTCAACTGCGGACGCTGCTCGCCATCGCGCGACCCTGGCATGCTGATCACCATCGCGCGACCCTGCGCCCGCGCGGCCACTCGCCCACGTGCCTGCACGTCTACGCTCATGCTCTCCAATGTTCGCCCACGCGCGAACCAACGTTTTTTCCATCGCGCGGACGGATGGTGTTCCGTCGCGCGAACCTACAGTGTTTTTTTGCACAAATGTCGGCTTATTTCTTGCAGTATCCATTGCTCGTCTATGGGTTATCGCTCACCGACCACCAGGAATTTCCGTTGCGCGAGCTCCAGGGCGATTGCGACCACGATTCCCAATGGGGTTTTCGCAGCATGACCAGCCTGGCGAGTTCTTCTGAAGCGTATTTCCAGAACACGGCCTCACCCCGTAAACGCAGAGCATGGCACTTGCAAGAATAGGAGAAACTTAAGGGAGATCTGAGCAACACTCCTCTTTCCTGAACCTGGGTTAGCCCTTCCCCGTCATTCCCTGGAAGGATTTTTGGCGGGGGGGCTTTCCGTTCGAGATTTCTCCATCGGACAAGGTGTGACTGCTTACCTCTTCCTCTGGGAGCTTACCAGGTTCTTTCCCTCCTCGGTTACGGCCCGAGGTTTGGTTCAAGGAAGCTACAGGAAGATCAAGGGTACTTTCCTCCTCTCGAGCTCAGGCACCTTGGCCTTTCGTCGTTAAGTATCTAACTTGCGGACAAGCTCGATGTTGTACCATCTGGACGCGCTGACTGAGGGCTTCCTTCGGGTGTCTCATCTGTGGAGGTCGACGACCTCAGACACCCTTCCGTCCTTGAGAAGAGTTTGTTTGTGCCCAAGGACAGAGACTTAGACAGCTGCTGTGCGGAGTAAATTGACTTCCGGTTTCACTCCTCCAAGGCGCTTTCTTCCAGACTCTGCAGGGCTCCAGCGCCCTTTTCTTTCAACCACGTCGGCCTAAGTTATCGGCTACGACAACAGGGACAAGGTGTCCAATTGCAGTTTCCTCCTGTCAGGAACAGATGGCACGGGAGACTCCCCCGGGGTGGCATAGTCCTAAAAGGAGTTCACGAACTCTAGGATTGCAGGTTTTTTCGCTGGGAGGATGCTTAAGGTTACTCATCCGAATGACAGCTTCCCGATGCCTATTCCCGCACAATCTCTGTGATTAGCCAAGGATATCGCGCCTGCCGTCTCTGTCAGCGAATTCAGTGTCTCTGAACCTCTATGCCATAGCGTCAGCAGAGTTGCCCGGTTGGGCAGAATGATCCATACCTTAGGCGAAGGTCGTCCTTAGGATCATCGACGGCTTCACCCCCGGCCCCCTCAGTCGATCCTTTCTTGTAAGGAAGGATCTGAGAGGGGATGTCCATAGTCGACCTCTCAGCCCTGATCAAGTTTGTCGAACAAACTTCGGCCAGCGTAGACCAGCAGAATCGATCAGACTGGTAACGAGGCGACAGGACTCCTTAAACCCTGGATCGGAAGGACGGGTACTTTGAGTTTCCATTCCATCCATCTTCCAGGGTGCTCGTCGAATTCAGCCTAGACTGCAAGTATTCCTGCTTATGATGCAGTGTGGCTATCCCGCCGTGGCATAGCAGGTTTGTTTCCCCAGAGAACTCTCCCTGCCTTCCTCTTGGCCGCTCAGGTGCAGACTTCCGCCTCCTCTGCTGTTTGGAGGGCTGGTCAACTCCGGTAGGCTCGGGTTTCGACCTTCTTCAGCGCCGTGACAAGCTTCCGGATGCTTACCATGAGTGTGGGCTCATGGTATTTTGCTTGGAGCCTTCTCTTCCTCTGCCTCAACATCTGGAGTATCTGGCCATGATATTGAGTCAACAGCCTTACCACGTTGGAAACCCCGCTTCTCGTCCGTCCAGCGAGGTTAAGCAACGTCGGTACTTGGATGGGTGACCACCTGGGGACGCCAGATTCTGTTACCACATCCTCCAAGCCTTCCTTTCGGTTGACTGTGGCAAGACTGAGGAGAGTCGCAGTACCTGTTCTCAGTCAAGCAGAGCTTTCAGCCCTACCTTGGAACGTTTCCTAGTTCTCCTTTCCTCATTGACCCGTCTATAGTCCGAACGGTCGCCTCAGGATAAGTTCCATATGGGGCGATCCAAGTTCCGGTGGCTTCAGGCAATGTTTAACCGGACTCCCTGGCCCTATGGGACCAGCGGAACTATTAGACCTGCAATGGGTGTTGACCTATGGAGCCTCTTGATGATGGTGGATATTCTCGTCCTTTCCTCACATTCTTGATGCGGTTCTCGGACTCGTCAAAGGAAAGGGGGGGGGGGGGGGCATGTTCCGGTTCAGGCCTATGGTCAAGACCTGAAGGATACCTCTCCATCATTCAGGCAGGCTTAGGGGCCTTAGTCTGGCCCCTCTTCAGATCCTACAGCTCCTGCCGAGTCGCCCTGTTGCGCGTCGACTTCATTCTAACCAGCAGGGGACGCATTTTCACACCTTCACATCTTGCAGTAGAGATACCGGGATGATTGAGATTCTCTCAATACCACCATCGGCTCTCTCATTCCAGGCAGGGGTTATGTTTCTCTCAGACTATCCGAGCAGAGCCTCGTAGAGAGAGTGTACCTGGGGGTCTTTGACCTTGGGTAACCAGCAAGTGCTGGTCTGGGGGACCTGATCGCGACAGCTTGGAACCTCAAGCTTCCGCTATTCTTCCCCCCAGTCTCAGACCCCGAGACTCTGGCAAGATGCATTCCGGTGATGGTGGGACAACTTCGACGCCTGCGTCTTCCCTCCTTTTTGTCTGTGGACAATGGGTCTCAACAAGACCAGGTTGTCTTGTCAACCTTTCAATGGGAGAGCTCCACTGGGACTATGCGCAGAACGGTTTCTGGACCCTCTGCTTCCCCTGACGGAACTCCCGGGAGAGCTTCTCCCACGGCGCAGACTACTCAAGCAACCACACTGCGACATCTCTCCCGAACCAGGGCGTCGCTTCGGCTTTATGCCTGGAGACACTACGCTTCCTCCTCAAGAAGAGACAACCCGCTACAGTCGCGGTACGGAGGTCGCGTCATTTGCGATAGTCATCCACAGGGGTCTCCCAGGCAAAGTGAAGAGTCTAAGGTGGTTGGTGCCGTGGGAGATATACCTCTTCCCTTGAGGCCTCTTCTCCAGCAATAACGGTCTTATTGCCTTTCGGCGGGAGGAAACTCCTTTCCGCTCTCGGCAATGAAGCCTGTCGCTCAGCCTTTCCCTGACCTTCAGGCTTAAAGGAATAACTTTTTCCTGCCCGCTGGATCTATCCTCGCTCATGCGAAGCTATGATCGTCCCTGCCCTAGTCGGAGGAAGACCTCCAACTTGGAGCATGGCTCGGACTTTTAGTCCTTTAAGAGATCTTCTCAAGACCCTTTTACGACAGGCCTCGGATTGTATTCCGCCTTGGGTCTTCTGCTCACTCTGGCCACGGCCAGTGTGTAAGCAATCTTCTAGGTCTCTTACTACTCCCCCCTTTCTAAGGAAGAGGGGAAGGCAACATTCAGGCTCGCTCCTGAGTTGTTGGCTAGACTCAGAATCTGAGGGTCCCGGCCCTTCGGTCCGATTCATTCAAGATTTCGAGTCTATATTCTGTGTCTGATGTCCCAAGACCTTCTCTTTCTTGCCAGTAAAGGAATCGAGAGGTTAGCGCTGGGAACAGCTGCAGTTTGTCCTCAGTTGCAGTCAATTTGGGAGCACAAGGAGGACATGGGGGGAGAGTCACCAGTATACCTCTTCAGCCCGGACTCAAGGACATTCATCTCGAACTGTCTCCAGACCCTCCCCCGTCACGTCGCCCTACAGCACGACGTTGGATACATCGCAACGTCCTTCGCCTTCGAGTAATACTACTCTCTGACGCAGGTGCTACAAGCTGGAGTCTGGAAGCGTCTAATGACCTTCGCAGCCCGCTTCCTGCAGGGCGTGACCCACAGGAGTCTCGATACATTTTCTATCGCTCTGTGGTGGCTACACAACAGCTGGTCTAACCTCAGGCACCTTTTTGGACAGGTAGCAGAAGGTTGAGGGCATTGTTATCAGGTTTTAGTCTGCATGAACGAAAGAAGTATGTCTGGCCCTTACTTCTTTCTTCATCATCCCCTCTACGGGGAAGCATCCTGGTCTCTGCATAGCTGACCTCGAACCTCTGCAGGTAAACCATGCTTCCTTGTGTTCCGAGTCAATACTGTCGTGTCCCCCATACCCTGACGAGGTGGTATTGGGAACGTCCTAACCCAGAGTTCCTTCTGGAACTCCAGGTCAACTGCCTAGGACGGGTCACACTTCTTCCTTCACACACAAGCTTACGTAGGCCACATGGTTCCTTGCGGAGCAAGGAACTTGTGAGGTGCAGGGACTCCCTTTCTCGAGTGTGACTCACTCGGATTCTGAGTCCCCGGGTAAAGCCAAAGCCAGTATGGCTGGGGACTTTCCACCCTTCCTAAGGGGTAAGTCACCCTTTGTAAATAGCGTGGTTTGTATTCCGGTTACGGAACAAATGACAAATTCGAAGATAATTTGTATTTTCCTAACCATACAAACCTTAGCTATTTACACATATTTGCCCGCCAGCCCTGTCCCCCAAGACAAGTCCTACCTCTAAGTGAAAGTGAGTATTCACCTGTGTGTGAGGGGGGGAGGGGTAGCTAGCTACCACTCCCCCCCCCCCCCGCTAACTAGCGCGGGGGTAATACACCCTCGTTAAATTCTAATGGCTCGCCATTTCAGCTACGCTAAAAGGTAACCCTTTGTAAATAGCTAAGGTTTGTATGGTTAGGAAAAATACAAATTATCTTCGAATTTGTCATTTCTTGAAGTTAGTTCAGACTGCAAAAGGAAACTTGCTTCTATTTTGGGGGAATATTCAGAGAAGAATAGGTTAGTTGATAATAACAGGGGATAGTGATAATAATGACAAGCCACCACCAAAATCCAATGCAAAATTAGTGCATGGTGTAAATTATGGGGCATGAAGTTGAACCCTAATAAAACTCAGTGTAATTGGAAGTAGGTCATTAGGTGTGATTCTTGATTGCAAATTTGTTTTTGAAAAACCCATCTAGTGTGTTTCTTCTTGAATTGAACCTAGAAATGGCTTATTGAGAAAGTATTAAGATTTTCGGTGATTAAGTTGTTCTGAAGAAATGTTTCGATGCTTTCTTTCTGCCTTGTTTAGAGTAATGTTCTCCTGTCTGATCTACAGCTGCTAAATCTCATCTAGATTTGTTGGATGAAAACTTGCAGTCTGTCAAATTTCTTATTTTTTTATGCATGTAGTATAAGATTATCAATAATTCTAACAATCTTTTGTGTACAGATCTTTCCAGACAGTACTATCCTGAACTTAGTAATAGGTATGCAGTTAATTCTAACAGTCTTGCCTTCTCTATCATAAGCTCAATACTACACAGTATTCTAGAAGTTGTATTCCAGCTATAACCAGATTATGGAATAAATTTCCTAATTGGGCAGTAGAATCAATGGAACCTCATAACTTGCAGACAATGTTTTTATATTGAACAGGCTGACATAAGTCTCTCTTTATATTTTACAGTATATATTTCAGGTTCACTTTAACATAGGATTTATTTTTTTGTTACGTGTTTAGTTTATTGCTTTACCTCACTTGGTGATTTTTCCTTGTTGAAGCCCTTGTTCTTACAGCATCCTGCTTCTCTAAGTAAGTTTGTAGTTTAGCTAGCAATGATTATAGTTAATTTATTGAAGGTTTGATAATTGGTTAGGTTCAAAAGTGCTTTACTTCTTTGGCTTCTTTTGTGAAATCTCAGAAAGCTAGCTAATCTTCAGTTAAAGGCAGTAATTCCAAACTAAACTAACCTTTAGTTTTTCAACCTTAGGCTTTAAGAGGGTAAATAAATGCACTAGCACTTCAATTGCTGAAGTGAGTCCCTTGAAAAACAAATGCACAGCAGCTCCCATGCAAATGGGTAAACAAATGAAACACCAGCGATGGATGTTTTGGTTCGGAATGAATGAGTATGAAAAGAACACAATGAGGAGAGAGTATATGGTACAGTATCTCATATTGAGTAGGGAAGTTATTTCGGGAAAAGATAAGTTGTTCAAGGTAAATTCTGATGTGGTTTATTATTCCAAATCTTTCTAGACTAGATGATAGATACACCTCAATTCTCCCATTTTGTTTAAGATAACTTGATGATGTAGAGAAAAGCTGGTGATTCTATTTCTCATTTATTGTTGAAGCCTTTTATACGACAAAGACTTTTGGCCATAAGACTAAATCGGGTGCCAAATCTTGTTCTAGATTTTGATTTATTCTTCAGTTTTGAGCCTACAATTAATAAAACATATCTTTAAATGCAGGATTTGGAAGCTACTTCACTAAAGAAATGCTTTTTGTAGGCAATAAAATAGTTTTGAAATACTCTCCTTTGCTGATTCTATTATTGTTATATTATTATTATTACTTGCTAGGCTACAACCCTAGATGGAAAATCAGGATGCTATAAGCCCAGGGGCTCATAGCAACATTAACCTTTATATTTCCCTTATAAATTATTAAAACTTCAATAAAACAAGAGGAAGAGAAATAAGATAGAATAGTGTGCCCGAGTTTACCCTCAAGCAAGAGAACTCTAATCCAAGATAGTGGAAGACCATAGTACAGAGGCTATGGCACTACCCAAGTCTAGAGAACAATGCTTTGATTTTGGAGTGTCCTTCTCTTAGAAGAGCTGCTTACCATAGTTAAAGAGTCTCTTCTACCCCTACCAAGAGGAAAGTAGCCACTGAACAATTACATTGTAGTAGTTAACCCTTTGAGAGAAGATTTGCTTGGTAGTCTCAGTGTTGTCATGTGTATGAGGACAGACGAGAATCTTGAAAGAATAGGCCAGACTATTCGGTGTATGGGTAGGCAAAGGGAAAAAGAATTGTAGGGAGAGATAAGGATCCAATGTAATACTGTCTGGCCAGTCAAAGGACCCCATAACACTCTAGTGGTAGTATCTCGGTGGGTGGCTGATGCCCTGGCCAACCTACTACCTAATAGTAGTTTTTTTAAGAAAGGAATTATGTATTCCATCAGGATTTGAATTTGGTTTTGGATTATTTAACTAGTTTAATTTTAACAGTTTCAGATGGGGTTTTTGAGATAGTTACATGGTTAAGAGAAGAGAAAAAGTATGTGCCTCAATGGTTGGGATGGTCTGTGAGGCACAAACATTTATGGATTTTCACTATTTGGGGTCCTGTTTTGGATGTAAATAAGATTAAATAATTACTCGGGTGGGTACCAGAACTCAAATTGATGGTTCAAGTTTACTTTTTAAGGATATCCAAGTGTCTGACTTTTAAGCCAGTTGCTTCAAAGGTCCTACATGCCTTCCCTGCAAATCCCAGTTTGTGGAAGACTTTTTCTACTTTTATTGTGGTTGGGAAAGCCTTCATCCTGATCCATTGGTGCTAGCTTTAGTTAAAAAAAAGTTACAGGATTCCTTTAGATTTCAATCCTCCCTTGTCCAAGAACCAATCCTATTTCTAAGTTATCCAACAAATACAGCACAGGCACAAATTTTGAAATTAGATTTTATGAAAATTTTGGAGAAAACGTGATAGAAATGTTCTTAAATTTGCTCAGGGTTTTTTTTTTTTTTTTTCGACAGGTCATTCATAGTTGCTAAAACTTCAGGGGGTTGGAGACCAGTTCTAAATATTTTGAATCTTTACAAATTTACAGTTTTCGCAACATCACATTTCTGGAGTCAATAAAGAAAGAAGCTTGGAAGTTTTCTGTAGACATCTCGGAGGAATCTTTTGACATGCTACTCATCTCGATTCTAAAAGTACATTAGTTTCGTCCATGAATTAAAGGTTTACCACTTCAAGTGCCTATGTTTTGGTCTCAAGTGTTAACCAAAATGGTGGCCCCCATTTCAGAATAGTTAAGGATTCTAGAGCTAAGAACATGAACAATTAGCTACTTTTGAGCAATTTGTTGGAAAGAATTTGGAATCAGCAAGTGTGGTTGCCAGGGTTACTGGAATGGTTCATTTGGAGCCTGGTCAATTTAAAGAAGTCTCTTCTGGTTCCAACTAAGATGATTATATATTTGAGAATGATATTAAGTTCCATTTTGTGTTTTTTCCATAGTAGAAAAGGATAGTCTTTTCTATTGTTGAATGAATTAAGAAGGTTGAAGTGTATCAGTTCGAAAGTGGGTGAGTCTTCTTGGGACTATGACTTCCTTAAAGTAATTGGTTGTGATGGGATGGCTGAAGATATAAAATTTCAGCTCAATCTGCATTGTAACAGAATAATTTATAGAGATACAATCTCAATTCCAATGGTGAAGAACCAGGTGGTTATCTTAGGGAGTTTCCCAGACCTTTCTCTGTTTGCAGATGCTTCACAGAAAGGAGGGGAAGCAGGATTAGATCTTTTACATCTGTCAGGGAAATGGATGTCACAGGAGTGTACTCTTCATATCAATTGTTGAAATCTAATAGGAATATTCAAGTCTCTTTAGGACCAAGAATTATTGTAGACAATACGATGTCATTTAACTTTTATCTGGAACTAAGAGGGTATAAGGTTACGATCTCTACACCTTATAATGGAAATGGTATAAACTTCGACAAATTTGAGAGGAATAAACCTTGTCCCTCAGTTTGTTCCGGGATAAACCTTCCAGAGTTCATTCCTGGAAAATCGAACATCTTGGCAGATCAATTAAGAAGGAAAAGTCTGTTTCTTTCAAAGGAATGGTCTTAACATCTGTCAGAATATCTAGAAATTTGAAAAGAGTGGGGTCTACTAAACATAGCCTTGTTTGTAACATCACTAAACAAAAAATTATCAAAGTATTTTGTTCCTCAGTTCTCAATCCTGATCCCCCTTAGTGGGAAGGTAGATGCCGTTAAAAGATTGGTCAGATCTGGACCTTTGCTTGTTTCCACCATTTGCCATGATTTGAGAGTTTCAGGTCAGACTTTATAAAACAGCAGGATGATGATACTGGTAGCCCTGTTCTAGCTGCAATTAGAATACTTCATACATCTGTGGCTACTTTACTGGAGTGTCCTGGAATGTTGAACCCATCTATATGTGCGATATCTAATGAATAGAATCCATCAACTGTATTCTTAGAAGCGATGGTTATTATGGCCATCTAGATTGTCTTATGTTCAGAAAGACTGTCTAGCAATAATCTGTAGCTAAGACAACTGTATAATGTTTATTTTCGTTGGTGCAAATATAGAAATGTATCATTGACTAGAACTAATTTTGATATTAAAGTTTTCAATATTAATCTTACCCGATGATCATGTAGCTGTCAACTCTGTTGCCCGACAGAAATCTACGGTCGGGATACGCCAGCGATCGCTATACAGGTGGGGGTGTACACAACAGCGCCATCTGTGAGCAGGTACTCAAGTACTTCTTGTCAACAAGAACTCAATTTTTCCTCTGTCGTGCCACCGGCTAGACCTACTTGGATACGCTGTTGATTCTGGAGTTATTGTTCACGATTTGGTGATGTATTTGCTCTAGAGTTTAGCCTTCGCTATTCAGGAAGCTTTATCATTAGCTTAGCAAGCTTTTGGAATTAATTTGATTTAATTATGGTGACGAAGAGAGTATGAACTCTCTTTCACTTTTAAATGGCCGACCCTTCCCTTAGACGGAAGTGTTGGTGTCGAAGAGAGTATAGACTCTCTTTCTTAATTTTGCTTAACAAAGTTATAGATTTATTTTATATCTCTCCGCCTTTTATAGGCCTTTTCGATTAACTTCCATTTATTATAAACTTATAAAAATTAATTTTTATGTTTGTTTATATGCGACCTTTCCTAATAGTAGGCGGTCATTACTTGGAACCGAAGTTAATTAACATTGAGCCCGTCATATCGTTTTTCCTGTTAAGATTTTATGCTATTTTAATTTTAATGTTTTTGAAAGAATTTCTTTGATAGTCTCGTATTGTTTTCAAAGTTGAACTAACGTTTTGTTTTGTCTCCGCATTTGTTGACGTTCAGAACGTTCAACTTGCGCTCTATCGTTACGATAGAGAGAGAGTATTCACGGTTTCACGTTGCAGTAAGAGTAAACCGATTCTAGCGTTTTGTTCATTCTTTCTTAGCTTAAATGGTTTTAATTCTAATAAAGGAACTTTTTATTTGGGAAACCTTTCAGTTTTTACCTTTAACAAATAATATGTTTTAACGATATATATAATTGGGCTCATCTCTCAGGTTCTAAGTCAAGAGAGAGAGAGAGAGATAGAGACGGAGGGAGAGAGAGGAGGATAAACGTTTCGTTCAAGCGGGTAACGTTGTTATCGTTTTTTGCTCTTCTCCCTAGTCTCTATAGGGGAAGAAGGTAAAACGTTTCTAGAGTTTTATTCTTGTTCCCAGGCTTTATGCGGTGAGAGATTTTAAACGTAGTTTATTTGATCTAGTGTTTAGTCTCTTCCAGCCACTGAATTCTTTATCTTTCATTATGTTTTTCTGTTACATTGTAATTCTGTTTTCGCAATTACGACCTTTTAATGAAGGATAGGATTGCGTGTTTCAGGTACAAACCAGTGAAATAAGTGCAAACAGAAAATCAAAAGTGATAAAGTGATATGCGCAAAGTGTTACAGTGTTGCGTTCGAGGGTTCGTCTGTTCGTGCCAGTTGTTCGCCTAGTCTGGGACCTCTTACAAGCTCCCAAGCCCAGGGGGAGAAGTAATGTCGAAGGACTTATGGGTTCATCAGGCCTTGATCGACGAACAGACGTTTCCCTCCGTGGTTTCGGGTGTATCTACACACGTTGCCGACGTGATCACCCCACCCACACAAAGACGAGAGAGCCCATTTATTCCTCGTCTGCGGAAGAGGTTTCTAGCAGAAACCATGGACCAAATCTTGCAGCTTTTAAGTGCAAGTCGGTCCCTTCCGCGCAAGTCCAACGGCCTAGGTGTAGCCACTGGGTCAGTTCGGACTTGCTGCAGTACGACAACTGCACACCTCCCAGAGAGGCAAGGTGGTACCGCAACAGGCAGTAACTCCGTCTGTTGCCGCACCAGCTGTTTTAGACCCTCAGTCACAACGGACAGTAGCTCCGTTTGTTGTTGTCTTTCATAGACCCTAGTGGTCCATGCTGCAGACTATACAGTCTCAGCTTGCTCCTTCATACAGGAGTATCATGCTGGAAGGTTGACAATGCAGCCTGTTAACCTACAACCCGTCGAGGTTGTGCGCTCAGCAGATACTGCGGCTGCCTGCTCCCACCCTCCACCTGTGAGAGCTCCACCTCCGATGCGCAGTCCACCCTGCCAGACGCATGTTCTTGCTGCGCCTCCTGCTTTCATGCGTGAGCTGCCGCATCGGGAGTTGCCGGGTTCCAGCACTATGCGGCAACCTCCTCTACCCATGAGGCAGGAGCCTCATGCTATGCGGCATCCTCCTCAACCCATGAGGCATGAGCCTCATGCTATGCGGCAACCTCCTCAACCCATGAGGCAGGAGCCTCACGCTATATGAGCCTCATGCTATGCGGCAACCTCCTCAACTCATGAGGCAGGAGCCTCATGCTATGCGGCATCCTCCTCAACCCATGAGGCATGAGCCTCATGCTATGCGGCAACCTCCTCAACCCATGAGGCAGGAGCCTCATGCTATGCGGCATCCTCCTCAACCCATGCGGCATGAGCCTCATCCCATGCAGCATGAGCCTCATCCCATGCAGCATGAGCCTCATACCATGCAGCATGAGCCTCATACCATGCAGCATGAGCCTCATCCCATGCAGCATGAGCCTCATCCCATGCAGCATAAGCCGCATGCCATGCAGCATGCATACCTTACAGCATGCTCTACATACAGCATGCTCTGCATACCTTACAGCATGCTCTGCATACCTTACAGCATGCTCTGCATACCTTACAGCATGCTCTGCATACAGCATGCTCTGCATACCTTACAGCATGCTCTGCATACCTTACAGCATGCTCTGCATACCTTACAGCATGCTCTGCATACAGCATGCTCTGCATACCTTACAGCATGCTCTGCATACAGCATGCTCTGCATACCTTACAGCATGCTCTGCATACCTTACAGCATGCTCTGCATACCTTACAGCATGCTCTGCATACCTTACAGCATGCTCTGCATACCTTACCGCATGCTCCTCAATCACACATCTTTGGTTGTTGCCAACTCACAAGACTGTCAAGCAGTTTCATAACGTTGCCTTCTGGTCTGCTGCTTTTGCACCAGTGAAACCCTCACTGAGAGAACTTAGCTTTTCTCGGATATGGTTCCTGTAGATGAGAAAGTGCTATTCTCCCTCCTTCCGATATTCCCTTGAGGACTCTGTCATTTGGAGAGGAGCCTTAAGCTGCTTAGCCTCCTATGGACTTTTATTTAAGCATAACTTGCTTCCAGGGAGGGTAATGGTTCCGCTTCAGTCGCTAACCCCGTCTGTTGCCACACCTGCTCCCATAGACCTTGAGCTTTGTTGCAAGACATGCAGTCCAAGCTTAGTCCTTGTTAGAGGATTTTTGTTTACGGAGTCAGTGTGTCACTGGGAAGACGTTCAACAACCAGCAGAGGTGACTTGTTGTGACGCAGTGCGGCAACCTCAGCAACCCGATAAGGAGTTGTCTGTACTACCCAGACAGTCTAGACAGTTTCGGGTTGTCGCTGTACTTCCTCGCTTCCCCATGGTTGACAGTTCACAGACTGTGCAGCAGTACCATGATCTTGTGTCCGGCTCCGTCAGACGACTGGCTTTTAAGAGCTCCCACAAGTCGTCGCTGTCTGGAGAATCTCAGATGGACTATGGATCTGACCAAGGAACTGGGCCTCCTGGTCAATTTAGAGGAGTCCCAGCTCGTCCCATCCCAGACCATTGTCTACCTGGGTATGGAGATTCAGAGTCAAGGTTTTCGGGCTTTTCCGTCGGCCCCAAGGATCTACCAAGCCCTAGAATGCATCCAGAGCATGCTGAGAAGGAACCGATGCTCAGTCAGGTAGTGGATGAGTCTAACAGGGACACTTTCATCGCTGGCCCTGTTCATCGAGTTAGGGAGACTCCACCTCCCCCTCCTTCAGTTTTATCTAGCTGCTCACTGGATAAAGGACATGACGCTAGAGACGGTCTCAGTTCCTGTTTCCGAAGAGATGAGGTCCACTCTAACGTGGTGAAAGAACAGCTTTCTTCTCAAGGAAGGTCTACCTTTGGCTGTTCAGAAACCCGACCGCCGTCTCTTCTCGGATGCATCAGACACGGGCTGGGGTGCGACTTTGGACGGACAGGAATGCTCGGGAACATGGAATCAGGAGCAAGGACACTTCACATCAATTGCAAGGAGCTGTTGGCGGTTCATCTGGCCTTGATAAACTTCAATTCCCTCCAGCTTAACAAGGTGGTGGAGGTGGTCTCCGACAACACCACAGCCTTGGCTTACATCTCCAAGCAGGGAGGGACTCATTCGAGGAAGTTGTTCTAGATCGCAAGGGACCTCCCCATCTGGTCAAAAGATCGAAAGCTCACGCTGGTAACGAGGTTCATTCAGGGCGATATGAATGTCATGGCAGATCGCCTCAGCCGGAAGGGTCAGGTCATCCCCACAGAGTGGACCCTTCACAAGAATGTTTGCAGCAGACTTTGGGCCCTGTGGGGTCAGCCAACCATAGATCTGTTCGCTACCTCGATAACCTAGAGGCTCCCGTTGTATTGTTCTCCGATTCCAGACCCAGCAGCAGTTCACGTGGATGCTTTTCTGCTGGATTGGTCCCATCTCGACCTGTATGCATTCCCGCCGTTCAAAATTGTCAACAGGGTACTTCAGAAGTTCGCCTCTCGCAAAGGGACACGGCTGACGTTGGTTGCTCCCCTCTGGCCCGCGAGAGAATGGTTCATAGAGGTACTGCAATGGCTGGTCGACATTCCCAGGACTCTTCCTCTAGGAGTGGACCTTCTACGTCAACCTCACGTAAAGAAGGTACACCCTAACCTCCACGCTCTTCGTCTGACTGCCTTCAGACTATCGAAAGACTCTCAAGAGCTAGAGGCTTTTCGAAGGAGGCAGCCAGAGCGATTGCTAGAGCAAGGAGGACATCCACTCTCAGAGTCTATCAGTCTAAATGGGAAGTCTTCCGAAGCTGGTACAAGGCCAATGCAGTTTCCTCAACCAGTACCACTGTAACCCAGATTGCTGACTTCCTGTTACATCTAAGGAACGTAAGATCCCTTTCAGCTCCTACGATCAAGGGTTACAGAAGTATGTTAGCAGCGGTTTTCCGCCACAGAGGCTTGGATCTTTCCTCCAACAAAGATCTACAGGACCTCCTTAGGTCTTTTGAGACCTCAAAGGAACGTCGGTTGTCCACTCCAGGCTGGAATCTAGACGTGGTCCTAAGGTTCCTTATGTCATCAAGATTTGAACCTCTCCAATCAGCCTCTTTTAAGGACCTCACATTAAAAACTCTTTTCCTCGTGTGCTTGGCAACAGCTAAAAGAGTAAGTGAGATCCACGCCTTCAGCAGGAACATAGTTTTCACATCTGAAACGGCTACATGTTCCTTGCAGCTCGGTTTTTTGCTAAAACGAGCTTCCTTCACGTCCTTGGCCTAAGTCGTTCGAGATCCCAAGCCTGTCCAACTTGGTGGGGAACGAACTAGAGAGAGTACTTTGCCCAGTTAGAGCTCTTAGGTACTATCTAAAAAGGTCATAACCTTTACGAGGACAATCAGAAGCCTTATGGTGTGCTATCAAGAAGCCTTCTCTTCCAATGTCTAAGAACTCAGTTTCTTACTAAATCAGGCTTCTGATTAGGGAAGCACATTCTCATCTGAAGGAAGAAGACCTTGCTTTGCTGAAGGTAAGGACACATGAAGTGAGAGCTGTGGCTACTTCAGTGGCCTTCAAACAGAACCGTTCTCTGCAGAGTGTTATGGATGCAACCTATTGGAGAAGCAAGTCAGTGTTCGCATCATTCTATCTCAAAGATGTCCAGTCTCTTTACGAGAACTGCTACACCCTGGGACCATTCGTAGCAACGAATGCAGTAGTAGGCGGGGGCTCAGCCACTACATTCCCATAATCCCATAACCTTTTTAACCTTTCTCTTGAATACTTTTTATGGGTTGTACGGTCGGCTAAGAAGCCTTCCGCATCCTTGTTGATTTGGCGGGTGGTCAATTCTTTCTTGAGAAGCGCCGAGGTTAAAGGTTGTGATGAGGTCCTTTAGTATGGGTTGCAGCCCTTTATACTTCAGCACCTAAGAGTCGTTCAGCATCCTAAGAGGACCACTACGCTCAGTAAGGAAGACGTACTTAATAAAGGCAGAGTAATGGTTCAAGTCGTCTTCCTTACCAGGTACTTATTTATTTTATGTTATTTTTGAATAACTAATAAAATGAAATACGGGATACTTAGCTTCTTTGTTAACATGTATGCTGGTCTCCACCCACCACCCTGGGTGTGAATCAGCTACATGATCATCGGGTAAGATTAATATTGAAAAATGTTATTTTCATTAGTAAAATAAATTTTTGAATATACTTACCCGATGATCATGAATTTAAGGACCCTCCCTTCCTCCCCATAGAGAACCAGTGGACCGAGGAGAAAATTGAGTTCTTGTTGACAAGAAGTACTTGAGTACCTGCTCACAGATGGCGCTGTTGTGTACACCCCCACCTGTATAGCGATCGCTGGCGTATCCCGACCGTAGATTTCTGTCGGGCAACAGAGTTGACAGCTACATGATCATCGGGTAAGTATATTCAAAAATTTATTTTACTAATGAAAATAACATTTTATCTTAATAAGTTTTTAAACGAAAATTTAATTTTCAGTCATTTGGGAATTTAGATCCATGCTTAATTCTGTACTCAAGCAGTCCGAGATTAGATATATTCATTTCAGGTATTATAGCAGGTGTATTTAGGGCTTTTCGTGCTTTTTAGTATTGAAAGACCTCTAGTAGTCAGGTCTATATGTGTCTTGGAATTTGAGCCTTTGGAAAACCTTTTAGTTAAAAATCCCCTCTGCTAAAACCCTTATTTTTGTTGGCGTTGGCTACCACTACACACTCAAGTGAACTGCATGCATTATCTTTTAAGGTAGTCTATGGGGGAACATATCTCTTTTGTCCAGTTTCAGAGCTAAAAATTATTTTAGGACAGAGTTTGCCACAAATTTTTTCACATCACCTCTTTGAAAGGATATACAATAAGTATTATTATTATTATTATTATTATTATTATTATTATTATTAGCAGCTAAACTACAACCCTAGTTAGTCATTCAGTATTATTTGGACAGAACTACAAACATTATAGGTAGTGTTCTTAATTTGTTTTGGGATATTAGAATTCCAAGTCCTTCTCTTTCTAAAATGCAATGTCTTTTATTGTTAAATGATTGGTCATGAACCTCATGAAGAATTAATAAAGTCTAATGAAAGCCTTGAAGGTTATGGTTAATGATATTAGAAGTGCTGCTACTGTATCCTCCTTAATTTTTGCAGAAATCTTGCTTTGGAAAGTCTTTTGGCTGTAGCTAAATGGCATACAAAGTTGATTTTTGTTGGACATTATTTAGAAGGATCCTGGTCTGTTTATCAAGATTGCTAGGTTTTAGGTTGTATAGTGGTTGTTGACAAGTCTAATAAAATTTTTAGCTTTAGTTAATTTGTATTTCATAATTCAAGAAATTCCAGATTTACGTACCTGTACATGGTGATTAGTAATCAATGTGAAGTTCTATATTTTAAAACTTTTTTGGGGGGAATGGTTTGTTACCAATAATCTAGACTACACAAGAGTCTAGTATGTTATTGTTTTTATTATTTTTAAAACCATATATGACCTATCTTCTCTTCATTGGCAACTCACCTCCATCAGGGGTTTTCCTAGAAGTTAATCTAATTTTGATGCTAAAATTTATTATTTTTATGCCCCCCTAATGTTTCATGTACATGCCGACCCTCTTCCCCCACTAACTTGTATCTCAAGAGAATAGGGAATAGTTTTGACCTGGAGATGGAATAGGCAAAAGATCCTTTGCTTGAATTGGCCATTGGAGGTCACCGTGAACCGCTAGATTGGCTTCTTAGTTTACTAGAGTCGTAAGTCTACCGAAAGGAAAGAAATCATGACATTTTCTTAGGGGTAAATGTTGATAAAACCTAGCTTCCAGAGAGAAGCAATATGAACATTGGGCGAGTATAGAAATAGATTTGATTAATGAAATTCTGTTTCTTCTGTGAAGTTATCTTTGGAGTGAAATAATTCTCTTATACTCATATACATATACTGTATTGCCTTTTTTTTGTACTATAGATTAAGTTTTCTTTAGTTGAATAAATTACACATTTACTACACTTACAATTAGGCTAGCCTGATGTCAAGTGATTTTCTTTGTAAAACTTTTATTCAGGGCTATATGCCTGTAATTTCAGACAATTGTAGTTTTATAATTTTCTTGTGCACTATTACTAGTTGGCATGAAGATGTATTATTTAATTACCACAATCTAGTAGTGTGATTACTGTTCATGCTCCCTCTACATAGTGGGAAGCTGTTCATGTCATTTGCACAGTCTTGATCATAACACACATATCGCTAGTGGCTTCTGCAAAACTTTTGGTCTATGAATGAAAATATGATGGTATAAAAATATTCTGTGGAGACCAGTTTTATTGTAAACCTATAATTATTATTTTTTTTTTTTTTGGTCTCGGACATGGACTTATTGTAAACCTATAATTATTATTATTTTTTTTTTTTTGGTCTTTATTTGGTGCCTCCCCCCCCTGGTAACTGAACCTATGGATATTTTATGAAGCTCCAAAGTGCTACAGAAGGCTTGTAGAGAGTAATCTTTTCCATAACAATGTCTTATTTGCTGTTGAGTATTGCAATAAATACATTAGAGGGATATTTTAGTTTTTCAGGATCGTCTTAGTGTATAACAAATATTAAGTATGTACATAGTTCTTAAATTGCTATCATACGATAATTTTTAATTTGCTATTCAAGCTGCAGCTTTTGAGATAATTGTATTTCCAGGTAAGGGTTAGCCTGGCTGAATTCCTTGATACATTACAATAGTCAATGTAGAGAAGTCTGTCATGTTAAGAGAACCTTTAATCCTTTGCATCATACTAAAGTATCATTGTGCTGGACAGTGAAGGTTGTGGCTTTTGAATGAATAAACGTAGAAGTTGGATGAATTACTCAACCTGTCTTTTGTGAAGAGAGTTTAGCACTGTTAAAACTTATTCATGGCAGTAACTTGAAGTTTTCACATTTTGCTGCTCTAAAATTTAGCTTAACACACTTAAATATCTCTTAAATTCTGAACCTAAAGCAAAACATAGCAAATTCTAAGTACAGTGATACCTCTGGATACGAAAGTTTCTGCTTACGAAAAATTCAGGATGCGAAAAGTGATTCGAAGATTTTTATGCCCCAGGATACGGATAAAATTTCAGGATACGAAAACCTTACGAGATCCCAACTCTTTGCCGAGAGTAATTTTAAAAAGCGCGCGCCGCCAGACTTTGAACTTGGGTAGACTCACTTACAGCCTCCCGCTCACCCATTGGTTATCTGCCTACTCAGACGCTAGCTGACGCCATAAGATCCTGCTTTCCTATTGGTCGGCAACTATCCCAGCTTGCCTACGCACGGGCGTTCATCTCTCTCTCTCTTTTCGTTCCGACCGCGATATCGTTAACAGACATTGTGTTGTGTGCTTTCGCTTGTTTGACTTTGTGTTAATATACAGTACATTCGTACGCCACGTGTTATCGTTAATAAACTTTCGTTACTGTGCACTGTACTGTATTAGTGTTTACTATACATAGACTGTATATAACGTTACGTAGTGTATTATATTACGTATTACTGTAGCCATGGGTCCCAAGAATGTTGCCGAAGGAAAGAAGAAGAAGACGATGCTCTCGATGGAGACGAAACTTGAAATCATTAAAAAGTACGAGTCTGGCATGCGTTTAAGTGCGATCGCCAAGGAGTATGGCCGGAATCCGTCTACGATAGGCACCATCCTGAAGCAGAAGGCGGCCATCAAAGCAGCAACACCTTCTAAGGGCGTCACTATTTTCTCCAACAAGAGAACGCACGTGCATGACGAGATGGAGAGGCTGCTTCTTGTGTGGATCAAGGACAAAGAGATCTCAGGAGACACCATCACTGAGACTACAATTTGCCAGAAGGCCTCCGCCATTTTCGGTGATCTCGTGCGTGCTCAGGCCGAAGAAGGAGCAGGAGAAGGAACATCCCAGCAGGAACCCCCAGAATTTAAGGCTTCTCGTGGGTGGTTCGAGAAGTTCAAGAAAAGGACTGGCATCCATTCAGTGGTACGGCATGGGGAGGCAGCCAGCTCGGACACGAAGGCTGCCGAAGCCTTTGTTAAAACGTTCGAGGAGTTGACTCTGCAGGAAGGCTACAGTTCGCAGCAAGTTTTCAATTGCGACGAAACTGGGCTTTTCTGGAAGAAAATGCCTCGTCGGACATTCATCACGGCGGAGGAGAAGAGGCTACCCGGACATAAGCCTATGAAGGACAGGCTTACCCTTGCTTTTTGTGCAAACGCCAGTGGGGACTGCAAGATAAAGCCCCTGCTGGTGTACCATTCAGAAAATCCCCGAGCCTTCAAAGCCCACAAAGTCATTAAGGAGAACCTTCCCGTGATGTGGAAGGCAAATGCAAAAGCCTGGGTAACGAGGCAACTGTTCATTGATTGGGTGAATGTCTGCTTCGGTCCGACTGTCCGAAAATATTTGGAAGAAAACCGCCTCCCTATGAAATGTCTGCTGGTGTTGGACAATGCTCCAGCTCACCCTCCTGGCCTCGAGGAATATCTTCTGGCCGAGTATTCCTTCATAAAGGTCCTGTATCTACCGCCTAACACCACCCCTCTCCTCCAGCCCATGGACCAGCAAGTTATTTCTAATTTTAAAAAATTGTACACGAAGCATCTCTTCAAGAGATGTTTCCAAGTCACAGAGAGTACAAACCTCACTCTGCGTGAATTTTGGAAAGATCACTTCAACATCGTGATATGCCTCAAACTCATCGATCTCGCTTGGCAGGAAGTTTCGAGGCGTACCCTAAACTCATCTTGGAGGAAGCTGTGGCCTGATGCTGTCTCTGCACGAGACTTCGAGGGGTTCGGGAAGCCTGGAGGAGAAGCCGAGATCGTTGACGATCCTGAACCAATTCAGCAGTCTGAGGTGGCTGACATCGTACATCTTGGTACGTCCATGGGGCTGGAAGTTAGCGCGGAAGATATCGATGAACTTATCGAGGAGCACCACGAGGAGTTGACGACGGACGACTTGAAGGAGTTGGAGACGATGCAAGTGAGTGATGTTCAAGAGCAGTTCTCTAGCGGTGATGAGGAGGATGTTGCACCTTTGAAAACGGCAGACATTAAGGAAATTCTTGCATGTTTCCATAAAATGGCAGACTACGTCGAAAAGGAACATCCAGAAAAAGTTTATACCAACCGTGCGCTTCAACACTGCAATGACGTTTGCCTAACGCATTTTAGAAATGTGTTGAAAAGTAGGCAGAAACAAGCTTCAATGGATAGTTTCTTATTAAAGAGGCCAGCGGTATTAGTAGGCCAAGACGAAGGTGAAAGTAAAGAAAAGAAACAGAAAAAAGAAAGAGATGAAGAAGTAGAAGGTGAAAGTAAAGAAAAGAAACAGAAAAAAGAAAGTGATGAAGAAGTAGAAGAGATTTAGAAAATAAGAAAAACGTAAAGTTATAAAAAAGCAAAAAAAAAAAAATTCAATTTTAAGTTTTATGTTACCGTTAAGTGTTAAAGTAATTTTTTCTTTCATTTTATAGTTTTCCATACGTAATGTTAAGTGTTAATTATTTCTGCCATTTTTTTATTTCGTAAAGTTTAAGCGTTAATGTGTTAAGTGTGTAAATTACTGTACGTAGTCTGTCACTTGTTACGTTTTCTGCCTTATGCCATCCTCCTCTGCCGCGACTTCGCTATCGGACATCGTCTCAATCAAAAGGTAAGTTTCAACTTTTTTGTTACACTAATTAACTGTAACCTTTTTTTCAGAGTGTACAGGTACAGTATCAATCATTAATTTAGGTGTACGTACAGGTACAGTAACAATACACCTTCACTGATCTAAATGCTTTACGTACATACAGTACCGTAACTTTTATACAGTACGTACCGTAGTAAAGAAAACGGACCGTTTTCTTTGGGCTTGGGGGGGGATAACTTGGCTATAACTACATTATTGAATAATCTCATAGTGGTTTCTGGAATGGATTAGGCTGTTTTTAACGGTTGTGTTAATTATTGAATGATAGAAATGGCTGCAATGCATGTTTATTACTACAGTTTAGCGTGTTTATGAAAGAAAAGGTGACTTTTTATAAGGCTTGGAACGGATTAGGCTATTTACATGTAAAACGCGACTCAGGATACGAAAATATCAGGATACGAAACCGCATCCTGAACGGATTAATTTCGTATCCTGAGGCATCACTGTACAGGTAATTGAATGCTTAAGATTAGAAATGCCACGTAAGTTTATTTACTTTTATATTTTTACCCATATGAGACTTGAATACTTACTATTTTTTAGTAATTTGAGAAATATTCCTAGCTACCTTGACTATTGTAAACTCCTAGGCCCTGTAATCAATCGATTGATTTTATTTTACAAAGCACAAGGTAATGTATAACCTGGGAGGCATGTCATTTTCACATTCTGCACAAAGCTTACTGAATATTTTCTTTGAATTTACAGATTGAAAAGAAAAATGGTGATCTAGAGGTTGTGCGAGAGATAGATGGTGGCCTTGAAACTATTACGGTGAAATTACCAGCTGTTGTCTCTGCGGATCTGCGTCTTAATGAACCAAGATATGCAACCTTGCCAAATATCATGGTAAGCTTGAGCTATGGGAACATTTGGAAAATGTATTCTATGGTATAGGTTAGTTTTTGTATGTAAAAAAAAAAAAAAGAAACATTGAGCTCATGACGTGTATTAGTGAATATTCATTACTGGAATGGAGTGAGAGAAATTAAGGGGAGGAAGTTGTGAAGAGCTGTAGTGTAAAGGTAAATGGTAGACTAATATGTCAAAGATAGTTAAAGTCAAGGTAAAAGGAATAGTCTTTAGAACAATGATAATAACAGAGAGTAGTTTTAAGAAAAATTTTAGATACTGAAATAGCAGGACAAAGATAGGTAGGAAGGTAGAAGTATTTGACAAATACCCGAGGTAAAAACCATGACCAGATGGTAATTCAATAGAAAGTGGCCAAAAGTAAAGGAAGGAGAGGAAAATCTTTTGTATATTGAGTTAATTCCTCTAGCCCAGGAGAATAGGAGCAGAAGAAATAGAAAAATCATCATCTAATGTAGGGTAGCTTTAGACCTAAATCTAATATGGGTTCATAATAATAATTAACAAAATTTTAAATATCTAAACTTTTGGGATCAATTTGAAACAGGTGTCAGTTTCATTTACTGAGCTTCCCATCACCAGAATGATTCTAATCAGTGACCTGCAGACAGGAATGAGAGTCCTTTAGAGATGAAATACTGAAATTGTATTTAAGAGCTGAAATGATTTTACTGGTATGATTAGATAGTCTCTTACTTAGTTGTAGGTATCTACTTTTTTAAGTTTTTTTTTTGGTCCCCTATAATTTTTTTTTGAGAGTAACAGTGAAGTCTTTTAGGGTACGAAATTTACATAATGTTTTGGCATTTCTATGTTAGCAAAATTAATATTGTTTTGGTTGGAGATATTTTTTTCTATGAATCTTGAGTTGATGTGATAACTGTGAACTCAAAATATTCACTTATATTAAATATAAGTTAACTTAATGCATTAATGATTACCCCAAAGATAAATTGTGTTAACCTTACTATTACAAACTATACTACACTCGACAAACAAACTAAAATCAATATAGACAATGCCTGTTTGTTAAAATACCCTGTGCTTAATTTTGGGACAACTGTAATTTCTTTTATATTCAGGTATATGGAACTTCTCACTTGTGAAATATTAATCCCTAGCAGACATCTGTGAATGTAGTTTAAATGGTTTCTGGAATAATAATTCTATAGGTAAAATTAATCTAAAAAATAATGCTACATTAGTTAGTATGTACTGAGAATTGACTATTAATTTGGTACTGTATACTATCTTGCAGAAAGCTAAGAAGAAGAAAATTGCCAAGATGAAGCCTGCAGACCTTGGTGTGGATACCACACCACATTTTGAAGTTGTAGATGTCTCGGATCCTCCTGCAAGAGCTGCTGGTATTAAAGTAGATGATGTGGACTCACTAATTTCGAAGTTGAAGGAAGTGGGACGTATTTAACGGATATTTCATCCCTTAGGTAAATAGTTTATTCATTTTTTTTTGTATTTTTGCTCTAGATCCCTTTAGGCTTTGACAATTTGAATTACTCTATAGTCTCTCTAGTGATTTGTTAAAGGATTTTAGAATAATAGGCCTTTACATTTTCAATGTCTTGCATTTGAGAAAACAAAACATTTTAAAGTTATGAAATGAGAAATGAAAGATTAAATAATACATGATTTTTTTATTTAAATTAACTCCTGGTTTTATATATACAGTATCTCTTTAATCATAATGATAGTATTATTTAATCCACATGTTTTAGCTTTAGTTTTGATTATTTTCAACTTACAAAATTCTTGGTAACAAAGATTCTCCTTTGTGAGGATGAAAGTTGCATATTTATAGGCATTTTTCTAATAACAGTTATTTACCCCATGGCCAAAATATTGGGGTAGTTAACTACATTTCATAAAAAACTTGACTAATAATAAAAGTTTAATGAATATAAATTAACAAGTTATTTGTGTATATCCAATGTGCAATGAGAGGCAAAAACCTTTTAAAAATTAATACTTTAGATTTATTTTACAGTTTCATTATGTTTAGTCAATATTTATGGATTCTTAATGAATATGCTAGTTACAGAAATAGATTAATTGTTAAAATTCATGAAATTTTTTTTTGTTTCGACAAATCAATACTACTTTATCAGTATTAAAATTTATTTAGGAATAAGATAAGAGAAATATCAAGTATCAGTATTAAAATTTATTTAGGAATAAGATAAGAGAAATATCAAGTTGTAGCAGCCGAGTTGACAATAGCAATATTTTATTTCCACCTAGTAACGCAGTCATCAATATTAATGGGTTTCCTCCTAGTAGTCATCAACATTTATGGGTTTAATGTAACCTTGAAGGGTTTTCTAAATTTTTCTTTGTTCCTTCGAGAATGCAAACCTATTTGTCTAATTTGGGCACTTACAGACAGCTAGTAACACCGGTAATGATTGGTGTCAGGTCAGCAAGGGGTAGTAACACCGGTAATGATTGGTGTCAGGTCAGCAAGGGATAGTAACACCGGTAATGATTGGTGTCAGGTCAGCAAGGGGTAGTAACACCGGTAATGATTGGTGTCAGGTCAGCAAGGGGTAGTAACACCGGTAATGATTGGTGTCAGGGCAGCAAGGGGTTTCACAGGTTCTCCCTAATTATGGACATTTGTTTTTCCAATTTTGGTCGCATGACGTACAAATGTCATAAATCTTGATAGAATATTTTTTCTCGATGTTGGGAGAGAGATTCTAGAACACAAATTGCTTGTGTATTTTGCCCATTTCTTAACTTGCTGTACATTATTTTCAACAATTTTATGTTTTAGTGTATTACTTAAGGTTTGTATTAATCAATTATTCATACGAGATAGTTACTCATAACTTCTGTCAGGTTTGTAGGTTGTATGAAATTCTCAACTATCTTTGGTTTAACTTAATTCTGAGTTCACTGTATTTGTTACCAATTGTCAGTTCATACAAGATAATGGCAGTTAACTTAAGAAGTACAAACATTTCTGAAATGTCTCATTTTTCAATGTGCAGGTGTGGATTGTTTCTGAATAGTTTCTGAGATCTGTAATTAATGTGTTTATTCTATCCATCCGCATCTTTTTATTTGAGGTTCACCAGACGAGTAGTTACTCAATTTGTCCTTCCTGTCTTTGGGAAGAGCTGCATTTTTTCTCTGTTTAAGTTTCTCTCTTGGGATTATCAGTTTTGACAAGGTCATGAACCATGTACCTTTCATCCTTGAGTGAGGTGTAGAAGAGTGGCCGTTTGTGGGTATTAGTTAATTCTTCCTTTGTCTCTATCTATAGGTTAGATATTTTCTATGGATAAGCCTTCAGATTTTCTTGTTTAAAAGAGAAACCAATATTTTTCGTTTTCCCCAACTTTGATTGTAGTAGTCTTTGTTGATTGCACACATTCATCCATGATTGATTCCAGTCAGACATCTACTAGACTTAATTACCTTCATCTTTTTGTGTAGAAATTCGGGTCAAAATCCTACTGGTGTCCAGTTTTCTGTATTACTCTTTTTTATCAGGTCACTAATGATTGTAAATTGGCACTTTTCCTAGAATCTGTGGAGAAATCGGGGTTGTGGTGCCACTAGCTTCTGAATGTCATGGACTTGCTGCAACTGTAAAACATTTTGTCATCGTGAACCTGCTGATACCAGGGCTCTAGCATTTTGACGCTGTGGAAGTGTTGCTGCTCTGACAGTGACATCGGCATTATGATATGTCTTGAACCTGTTGATACATTGTTGCCCCGTAGCTTCAGGGACATCATGATATTTTAATATATTAACCTCAGGTAGCACAGACACTAATATATCAACATTGTGAAGCCACTGCTGCTACCATTTCATTCATGTGACTAAACAATATCTCTGTCGTTAACCAGTCGAGTTAAGACTCTTGGAAAGCATCTAATGTCTTGGAAATGTTGCTGCCTGGGCCTCTGCATCTCCTCTTCATAGATCAACTGCTGTCAGAAAGCCAGCACATTATCTTGCCCTTTGGACCTGCGGCTGGTTTTGCATATACACTGCATATTGATGGTGTTGAATCGTTGCTGCACAGGCATCTGCGAAAGATTTCTACTGTGTATTGTGCACCCATTGCTGCTGTGACACCATCACATGTTGCGAAACTGAAGCTGCCATGGTCCCTGCCAATGGGTCAACATTGTGGACCAGTCACTGTTAGGGCAGCAGGATCTTGCTGTCGGGGAGTACAGCTGCCAAGGCACATGCTTCTTGGCATACTTGCTTTGCTGCTGCCTGGGCACCAGTATTTCGATGCCACAGACCTGCTGCAGCAATAGAACATTACATTATCTCTATGTAGTGAACCTTTTGGAGCACCACCATTTTGACAATGTCACAGTTGCCATTTTACCTGCGCTTCATCTTGACAAGGTTGATCTACTAATGCAGTGGCATGTGCCGAGATGTTTTAATGCTTCTACCAGAATCTTATTGTTGTCAACCTGCAGCTGCTGTGGCAACAGCATCTCGGCAACTGCTCAAGAACTTTATAGTGTGCTGTTGCCTGGGCTCTTGCAGGTCAACATCACTAACCTGCTTAAGCCGTGGCTTCAGTATTATCGTGTATTTGCTGCTGTGGTGGTATCAACATTTCTATGCTGTGGACTTCCTGTGTGCATTGGATGAAGTATCTCAGTGCTGTGTACCCCAGAATATTCCTTATGTAGTGAACATCTTTGTGGAACCAGCATCTCTGTGAAGCTACAGTTGTCATTGTAGCTGCATTCGCACCAGTCATTAATGACGTGGCATGTGCACAAGATTGGATGTTGAAATATTTCTGCCGTGGCATCAGCACCTTTACGTTGAGGACCTTTGGCTTGGGACCTTCATCTGTTTAGTCTAAGTGGATCTACCACAGCTGCAGTGATGGTTCTTGTGGAGCAACTGTTACTGAGACACCATCATTTCAAGATTATGGTACTTTTGCTGAAGTGATACTGGTATCATGACGTCTCGATCCTTTTGCTACTGTGGCACCTAGTATGTATCTCAACGTCATAGCGCTGTTGTGACACTAGTATCTATCGTTGGCAAGGATCTGTTACTGCTGTGACACTAGCATCTGGATATCAAGGACCTGGTGCTTCTGATGAATTAATGGTGCGAAGCTCCTGAGACCAGTACGACAGTGTCTTTGATGCTGAGGACCAACAGCTGCTTGGCCACAATCATCTCGATGTATCTTGACGACATGGAATTGTTGCTGCCCGGACATCTGCATCTTATCATTAACCAGAGCCTTCTGGGGTATCAGCCACTTCAGTGATTAAGTTACTGTTGGGGCAACAGTAGCTGAACTTCATGGTCATGCATATGCCTCGGCAATAGTATTTGTGTTGGGTCCATTGTTACCATAGCTTCTCCACGTTATTAAATTTATTGTCGATTTGCTGTTGCCGTAGTACCTGCACATTTCTGTCGTAGAAATGCGGCTATTTTGGCGCTTGTTTCAGCTATTACACCTAGACTACTACTCGCCAGGCATTTAACCGTGGGGCATACTGTTACCGCACAGGTAGCATGTCGGTGGTGCTAACCTGTTGTTGTCAATACAGCAATCTATAAATGTCTGCATACAGCTACTTTAAGAGTTGCTTAGCATGTTGTGGAAAAACAGCTGCTGGTGTTCTGCATCTTTACTTTATGAATCTATAGCTGCTATGGTTTCAGCATCTTGACATTCTGGGCTTGTTTCAGTTGTTGCATCTGCACTGCATCTCTATGGATCAATATGTTGCTGTGCCACATATGTTTTACCAGTTACTGCCGTGGCACTTGAATGTTTTACCAGTTACTGCCGTGGCACTTGAATGTTTTACCAGTTGCTACTTTGGTACTACATCTGTCTTAAAATCTGTTGTTGGGTTGCTGACACAGACTTGCTATGCATCACATCTGATTTCATGGCTATTGACCACTGCTATTTGCACACTAGGATCTGTAATCCATTGCTGCTGTGGCTTCAACATCCTAACATCTTGGATGTGGACCAGCATCTACGTAGATTTGTTCCTGTTGGGGCAACAGTATCTTGACCTCGTGAACATGCATGTGTCTTGGCAGTAGCATCTATCTTGGATTCAATTGCTACCATGTCACTTGCAAGTTGTGATATTACTGCTGCAAAGGTAACAGAATCTCATTGTCTTAGTACCTGCACACCATCCTGTTGTCATGAAGCTGCTACACCATACTGACATTTTCGTGGTGTTGACCCATTGCTGCCAGCATACCAGTATCTCTACTTTGTAGACTCATTGCTGCCATGGCAACTGCACAGCATCTCAATGTTGGGGAAATACCACTGTTGGGCACCAGCACACCTGCACTTCTTCACAAACGGCATTTATCTGTTTGTACATGCTGTTTGCCCTGTTGCTGCTGTGGTACCTGCACTGCATCTTTTCAGTGAATAAATTGTTGCCTCTCATTGCCGATGACTCATTATTGTGACAACTGCACAGTATTTTTTCATTTGTTGACCCCGCACAGCATCTAGACGTCTTTAATTTGCTGTTGTCGTCTCTCCAACATCACAATGTTTAATCTATTGCTGCTGTGGTACCAACACCTCAACAGGTGCGGGGAGGGACCTTGCATATTTTCTCTTATACCTGGTGGTGGTATTGATGTTGTGAATCCACTGCTGCCTGGGCACTGGCAGCTTGATGTGGGATTGTTGGTACAAGCGCAGCTTGACATTGGTGATTAGTGACTGCCTGGGTAGAACATACTAGGCACCCACTCTTGTTGGGGCAAACAATCTTGATGTCGTAGACTTCCCACTACCAGGGCAAAAGCAGATCTGTCATAGACTGATTTCCTACATTGTATTCCCACTAAGGCCATTGCACTTAAGTCATGAAATCCAGTGTTGTCGTATCATCTGCACATTAACTAGACACCAATAGTCCATTGGTGCCCATCGCACCAATGCCATCACCTCTGTTTAAGATATATAGCTACTGTGGAACCAGCATATGTTGTGGATGTTTTGTAGTGTAAACTTGCTGCTACTGGATCATCAGCAAGTTTTCTCCGAATCTTATACCCTCCACGCCTAGGGTTCTAGCGTCTTCATGTTGTGGGCATGCCGCTGCTATGTAGCGCATCTTTGCGTCTTCATGTTGTGGGCATGCCGCTACTATGTAGCGCATCTTTGCGTCTTCATGTCATTGGCATGTATCTTTGCATCATATACCCTCCACTGCTGAGGCATCAGTAGCTTGATGCACTGTAGTGGACCCCTTGCTTCTGAGGTACTATTTCTTGACATTGTTCCATTATTATGGCAATTGCACAACATCATGTTGATGTGGAACTGTTAGTCATATCACTGGCATCTCAACATTGTTGACCTACTTGTCAGCATTTCTACTTTGTGAACCATTGCTGCTGTAGCACCTGCACACGCCATATTGACGCTATGACTACATCCTAATGTCATGATCCGACCGCTGCTATATCACCAGCATCTATCTGATTTGCAGCCATAGGATCTACATAGCATCTTGACATTGGAGTCTCTGTTGCATTAGTTTCTGCCTCCTGAAATCATAAACCCACCTCTGGTAGGCTACCATTAATTATTGTAGATTTGTTTTGGCTAGTGCATTGGCATGTCGATCTCGTGCATCAGTTCTTGCTTGGGCCATCAGGATCTCAATGTAATTGACCTGCTGCTGCCAGACTACTAGCACATTATATGGGCCATCTGCTGTGGAGCCATTGCAAGTGCACTGTATCTCTACGTCTTCAACCTGCTTCTGCCAGGCCACCGCCATCTTGACAAATTGATTCCGTTTCACTGTCCACCTAACTATGTGAACTAGCTGCTGCTGTGGCACCAGCCTGCCGAGGATACAACTTTGCTGCTGCCAGGGCACCAGTATCTCAACATTAGTTTGTTTTAGCGGTTGCACCTGCTATACATTTAGATGGATTGAACTGTTGTTGGCATGGTACTTGCTGTTTGGCCAATTGCTGCTGTGGCACCAGTATCTCTACCTAGAGCACCCATTGATGCTGGTGAGGGAACCTCCACATTCTATCATAACGTCTGGTGTTTTGACATTGTGAACTCACTGCTGCCTGGCCACCGGCAGCATGGTGTAGTGGGACAGTTGGTTCCACTACACAAGTGCATCTTGATGCCACATTGATCCATTACTGCATTGGCAACTGTACAGCATTTCATTGCCTCGGGGACAACAACTGTTTGGATGCCATGGCATCTACAAAATTGATGTGTATTTGCTACTGCCTAGGGTACTGCATCTTAACATCGTGAACCAACTAACCCCATCTCCAAAGTGGACACTCTGCTACCATAGCACCAACAAATCTGTCATGGACTGGGTATCTTTGTTGTGGACCCATTGTTACCATTGGATTTTCAACGGCATTACAATAGCCAACAAACAATGCTAACAGAGCCAGCAGTATATCATTTTCATTGACCCACTGCAGCTGGCAGTCCTGTGCTGCCGTGTCATCACCACATCAACTGGACATCATGGGTTCATCACCAGTAACACTGTCCGGGGCATAGTGCTGTTGTGGAGCCCACACGTTATCTCTACGTTGTGGACTTCTTGCGGTCAGCAGAATCTCGTGTGAACTTGATCTTCATGTCGTGGACCCACTCTCTGGTTCATGGACAAGCTGCCGTGTAATGCATTTTGGCATCATAAACCCTCTCCACTGCCAAAGCATTGGCATCTTAATGTAGTAAACACCCTGCTTCTGAGGCACCATGTCTTGACTTCGTTGTTCCAATGCCGTCACGCTACTTGCACAGCATCATGTTCATGTAGAATTGCTACAGCCTTATCACCACCATGGCAGGGGCATTGACCTACCGTTAAAAGCACACCAGCATCTTGACGTCATGTAACTGTTGCTGCTGGAACACCAGTTGCCTTATCACCCGAGTGTCATTTCAGTGTAGCAAACAGGTTTCTGCTGTAGCTTTAGCATTTAGACATTCAGGTGTGGCTGCAGTGGCATCTGTGTACATCTGTAGGTGGTGAACCCAACTTTGTGTTCAGGATCTGGATGACGCTGCAGTGGCATGTGTACATATCCCCAACTTTATGTTCAGGATCTGGATGGCCTTGAGCTTTGACAGCGACACTTATTTATGTCAAGAATTTATTGCTGAAGGCATTTTTTTTTTGACAGGAGGGCAAGTCACTGATGTGGAACCTGTGCATAAAATTCACTTTGGTGACTAGCTTGTCAATGGCACCAGCATTATGATAGACCCTTAGTTATCATAGCATCTGTAAAGCGGTTTTATCATCATATAGACTCCCTGCTCACAGGCACCAAATCTGTACATAATGGATAGTCTACTGGCAGTGTACCAGCAACTTGATACAATAAATATGCAGCTATAGGAGCACCAGCATCTTAACGTCAAGGACTTGATGCTATTGTGGCAACGTGCAAAACTTCTCAATTTAATTGGACTTGCTGGTACGGGTCCACTACATCTTTCTGTTATAATCTTTCCACTGGCGGGGCACTGGCAATTGATGTAGTAAATCTGCTACCAAATGACTTTAATGACCCTGCATGCTATTTTGCTAGGCATCAGCAACTCAACATTGTAGCCTTGCTTCTGCCAGGGCATTAGCATCCTGCCATCTGAAATCACTGCCTCTTTACAATTTAAACTCTCTGCTTCTGTAGAATCGCCTTCTGCTGACATAGACCCCCTCCTGCCGTTGCAGCTCTCCAGTATCTATAGTATGTGAAACCATTGCTGACTTGGCAGCTACACATTATTTCAATGTGTCGAAGATGCTGCTGCCTTGCCGTCACCATCTCAACACCATGGACTAAATCTGTACGATGTGGACTGGCACCGGCATTTCAACTTCATAGACCAGCCACTGCTACAGGGCATAAGGATTTTGATGTAGACTGTTGTAAGGGCAGCAGCATTCCTATGATGAGGACTACCTCCAGCAAAGGACCAGCACAATAATGTTATGGCAATTGCTGGTGGGGGCAACTAGAATATCTACATTGTGGATCTACAGTACATTGAGGCACATTTTGCTACAGGAGACACATTACTTGCCATTGCTCTAGCTTCTCTACATTGTTGATCCTACCATATTCAGCATCTAGATGTTGCTAAGCTGTTACAGTGACACTAGTATTGTACATCCAGGATTTTCTGGTTTGGTTTTAGTATCTTATCGTGAAGTTGTTGCTGCTGGTTCACCAACATCTCATTGTGTACCCACTTCTGTCTAGTTATCAGGAGTTTGAATTTGTGAACTAGCCCGGTTTGGCCACCAATATCTCAATGCTGTGGACTGATTTCTGCCATGGGACCTGCACAGCATGTCAGCATAGTGGACCCCTTGCTTCCGAGGTCATGTCATCTTGATTCATATTCTCTTAACAGCTGTCTTGGCAGCACAATCTTTACTTAATTGTTTGACTATCTGTGTAGCTGCTGGGGTGAGGGCAATGGTACCTCCACTTACATGCTTGACCATAGGTCGAGGAGGGGTCCACTTTTATTCACATCTTTCATGGCTTGCTGTCTCAATGCCACCTCATTCGTAGTATATTCAAGTTTCTTCACTATTGGCCCATTAATAGTTGGTTCACCTTAGAACTTGTGTAATCATTTAGTTCATTTCCTTTTGATTATTGTTCTCAGTCCCAGGGAAGTGTAGTACAGTCCTTGGTTTAGAGCAAAGTATCTTCATTCTGATTAACTGCATCAGAAGTGGTGGCAATTGAGGTTGTTCTGGATGACAAAAGATTTTAATTTGGGCTCTTTTTACTTTTAAAATAATGATGCTACAGTCTGTTACATGAAAAAATAAAGATTAACAGTAATTACATTTATGATTCAACCACGGCGACATCACACATCCCTGGCTGAGACAGGGATGTGTGATGTCGCCGTGGTTGTTTAACTTGTATGTTGATGGAGTGGTGAGAGAGGTGAATGCTCGAGTGCTTGGACGAGGATTAAAACTGGTAGACGAGAATGATCATGAATGGGAGGTAAATCAGTTGTTGTTTGCGGATGATACTGTACTGGTAGCAGACACAGAAGAGAAGCTTGACCGACTAGTGACAGAATTTGGAAGGGTGTGTGAGAGAAGGAAGTTGAGAGTTAATGTGGGTAAGAGTAAGGTTATGAGATGTACGAGAAGGGAAGGTGGTGCAAGGTTGAATGTCATGTTGAATGGAGAGTTACTTGAGGAGGTGGATCAGTTTAAGTACTTGGGGTCTGTTGTTGCAGCAAATGGTGGAGTGGAAGCAGATGTACGTCAGAGAGTGAATGAAGGTTGCAAAGTGTTGGGGGCAGTTAAGGGAGTAGTAAAAAATAGAGGGTTGGGCATGAATGTAAAGAGAGTTCTATATGAGAAAGTGATTGTACCAACTGTGATGTATGGATCGGAGTTGTGGGGAATGAAAGTGATGGAGAGACAGAAATTGAATGCGTTTGAGATGAAGTGTCTGAGGAGTATGGCTGGTGTATCTCGAGTAGATAGGGTCAGGAACGAAGTGGTGAGGGTGAGAACGGGTGTAAGAAATGAGTTAGCGGCTAGAGTGGATATGAATGTGTTGAGGTGGTTTGGCCATGTTGAGAGAATGGAAAATGGCTGTCTGCTAAAGAAGGTGATGAATGCAAGAGTTGATGGGAGAAGTACAAGAGGAAGGCCAAGGTTTGGGTGGATGGATGGTGTGAAGAAAGCTCTGGGTGATAGGAGGATAGATGTGAGAGAGGCAAGAGAGCGTGCTAGAAATAGGAATGAATGGCGAGCGTTTGTGACGCAGTTCCGGTAGGCCCTGCTGCTTCCTCAGGTGCCTTAGATGACCGCGGAGGTAGCAGCAGTAGGGGACTCAGCAGTATGAAGCTTCATCTGTGGTGGAAATGTGGGAGGTTGGCCTGTGGCACCCTAGCAGTACCAGCTGAACTCGGCTGAGTCCCTGGTTAGGCTGGAGGAACGTAGAGAGTAGAGGTCCCCTTTTTTGTTTCGTTCTTGTTGATGTCGGCTACCCCCCAAAATTGGGGAAAGTGCCTTTGGTATATGTATGTATGTACATTTATGAATCAGAGTTGTTAAGTACACTTAAGAAATTAAAAGGACTACAGTACTGAAATTTTCCTTCTCTTCCAGAAATGGTTGTTTCATGCAGGAAGAGGAGACAGGAGTGAGAAAGGCAAGCGAGTTACTCAACAATGCAATTTTTATTCTTAAGTATAAATGAAATTGGGTTATACTTTCTTTTATTGTAAATGGAATTAATTTTATAGATTGTACAGAATTATATTAAAAACATGAATATGTTTTTATTTACCCAAAAATTATAAGATTAAACTTTATGAAAGGTGTTCAGTAGTTAATAATTTCTTGCTTTAGAAAAGAATTTAAATGCTTTACATGCATTACTGGTAAACCATTACCTCTGTATAATACTGTACCTGAAACTTTTTTTAGTTTTACCACACTTACGGTATTACAAATATCATCCCTGAAGTTTAATCTATTTTTATATAAATTACAATATTTTAAAAACTAAAAATTTCTGCAATAGGAAATTTAATTTATGATGTAGTTTTCTCAACAAATGAAAGCTAATTTCTTGAAAACACATTTACATGTCTTCCAGCACTCAAACTTCATTACCCTACCATAAATGCCAGTATTTTCCTTTTATAGTCCTTGTACAGTATTAAACCCACAGTAATATTAATTTTATCCCTTTACATCATAAAAAAAAAAAAAATAGGTCAGTAAGCATGTAAGTACTTTTCATACCACTCACAATAGGATTCCTGTTTTTTCCTTTAGATCTTGTAACTCCTTTTGAACTGACAAATGCAGTAAATTTTTTTCCTCCTTGGCAAGGAAAGTACTTTCCACAGCAGTAAGAGACAGTGTTGCCAGGTCACTCATGCTAAGTTTAAAGGCCTGAGAAAAAGAAATAACATTGCTTACTGTTCAAAAACTTTCATAATTAATACCACCACTTTACTATGTATTCCACCAAATTCACGTAGCAAAGAAGTTCATGAAATTAAAATTACATTAAAATTATCTTTGAAATGCAGTACAATTAGCTATAAAATTCCTCCATTATAGAATTAAGCTTAGATTTCTGAGAATTACAGTATTAAATGTTTAATTCAGTTATCAAAAAATCTCTCAAACTTTTCTATAAAAAAGAATTATTTCAATTAAAGTAAAATTATTAAAACTTACTTCAGCACACATTAGAAATTCCTCGCTCAAACTTGTGTTGAATACTCCTTTGTCATCAGTCTGAAAAAGATTTTACAAAATTGGTGATATGATTATACAAGACTTAATTAAATCTCTTAGATAAAAAGATTAATAGTCTAGATTCCAAGTATTGATTTAAGGTGACCTCCTCTGTATGTCCAAACTTTAGTTTCAAATAAAACTGCATCTTTAATAAGACTATTTCTATGCCTCTATTTCACAATCTAGGAATTGAAATGAAGTTATAAATGAACAATCCACAATCTAATTTTAGACTGCAAAACAGGAATTTTAAAGTGGTAAAACCCCTAAATACATTGTCAAACATTGCCATGTAAGCATATGATCGTGGATGAGAATGGCTATGCGTGAAGAAAAACAAAGTTTGGATAGATGTCAACACTAAGCCAGCTTTGAGAAGAAACCCTTATTAAACCTCTGGCAATATTCATGCAAATATAGGTAATATGAGTTGAGAATTGACTAAGACTTAGTGAAACACATCCAGAAAAGTAACCATACAAGTTCAACAGAGTTAAAGCTTGTACTGTATATAGGATGTTCAGACAATTAACCCTCGGAGGCTCCTATGATGCACCAAACGCCCGTACAGTATAGAAAATTTATCCTGCCTTCTAATGCTATTTTCAGTAGGTTGACAGTACGTCATTGCTTACTGTTAAATAAATGTGCAAGTTATGAGCCTGAAAATGATTTTGTCACAACCAGAATTAAAGGGTTAAGAGTCTATAGATATAGATATCTAATTCACATTCCATGGGTTCTTTTAGTCTCCAAATTATATAAATGTACACAAAGGCACAAGATAATCCTTGAAAATTGGCCTAATACTTGAGGTTACCTCAGGCATGCTATTCTATCTTGTTTCTCTTCCTTGTTTTTTTTTTTGAGGTTTCTAAAGTTTATATATTAATGATCCAATTTAATGTAGCTGTTCTTGAAATATTTTATTTTGCTTGTGCATTACTTCTCTTACAGTTTATTTCCTTGTTTCCTTTCCTCACAAGGCTATTTTTCCCTGTTGGAGCCCTTGGGCTTATAGGATCATGCTTTTCCAACTAGGGTTGCAGCTTAGCCTGTAATAATAATAATAATAAAAATATGCAAGTAAACAGGGATGATACCTTTGTATCACTGTTGTATGTTAAGAAATCAATGTAGCCTTGATTTTTTTTTTTATTTTAATGTTTCCTGTTGTAGAGTTGATAAATATTCTGTGAACAACTGATATATTAGAAAATATACGATTCCATTAAAAAAGAATATGAAACCTGCATAATTATCACAAATCTTAATTAGAAAAGTATAGTTGTTCCAACACTGTTACTTACCTAGAACTACCTTCTTAGGAGTTACTGGCTAACTCTACCTAACCGACCAGCTTTTTGTATAGTTTATCTCCCTATTCTTGTTTTCTACGGGGTCAACCTCTGGCAGTGTGGTACATGCCCGAGGCGACCCCGGGGTCAGGCAGCGTGATATCTCAGGTCGAGTCTCCAGTAAGTTTCTGGTCGCGACATGATATACATCTCGCCGCGCTCTCTCTTACCTGTGCGACCCTCGTGTCCCCCAATCCTTTGTGCTTACCGCGTGTTGCCCACGTGTTTTCTTTTCACTTTCCCGTTCATCCTTGTGTCTCTTGGTGTGTTAGCGTTGTGTTATGGAGCATCCTCGTCGTTGCCCTGGGCCTGTGGCTGGGAAGTCATGCGGGGCTTTCCTCTCCGAGCCTGAGGTTGATCCCCACTCCCCGTGTTCCACGTGTAGGGGGAAAGCGTGTTCCCCTACTTCTACGTGCCCGGAATGTGCTGATTGGACTGAGATCCAGTGGGTGCGCTTCGGGACGAAGAAGAAGAAGGCAACTAAGAAGTTGCCTGAGGATTCAAGCTTTTCCTCGCCTGTAGGTTCGCCAGACGATTCGGTAGACCGTAGCGCCCGCTCTTCCCCCCCTACCCAGCGTAGGGGACGGGGTAAGTCCGTTGCGGGGAAGAGACCCATTGTCCTTCCCCAAGAGTCTGATTTTCCTGTGGGGAATGTGTCCAGTGTGGGGCAGACATGTGTGGGGCCTGAGTGGAGTGCAGAAGTGTGGGTAGGAGGCGAGGGCCTGGTGCCCGCAGGTCCCGTCGCCTCGGTAGATCCTATGTGGGGTAGGCCGAGTGCCGATACTTCCCCTGCCTCGTGGCATGTTTCAAGTGCTTCGACCGCCGGGGGAGACACGGAGAAAGGTAGTTCGACGTCTTCGGACCCCGCCACGTGGGTGAAACCTAGGACTCCCTTCAGGTCTCCCGTTAAAGAGCAGGTAGATCAGTGGATCTGTAAAGGACTCGCGGGGACCCCTCCGGCTCCCTCGGCTATGCTACCCCCCGTGTTTCTGCAACCACCCGCACCTGAGAACCGACGTGATTTTTCCCCCACGGTCTTGGACGTGTCGGCGAGCTCCGTCCTCATCCTCGTTGTCGTCGTCATCGGACTCTTCGTCTTCTTCGTCATCAGAGGACGAAGACATGAACCTGATCAAAAGGAAGAGGGAGAAATCCCGAAGGAAGAAAAAGTCTCGTTCCCGCTCGAGGCATGGTAGGAAACGGTCGAAGTCCTCTAAGAAAAAAGTGAAGAGGAGTAAGTCAAAGGACTGGGTGAATGTCACAGTGCCCCGGAGCGAGCTGTTTAGGTTGTCCACAGCCGTGGCCACTTCCGGGTGGCTCCTTAGAGCCTCGCCTTTGTTGTGTCACCCTCCTAGTTCCTCCTTCGACCTAGCCGCCCGGCGGGAGGGCTCGAACCGAGACCCCCGTGCATTGTTTCACCCTACAGTAGCCTCCGCCCCTTCTTCCCTTAGGAAGGATATAAGGAGTATGAAGGAAGGCTTAGCGTCGACCACGGGCACCTTGGAGGCCTTCCTTAAGCACCAAGGGCGCCCGTCAGTCCGCATGGATCCCCCATCCACGGAGCCCCCCGTGGAACAAGGTACTCCCATGACGGATGCCTTTGTATCCACGGGGCAGACCATACCACTGGCAGGCTCGGAGGACGTTGGTACTCCCATGACGGATGAATTCGTCCCCACGGGGCAGCCCGTACCACTGGCAGGCCCGTCGGGCGTTGTTTTTCCCACCGTCACTGCTTACCCCCGTACGGAGGAACTGGTGACGGAAGACCTGGTGGAAGGAGGGGAGTGCTCGACGGACGACATCTCCTCCTACCGTAAGGTACTGGCCCTCATCCGAAGACACCACCGGTTGGATGAGCCCAAGCCCTCAGCTGCAAAGGCAGTACTTTCTCGACTGTCCAGGATGATCGACAGTCCGGTACAACAAAAGCCATCTCTGTCTCTCCCTCTCGCTCAAGACGTAAAGCTGGGGATGGAACAGACCGATGAATACTTGGCAGGACTAGCAGAGGCCCCCAGAAGTCAGAGTTCCTCCAGACTTCTGCCAGGCCTAAAATCCCAGAAACGTTTTTACGTTCCCGAAGGGCATCGCGGCGGTCCCCGTGCGGTGGAAGCAGCGGTGTCCGCGCTGAACCAGGGAACCTCGGAAGACAGGGCATCCACGGCCCCCGTGTGCTTTTCCCCGACGGAAGCATCTATGGTGGAGGACATGGCTCAGGACCTGGTCTACGTGTCCTCCTGGTTGGATTGGTGGTCGTGCGCTTTGGTGGGGTTTCAGGCATCACACGACCTCTCCCTTCCAGAAAATCAGGCCATGCTGCGGGACCTTGTTAGTTCTGGGGCAAGGCTTTCAAATTTTATCGTCCCAGTCTCTGACGGTAGCTTCGAACTGGGTCCTGAGAAAAAGAGATACTGTTTTGAGCAAACTAATGCGGAAGTTGCCTGACAGGGAAGCAAGGAGACTGAGAAATTCCTCTGTGTGGGGGAATGACATTTTCCCCATCAAGTTGGTAAAGGTGAGGAAAGTGAGAGAGACGGATCCTAGGTCCCCGCCTATGAGGAAGACCACGTTTAGGAGAGCTCCAACGGACGTCCCTCACTCCTCACAGACCACACCCTTGCTTCCCAGAAGAGAACTTCCTTCAGCCCCTTGGCTTCAAACCTCGCAACAGCCCACCCGTAGGACCACGGCAGGCCCTCAGTCAGCCTACAGACCCTCCTATGGTAACGCTAGGAGAGGTAGATCTGGCCGCTCCTCCAGGAGAAGGTAGGAGGAGAGGCCCCCTACTCCCGCAAGAGCCCCTAGTAGGGGGATGCCTCAGACATTTTTGGCAAGCATGGCGGGATCTCGGTGCGGATCCCTGGACGGTGACGGTCCTGAAGGAGGGCTACAGACTCCCATTCCTGGAAGAGCCTCCCCCTCTCATCCCAGCCCTGAGGGCTGATTGGCTGGTTCCAAAGGACCCCTTGAAGAGGTTGGCGCTACAAGAGGAAGTAGCGACCATGATCAACAAGGGAGCTTTGGAGACAGTGGAGAACCCCGGCCCGGGTTTCTTCAGCAGGCTCTTCCTGGTGGAAAAATCGACAGGAGGGTGGAGGCCAGTCATATATCTCTCAGCCCTCAACAAGTTCGTCTCAAAGACGGAATTCAAGATGGATACCCCCAAGACAGTGATCGCAGCCTTTTGAGGGAGGGGGATTTCCTCATGTCTCTCGACCTCAAGGATGCCTACTTTCAAATCCCTGTACACCCCTCCAGCAGGAAGTTCCTCAGGATCAAGTGGGAGTCCAGGGTCCTGCAGTTCAAGACCCTGTGCTTCGGCCTCTCGACGGCCCCGCAAGTGTTCACGAGAGTGTTCGCCTCGATCTCGGCGTGGGCACACGAGAAAGGAATTCGACTACTCAGGTACCTGGATGACTGGTTGTTGCTTTCTGCCTCAAGGGAACAACTGAAGGAGCAAGGCGATATGTTGCTCGACCTCTGCAAGGTGTTAGGGATCACGGTCAACCTAGGGAAGTCCCAGCTAGTCCCCAGCACCAGGATGACTTACTTGGGGATGGTCCTGGACACCCAGTTAGTAAGGGCCTTCCCCTCAGAAGAAAGGTTGGCCAACCTGGAACGTATCCTTCAACCCTTCCTGACGGGACCACTCAGGAGGGCCAAGGACTGGCAGAAGTTACTGGGTCACCTGGTTTCCCTGGAAAAATTAGTACCGCAAGGGAGACTCAGGCTCAGCCCGGTACAGTGGAATCTAAAGGAGTCGTGGGTCCAAGGCAAGGAACCCCACAAAGTAGTGCCAGTCCTCCCGAAGACGAGAGAGACCCTTCTTTGGTGGAGCATCAGGTCAAACACGGAGAAGGGAATGCCCTTCGCCTCTGACCCCCCGGAGATGCTGTTGTTCATGGACGCATCGAAGGAGGGATGGGGAGCACACCTGCTGGGAAAATCAGCAAAAGGGCTGTGGTCCAGCGAGGAGGCGTCTCTCCATATAAACATCCTGGAGATGATAGCAGTTCTAAGGGCATGTCGACAGTTCGTACACTTACTGCGAGGGAACACTGTGGCGTTAATGTACGACCGCCACAGTAGTGGCGTCTGTAAAGAAGCAGGGAGGCATGAAGTCAAAGGTTCTCTGGGCTCTAGCCACGGAACTGTTGGAGTGGCCCACAGAAGAAGGGTTGGAAGGTTCATTCCAGGAAAGAGGAACGTGATGGCCGACGGCCTCAGCAGGGCGGGTCAGGTGATAGGTTCGGAGTGGACCCTACACCCGGAGGTAGCTCGAGCAGTCATCCTACTGTGGGGCTCCCCAGTGATAGACTTGTTCGCCACACGTCTGAATGCCCAACTCCCCGTGTTCTTCTCTCCAATCCCAGATCCGTCAGCAGCGTTCAAGGACGCCTTCCAACATCCCTGGGACGGTCTCGATGTGTACGCCTTCCCTCCCTTCAGTTTGATCAGGCAAGTGCTGAACAGAGTGAGAAGGTCGTCCAACCTGTCAATGACTTTAGTAGCGCCCTGGTGGCCGGAGAGAGACTGGTTCGCAGACCTAAAGGAATTAGCTCTTCGTCCTCCTTGGCCGCTTCCGGACAGGCTAGACCTCCTGCGACAACCTCACTTTCACAGGTGGCACGAAAACCCTCGATCCCTCCGCCTTCACGCGTGGAGGTTATCGAGAAGCTCCTTAAGAAAGAAGGATAATCATCGAGAACCGCGACAAGGATGTCTGGGTATCTACAGCGTTCCTCGGCAGTTGTCTATCAGACGAAGTGGGCAGTCTTCCTGAAGTGGTGTGCATCCAAAAACATCAGGCCCTTAGGGGTGTCGATCCAGGACATTGCAGACTTTCTGGTGTACCTGAGAGACGACGTGGGTTCGTCCATCCCAGCCATCAAAGTAGTTCGAGCAGCCCTAGGTCAAGTCTTCCTCCTTAGAGGCATTGACTTGGGAGCCTCGAGGCACATCTCGATGCTCATCTGTAGTTTTGAGCAATCATGTCCCCCCCCAGGAGGTACGGGTTCCGCAGTGGGACTTGGCAAGAGTCCTCAAAGTTCTGTTAGAACCGCCCTTCGAACCTCTCAGGAACATTTTAGACAGAGAACTCACCCTTAAAACAGCTTTTCTTTTAGCCCTGGCTTCGGCGAAAAGAGTTAGCGAGTTACACGGCCTCTCTTACGAGGTCTCACACTCCAAAGGGTGAAGGGAAGTTGTCTTTAGGTTCGTCCCTAGTTTTGTGGCGAAAACGCAGAACCCAGCGTGTTAGGATCCTCGGTTCGAGGGTTTTTCGGTGCCAGCCATCCCTCGATCCGGCAACCCTAAGGATCTCCTCTTATGTCCCGTACGAACTATAAGAAAATACCTGGAGAGGACTGAAGATTGCCACCCCTAGATCAAAAATTTATTCATCTCAACAGGATGAGTGAAGAAACCAGTCTCGAAAAATTCCATCTTTTTATGGCTGAGACAAGTGATAAAGAGAACCTACGAGGCTTCTGGGACCCCTCTACCGGGAAAAGCGAGTCCTCATGATATCAGGGCTCTGAGCACCTCTCTGGCTTTCGAGAAGAAAACATGGCTGTGGGCAAGATCCTGAAGGCTGGGACCTGGTCTAGACAGTCCACCTTCACGGAACATTATCTAAAAGATTGTACGAGAAAATCCTTGGACAAATTTTCTATTGGCCCGGTCGTGTCGGCCCTTCAAGAGATCTAAGGTCATAGCCACAGGGTAACCGTGGGTGTTAATGCCAAGAGACCCTAGTTCCTTCCTTAATCTTACCCCCCCCCCTCCACTTTTTCTTTCCTTCCCCGGGTCGAACGGGCCAGGAAGATGAGGAGAAGACCTTAATCACGGAAAGGTATAACCTTCAAGAAATTGGTTTTGAAAAAGGTAGGACATTTAGACACTAAGTGGGTTTTTTGGATAGTTTTCCCCTACTTTTCGTGCAGTTTTCAAGTGGTCTTAGAATCAAGCCCTTCTTAGAGGTTCCCTCTCTCGCGTGCCTTCCCGTAGAATCCTGATTCCTGCATGACACTCCCACCTCCTAAAGTGTAAGTCTCCTAAGAAAGTAGTTCTAGGTAAGTAACTGTGTTGGAACAAATCACAAATTTTTAAGTAATTTGTATTTTTCCAAACATACTTACCTAGAACTACCTTCGGGTTATGGCCCTCCCATCCTTCCCCGAGAACCTGCAGGATCTAGTAATACCTATTCCAACGAAACTTACTGGAGACTCGTCCTAAGATATCATGTCAAATATTAATATCATGTTGTGCAAAATTAGTCATTCATTTAGTCATGCCTTTAGTAATTTGCTGTTAACCATTTTCTTTTAGTAGTTTTCTAAGTTGGCGTTCCAAAATTATTTCGCTCACAGTCTCTTGTATTTATTTCTATATATTTTAATGATTTGATCCTTAATTAATTGCTAAATAGTATACACAAATTATTCTTAGTTTATTTGAGATCAGTGAACGTTATTTTCTCTGATGATTTTAAATGTTATAGTTTGTAAAGTTTGTGGTTTTCGGAGAGGAAATAAAAGAGAAGAAGAAGGAGCCGCGTCTGATTCAACCCTTGAAAGTTACTGTCTATACCTTTAGTGATTCTAGTAATGTCCCCATAGTGGTCATTTGGTGCCCAGACCAGGGATTAGAACTATTAGTACCCGGTAAGAACTATCAGTAACTTTTTAGAAACTGCACCCAGTGATATAGTTAGAATGGAGCAGTTACATAGGGCAAAGGCAGCGGCTGAGGGCTGGGTGACTAGAGTTAGTAATAGAATAGAGGACTTACTAGTACGAGACCCACCTCCTACCTCATGCGATTTAATAGAAGCTCTAGAAGAGGTGGATAAAAGACTCTTTAAACTAGAAGAAGTGCAGGATAAATTAGAAATGCTACTCGAACCCGAGGAATTAGAAAATTACTTGGAACAAGCAGATCGTGCACGGCTTAGGTCTAGGCAGACTAGGCCGAGATGTGCAAATAGGCTTAAAGATATTTCGGCAGCAGGTATCAGTGATGACGACCGTGGAAGTTCTGCAAGTACAGCATCCATTCATGCAAGGCTGCCAAAACTAGAATTACCAAGATTTGATGGCGAAATAACCCAATGGCAGAGTTTCTGGGACCAGTTTTCGTCCCACATAGACAACACAGAGTTACCAGTCATTAGTAAGTTGACCTACTTGTTATCCCTGTTAGACGGTCCTGCCAAGGATGTGGTGCAAGGCGTGCCACACACCAGTGCCAGCTATAGAACAGTTGTCGACTTACTCAAGGAAAGATTTGGCAAGTCTGTGTGCATTATTCATGCTCATGTCCAAGCTCTTCTTTCCCTTCAAGTACCTGTCAACCAAGGTAAGAGCTACACAAAACAACTTTGGAGACTTCGGGATGAAGTCATAAAGCGTACAAGAAGCTTAGATGCCTTTGGAGTAACAGGCAAGCAGTGTGAGGTTCTCCTAACCCCTATAATTGTGTCTCGGCTTCCAATGGAGTTGAGGCTACAATGGTCAAGAGAGTGTAGTGGCCATGAAAGTGATCTTGAATGGTTGTTAGAGTGGCTTAAAAGGGAAATAGAAGTGCTAGAAAGAAGTGAGATGTACAGAAAAAATATCCCAGCTGCTGGGCCTCATGGTAGAAATGAGGAAAGAAAGAATATTAATAGTAAAGATGGCAGAGATAATTTGTATACAACCTCTGCCTTACATGCGGTTTCTCAAAGTGAAGGTTCAAATTGTGTTTTTTGTACGAAGCTAAACCATAAATCTGAAAGGTGTCACAAGTTTTTAGCATTGGATGGGCAGCAGAGGTATGACAAGATAAGAGAATTAGGTGTTTGTTTTAAATGTTTGAATAAGGGCCATATTTCTAAAAATTGTAAGGTAAGGTGTACTAAGTGTCAAGGTGGCCATAATGTAGTAATGTGTGGCATTAAGGTGAATATGGCCCCCCAAACAAATGTAGAAAATGGTGATCACGTGTCACCTCCCTCAGCTAGTATGTTGTCAGGCCACTATAGTAATAAGACTGTATTACAAACGGCTAAGGTAAAGGTAATGAATAATAAGGGAGGTTTTGTCACTGCTAAATTGTTGTTCGATAGTGGTTGTGATCGCTCTTATGTTAGTAAGTTTAAAGAAATTTGTAAACCTGAATGGGTTACTAGGACTGAAGCCCCTTACAGTAGCTTTGGTGGGCATAGCTCTGGTAAGGATGTAGAAACTAATGTTTACAAGTTAAATGTCTTGGATAATAAAGGTAAAATTATTCCTATTTTTGCTGCAAGTATTCCAAAGATATGTAACCCCTTAGTTAGACCAGTAGTTCCAACCCACATCCTAGATGCTTTTAGTCATTTAGATTTAGCAGATGACTTTGATGATAGTTCTCTTTTAGAGATAGATATTCTTATAGGTTTGGATTACTACTGGAGCCTCATGAATCCTAAAGATGCTGTACAGGTGGGGAAAACTGTTTCCATGAGTTCAGTGTTTGGTTGGGTTTTATCGGGAAATGTTGGCAAGGGGTGTAATTTTACTAAGGTTGTAAGTACATCTTCATTATCAGACTTTGTGTCCTCATCTCCCCAGCTCTTAAGTATATCAGGGGTATCCGATGCTGATATGTCATATTTTTGGGATTTAGAAACTATTGGTATTACTAGTAAGGAATGTAAAGAAGATATCAAGGAAAGTGTAGTTCAAGAGTTTGAAGATAAAATAGATTTTGTAAATGGCAGGTATGAAGTTCAGTTACCTTGGAAAAATAACAGCATTAAGGATTCACTGATGAGTAATGTAAAACAAGCAATGAAGAGATTAAATAAGCTTTCGGTTAGATTTGAGAAAGATGAAGATTTAAAGGATGCGTATATGAAGGTTTTTGATGAATATGAGTCCTTGGGGATAATTGAGGAAATTCCCTCCGAGGACTTGGTGTCACAGGGACCCATTTATTACATGCCTCATAGACCTGTCGTTAAATTAAATAGCAGCACTACAAAGATACGTCCAGTTTTTTATGCTTCTGCTAAGGGGCCTAATGGAATCTCGCTTAATGATTGCATGTTGACAGGTCCTTCCCTAAACCCAGATTTAGTAGAGATATTGATTAGATTTAGACGTTGGCCGTACGTGATCTCTGCTGATGTTGTTAAGGCCTTTTTACAAATTAATGTTCACAGTCAGGACAAAAATGTCCATAGATTTTTGATTTAAGGTAAGGATGGAGTAAGACATATGAGATTTAATAGAGTTGTTTTTGGCAACACCTCAAGCCCCTTTCTACTAAATGTTGTTGTTAAACACCATTTAAGCAATTACTCAGAATGTGAAGCTGTTCAAGATTTAAAAAGAGATATGTACGTGGACAATTGGTTTAGCGGAGCTGATACTGTAGAAGAAGTAGCAACCAAATTTAAGACTGCATATGATATTATGGCTGATGCTAATATGTCCCTTGAAAAGGTTTCTTCCAATAGTGTAGTAATTGCTTCTAAATTTAAGGACAAAATGCAAATTTTGAGTGATGTTGAAATTAATATGGTGCTAGGTCTTAAATGGTCAAATTATGATGATAAATTTTCTTATTTTGGTCTTCATCTGGGTCCTGATTTTGAAATTTCATATACAAAGAGAACTGTCTTGAGTTTGATAGCTAAGGTGTTTGATCCTTGTGGATTTATCAGCCCCTTTATAATGTATGCAAAAATAATATTCCAGGATATATGGAAGTTGGGTATTTCTTGGGATGACAAGTTGCCAGATGAATTAGAGAGAAAATTCAAGAAATGGATTGATAGTACTAGATACTTTAGTTCCCTAGCTATAAGGAGATGTTATTATACAAATGTACCTTGGAAGAGTATTGAACACATTGAAATACATGGATTTGGTGCATGTGTATACTTAAGGGTGTGTCTTGGAAATGATTGTCAATCTTCACTTGTCATGTCTAAAGCCAGAGTAGCACCAATTAAGAAACTTACCCTTCCTAAATTGGAATTAATGGGAGCCTTATTGTGTGCTAGATTGGTAAGATTTGTCGAAAGGGCTCTGGATTTTAAGATCAAACCTGGGATTGTATGTTGGACAGATTCCACTATAACTTTAGGATGGATAAGGAGTGATTCAGTGACAAGGGATGTGTTTGTTAACAACAGAGTTAGAGAAATTCAGCACTTGACACCTCCCAGTCACTGGCATCACTGTAGTGGGTCAAATAATCCTGCTGACTTGATGACTAGAGGGTTATTAGCAGAAAAGCTTATTGGAAATAACCTTTGGTTTAGTGGTCCTTGTAATTTGTCGGATCCTACATTTAGTATTCAGGACGGTGATAACTCCATTATTGTTAATGAGACTGTAAATTATGAATCTGAAGACCATCTAGTATGCTTAAGTGTCCAGACTGCAACTCCCATGTTTGATGTTGAAAAATACAATAATTTTAATAAGTCAATAAGAATTGTTGGGTATGTTCAAAGGTTTATGAGCAATTGTAAAGCAAAAGGTTCAGGGGTTGCTGTGAATACTGGTGGTTTTACTACTGAAGAATTAGATAAGGCTAAAGCAAGGTTGATTTATGTAGTGCAAAGAGAAGCTTTCCCCAGTGAAATCCAAGCTTTGTCTGATCAAAGGTTGATTCCTAAAAATTCTAAATTAAGAAAACTGGATCCATTTATTGATGATAAATGTATTGTGAGGATAAAGGGTAGACTTCAGTTTTCTGACTTGAGTTATGAGTCAACACCCAATCATTCTTCCTAAAGGACATTTCTCCAAGCTTTTAGTACAGTTCCAACATAAGTTTCTAAAACATGCTGGTGTAAACAGCATTGTTTCATCATTAAGATCTAGTTTTCATGTAACTGGTGTAAGAAGAATGGCTAAGACTGTTGTACGGGAATGTCTAGATTGTTGCCGGCACGATAGCCGTCCTTGTAGTCAACTTGCTGCCCCATTGCCTGATTTGAGGGTTACTCCAGCACCTCCCTTTGCAGTTACAGGTATAGATTTTGCAGGGCCAGTATTTAGTGCTGATTATCCAGGAAAGAAATTATATATGTTGCTTTTTACTTGTGCTATAGTTAGAGCAGTGCATCTGGAACTCACGGAGTCCATGTCATTGGTAGATTTTATGCAGGCTTTACGGAAATTTGCTGCTCGTCGAGGTATTCCGAGCGTAATTTATTCCGATAATGCCAAAACCTTTGTCGGGGTCGGTTAAAGTAGCCTTGAAAAAGACTTTGGGAATTAGATATGTAAGTAAGAAGGAATTAGAGACTACTCTTGTAGAAATTGAGGCATGCATAAACTCTCGACCTCTGACCTTTGTGAGTGATGAGCCAGACTTTGAACATTATCTTACCCCTTCTCATTTTATTCTTGGTAGGAATATAACTTCTAAACCCCCTGTTGACATTGAACCATATGTTGTAACTCCAGATGATCTACGTGATAGAGAAGAAATTGTAAATAAAAGGTTGGAACAGTTTTGAAGTGTGTGGAGGAAAGATTACATAGCAAATCTACCCCCTGTAGTTAAGGGGTTTAACCAAAAATGTAGATTGAATGTTGGTAGCACTGTGCTTGTTAAAGAAGATCATATGCCCAGATTACAGTGGCCTATTGGAGTTATTGTAAATGTATACCCTGGAAGGGATGGGTTGATTTGCAGTGTTGATGTAAAAACTAGGAAAGGTATTGTTAACAGATCAATACAAAGACTTCATGATTTGGAGATCAATGCTCACTTGAACCCTGGTTTAAATAATCTTTCTGTGGAAGTCCCTGAACATGTAAATGATGATTCTGAAATGAATATTGATGTAATAGATGATAAGACAGCTGAACAGAATCCTAATGGAAATACTGTTGTTGATGGTAACATGTATTCTAAGAAGGGTTGCCAAATTAAAAGACCTCACAAATTAGATTTGTAAATGACTTGTTTGAAGAATTTGAGTTGTATTGTGACTTCAGTTGATGGTACAGTATGTTATAACTTACAGGCTTGTTATTGTTCCTATGTTAGGATGGGTTGTCCAAATAAATATCCAGACACTCACTCATGTCCTTAGTGTGAAACTTGTTAAGATAAGTGCCTTCGCCCTTATGGTGGGGAGAATGTCAAATATTAATATCATGTTGTGCAAAATTAGTCATTCATTTAGTCATGCCTTTAGTAATTTGCTGTTAACCGTTTTCTTTTAGTAGTTTTCTAAGTTGGCGTTCCAAAATTATTTCGCTCACAGTCTCTTGTATTTATTTCTATATATTTTAATGATTTGATCCTTAATTAATTGCTAAATAGTATACACAAATTATAAGACATTATTCTTAGTTTATTTGAGATCAGTGAACGTTATTTTCTCTGATGATTTTAAATGTTATTGTTTGTAAAGTTTGTGGTTTTCGGAGAGGAAATAAAAGAGAAGAAGAAGGAGCCGCGTGTGATTCAACCCTTGAAAGTTACTGTCTATACCTTTAGAGATTCTAGTAATGTCCCCATAGTGGTCATATCACACTGCCTGACCCCGGGGTCGCCTCGGGCATGTACCACACTGCCAGAGGTTGACCCCGTAGAAAACGAGAAGAGGGAGATAAACTATACAAAAAGCTGGTCGGTTAGGTAGAGTTAGCCAGTAACTCCTAAGAAGGTAGTTCTAGGTAAGTATGTTAGGAAAAATACAAATTACTTAAAAATTTGTGATATATTCATCATTGAGGTAAGAGTATAATATTAGTGGGATAATTAACACCTCTACTATTGTAGCCTTTTCCTGGTGTTGTTTCTGTGGCAGATTCATTTATGCTGAATTTCACACGACTTTTAAAGTGCAACTTTTATCAACCCACTTTTATATTACTGGAAGTGAGAAATAAGTAAATTCTACAAGCAACCTTTAAATTTGTCAGTAATATAAAAGTGGGTTGGTACAATAGTTACACTTTTAATAGTAGTGTGAAATTCAGCATAAATGAATCTGCCACAGAAACAACACTAAGAAAAGGCTACAATAGTAGAGGTGTTAATTATCCCACTTCTATTATACTCTTACCTCAATGATGCTTTTCTATACTTTTCTAATAAAAGTTTTTTGTGATGTCATCGTCGGCGCCCACTCGTGTCCGAGTATTGGGTTCTGTCGTCAGCCATCAGCCTCCTATCTTTGGGGCGGGTGCTTATGTCTGATGTGGCTGTTAAGTCCTAGTCTGTGGTGGAAAAGTCGCGGACAGTGTTAACAAGGGAGGGTAGGTGGTGGTCGGGGCTGTTCTAATCGCTCTCTCCTTCTTCTCCTCCTAGCCTCCTCCTCTCCTTGAAGTCCACAGTGCCATGGTGTACTGTACTCCTCCAGGTTTTCCTGTCCCTGGCTGTTTCTTCCCATGAGGAAGGATCGATGTCAGTTAGAGCCAGGGTGCACTTTAGTTGATCTTTATAGCGCATTTTCTGGGCTCCTCGTGGTCTGGTGCCCTGGGTCAGTTCTCCGTAGAATATCTTCTTTGGGAGCCTAGATGGATCCATCCTATGCACGTGTCCTATCCAGCGGAGGCGGTGGTGGATGATGGTGGCCTCCACGCTGGTCAGCGAGGCACGTTCTAAGACTTCAATGTTGGTGGTGTGGTTCTCCCAGGGGATTTTTAAGATCTGCCTCAGTTTCATTTGTTGGAAGCGTTCTAGGTTTTTAATAACGTTTCTATATAGCGTCCATGTTTCACATGCATACAGGAGCGTGGAGAGGACTACTGCCCTGAACACCATTATTTTGGTGGTCATTGTCAGTGCGTGGTTGTTAAATACGCGGCAGTTGAGTCGGCCAAAGGCGGAGTGGGCTGCCCTGATCCTGTTCTCCACGTCCTTTTTTTTGCTTGTGGGAGCAGATGTTAGGATGCTCCCTAGGTAGGAGAACTGGTCCACCTGTTCTAACGGTTGGTCATTCACTGTGGTATTGAAGTTCGGGAGCATCAGTCCTGGTGGATGTTGGACGAGGGTCTTGGTTTTGTCTGTGTTGACTTGCATCCCAAAACGTTTGTAGGCAGAGTTGTATGCATCTCCTAACGACTGCAGGTCCTCTGCCGTCTGACCTGGGGTGGCATTGTCGTCAGCATACTGCAGTTCTCGCATTGCACACAAGGTGGTCTTGGTTCTGGCGCGGAGTCTAGCAAGGTTGAAAACGCCTCCATCCATGCGGAAACGTAGGTCGACTGAGGGTGTGTCTGGGGGAATCTCGTTGAGCATTGCTGAGGTGTATAGCGAGAAACATGTTGGGGCCAGAACACAGCCCTGCTTCAGGCCGCCGTTCATGGGGAATTGGCCTGAAAGAGAGTTCTGGTGGCACTCTCCCAACCATTCCGTCATGGAGGGCACGCACCAGCTTGACAAAATCGGGTGGGCAGCCATATCTTTTGAGTACAGCCCACATGGCAGGTCGAGGTACTTTGTCGAAGGCCTTTTTCAAATCCCAGAAGATGAACATTATGGGCTGTTGTTGTTCGAGGCTCTTCTCTTGTAATTGTCGCGCGCAGAAGATCATGTCTATGGTCCCGTGGGAAGGTCGAAAGCCGCACTGGGACTCTGGCAGGACGTCTTCTGCGAGAATAAGGTGGTGGTCAAGGAGAATCCGCGTGAAAATCTTACTCGCGATGTTTAGTAGTGATATTCCCCGGTAGTCGTTACAGTTCTCCCTGTCTCCCTTCTTGAAGATGGTAATGATGTTTGCATCGGGGAAGTCACTGAGGAGGGTCTTTGTCTCCCATATTTTCAGTATAAGGAGCATCAAACGGTTCCTCAACCCGGGACCACTGTGAGTGAGGAGCTCCAACGAGATGTCTGGCCCTGGGGCTTTGCCGGGTTTCATGCGCTGCAGGGCCTTGTTGAAGTCCTGGATTGAGGGTGGTAGTGCCATCCAGTGACAGACGGGATGCTGCGGGGTCATTCGCAGGAGATCATCTGGGGTGTCTGCTTGGTCATTGAGGAGGTTCTCAAAGTGAGACCTCCACCTGGCCAGGATGCCCTCGCTGTCGGTGATGGTCGTGGCCCCATCCGCGTCTTTCAGGCCGCCCACTGATGACCGTGTGGGACCGAATATTTCCTTTGTTGCTGCATAGGAGCTGCGCAGGTCACGTTGGTCAGCGAAACTTGCTATTTCTGCAGCTTTTCTTTGCCACAAGGTGTTCTGGGCTTCACGGATCCCTCTTTGGCAATCAGCTTCAGCCACCTTGTGAGCACATTTGTTAGCTGCTGTTGGTTGGTTTTCTAAAGTCAGGCGTGCTTGTCGTTTGTGATATATTTATGCAGGTTTCATATTCCTTTTGAATGGAATCAAATATTTTCTAATATATCAAAGTCATTCACAGAATATTTATCAATTCTACAACAGGAAACTTAAAAGAAAAAAAAATCAAAATTAAGGCTACATTAAATGGATATACGACAATCCATCGATAGACTCAGTTAAATATCCACTTCCCTATGAATACAATACTAATTTTACACTTAGATTTTTTCATGTTCTTTTGACCTACTGTAATTGCTGAAGGGGATGGTGGACCTCAAATTGATTTTTTTTATTAATTTAAGTTTGTTCCGACACAATATACTCACCGAGAACTACTTTCTATAGGAGTCACTTGGTGACCTCTCAATCTCGACTAAGATTTTCCCGCGTTACCCCCCTATCTCGCTCCATATAGTTTCTACCCCCGCCGCCAGGATACGCCCTGAGGGCAGGATCAGGGCAGGTCACTGCCTTCCCGGGTCAGCATCCCCATTAAGTTCTTGGTCGTGAGATGTGAAACATCTCACACTCTCGCTCTCTCGATCCTTTGGCGCGTTGTGATTCCACGTGTTTCCAGTGTGGGGACTTGTGTTTTTTCTGCGTAGTGCGTTATTCGCAAGTGTTTTCAGTACGTCCCCCTTGCGTATATCCAGTGTTCTTGTAACTCGATAGTGTTGGCCCTTCGTGTGCGAACGATGGAGCATGTGCGTCGTTGCCCTGGTCCTAGAGCCGGAAAGTCGTGTGGGGCTTTTCTCTCTAAGCCAGAAGTGGACCCTCATTCCCTTTGTTCCACGTACAGGGGTAAAGTTTGCTCCTCCTCGGACACGTGTCCGGAGTGCGTAAGTTGGGACGGCATACAGTGGGTACGATACAGTACCAAGAAGAAGTCGTCGTCTAAGCGTTCCCCCAAGAAAGTGAGTGGCGTGTCCTCTTTACCGTCGGTCAGTGATCGGTCCGACGAAGCCTCGGCCTCTCCGTCTCCTTCGCAGAGGAGTGGGCAACAAGCCCCCAGTGTTATAGTTAGCCATAGTGTTCTCCCCGGTGAACCCAGTGTGAGGGAGGAACCAAGGGCTGGCCCCTCTGGAGAGAACGGAAGGGCCGTTAGTGCTTCGGGTGAATCGGGCCACGTGGCAGGGGATCACGCTTCCTCGGAAGACCCAGTATGGGGCAGTGTTGCTATTTCGGAGTCCCCCCCGCCCTCGTGGGCCGGTGCGTCGGGCTCTCCCCCTCCAGAGGACAACCACGCTAGAGTTCGCCGCCCGAGTAGCGATGCTTTCGGGTGGAAATTGCCGAAGACTCCGGGGAGGTCACCGCTAAGGATGGACGTGTCCCTGGGCCCCTGGCCTCCTAGCAGGGATAGAGTAGACACAGTGCCCTCGATCTCTACAGCAGTTCCCGAAGACTTCCTTCAACATCCTGTCTCGGACGATCGACGGCAAAGAGCTTCCCCCGCGCATCACTCAAGCAGCCGTTACGCGAGGAACGTGGCGCCCTCAGACTCTTCGGAGGCGGATTCATCCTCCGGGGGAGAACTCAGGGAGAAACGACACCGGAAGAGAGAGCGGGCCGAAAGCGATCGTTCCCGCTCCAGGTCAAGGTCGCGGCACAGCAGGAAGCGCCCCCGCTCTCACTCCCGTAAGTACAGGAGGGATGCCTCTCCCGGCGGCGAGTGGATCTACGTCCCTTCAGGAGACTCCAGAAGGCGCCGCTCTCCAGACTCTCGGTCCAGTGAACGAGCCTCTAGGTTGTCGCTACCTATGCACAGCCTAGAACCACTCGACCTGCCACGCAGGAAGGACCTCGCTCTTAGGCATAAGTCCTCGAGGCCTCCGGTTCACCCCGCCCAGCGGGGGGAAACGCGCTTCCGAGAAGGCAGCCCGACCGAACCAGCCCAGCTGGGGCGGTCGTCGAGCAGGAAGGACCGGTTCCCGTGGTCGGGTCATCCCACCGGGACCGTGTCCTCCGCTTCCAGAGCCTTGGGGCAGCCGAAGGTCCTCCCGGAGCCGGTGGCTCCAGCCCTACGGCGAGACCCACCCGCGTACGGAGCGCCCTACGGTTACGGGTCAACCTCCCTGGAACCAAGAGGAGAACGTCCTGTCTACCGTCCAAGCACGGCGCCCCCACGCCAAGCCGAGGCCTCGGCCGACGGAGGCGAGGCTTCCCCGTCGGAGGACTCCGCCTACAGAAGGGTGGTAGGTCTCATCAGGAGGCTCCATGGGATTCCAGAACCCTCGGCGCCTAAGGTGAATGCCTGGAGGTCGAGCCTCCTGAGATACACTCACCGTGACGTCCTGCCGAAGTCCTCCCTGGCCCTTCCTCTCGCCCCAGACCTAGTACTGGGACAAGAATACATTGATAACTTGGTGGCCAGCAATGCGGAGGCCCCCAAGTACCAGAGTGCCTCCAAACTCCTCCAAGGTCTCAAGCCACAGGGCAAGGTTTATGTTCCGGAAGGACGGCGCCCAGGTCCCTGTAGGGTGGACCCAGCCTTGGACATCCTGGGACAAGGCGGCTCGGACGAAAGGGCCTCTTCAGCCCCTGTTTCCTTCTCACCCACTGAAGCCGCCATGATGGAGGAGATGTCAAGAGATCTTGTGAACGTCTCCTCATGGCTGGACTGGTGGGCCTCCACGTTGGTGAACGTACGAGCCTCCACAGACCCCGACGATCCTGAGCAACAAGGTCTCCTGACGGACCTTCTCACCTCCGGGGGGAAAGCCCTCAAGTTTATGGCTTACCAAGCACTCTGCTTGACGGCCAACTGGGTCCTTAGAAAACGGGACAGTGCTTTCTAAGTTGGCAAGGAAAATCCCGGACAGAGAGGCCCGAGTGGTTCGTAGCCTACCCCTAGGGAGTGAGTCGCTGTTTCCTCTGAAGGAGCTAGAAGTGCTAATGGAGAAGGTGTCCAAGAGGAGAGAGACCAACGCTCCCAGACAAACATCCTCCAGGAGGCCTCCCTACAGGAGATCAGTCTCGGATAGTGCCGTGACTCCTCAAGCCACCCCCGGCTCTTCGAGGAGGGACGCCCCCTCCTCCTCCTGGACAACAACCCCTCAGCCCTCCCGCAGGGGAGCTCCAGCTTCTGCCAGCTCCTTCAGGTCGGGTTACTCCGCCTCGAAGAGAGGCAGATCAGGCCGCCCCTCTAGGAGAAGGTAGAGGGAGAGGCCCCCTACTCCCGCCCAAGCCTCGGGTTGGGGGATGCCTCAGACCTCATTGGCAAGCATGGAAAACGCATGGGGCGGATGCTTGGACGGTGTCCGTCCTGAAAGAAGGCTACAGGGTCCCCTTCATAGCGGATCCACCCCCTCTTATTCCAGCCACCCGGACAGAATGGTTGGCTCCCAGGGACCCGTTGAAAAGGGCCACCCTTCAAAAAGAAGTTTCCTCCATGTTAGAGAAGGGAGCCATGGAAGAAGTCCTTCTCCGAGGGCCAGGCTTCTACAGCCGCCTGTTCCTGGTGGAGAAAGCAACGGGGGGGTGGAGACCAGTGATAGACCTGTCGGCCCTCAACAAGTTCGTCAAGAAGACGAACTTCAAGATGGACACCCCAAAATCCGTCCTGATGTCCTTGAGGGAGAAGGATTTCATGATGACGATCGACCTCAAGGACGCGTATTTCCAGATCCCGGTCCACCCGTCGAGTCGGAAGTTCCTCCGGGTAAAATGGGGCTCCCAGATCCTGCAGTTCAGGACCCTCTGCTTCGGCCTGTCGACGGCCCCTCAAGTGTTCACGAGGGTCTTCGCGACGGTCTCAGTATGGGCTCACGAACGGGGTATCCGTCTCATCAGATACCTGGACGACTGGTTGCTCCTTTCCAGCTCAAAGGCCCTCTTGGAAGAGCAAGGGAAGGACCTCCTCCAATTCTGCAGGAGTCTGGGAATCATTATCAACCTGGAAAAATCGAACCTAACTCCATCCAACAGAATGGGGTACTTGGGTATGACGTTGGAAGACAGGATACAGAACCTCATCAACATCATTCAGCCGTTCCTGTCGGAGCATTCCAGGAGGGCGAAAGAGGGAAGATACGGCTCAGACCCGTACAATGGAACCTCAAGGTCCTATGGTCCCAGACAGGCTCTCAGAAAGCGTTGATTCCGGTCCTTCCGGACACGAGAGCAGCCTTAGAGTGGTGGCGATGCCAGTCGAACTCCCTCAAGGGGATGCCCCTCGGGTCCTGTCCCCCAGAGTTTCTCCTGTTCACAGACGCCTCCAGCCTAGGGTGGGGAGCCCACCTGCGGGAGGAAACAGCAAGCGGTACCTGGTCGGAGACCGAAAGACATCTCCACATCAACGTCCTGGAACTAAAAGCAGTACAGAAGGCATGTCTGCACTTTGCAAGTCGGTTGAAGGGAAATACCATGGCCCTAATGTGCGACAACGCCACGGTGGTAGCCTACATAAAGAAGCAAGGCGGCATGAGGTCGAAAGAACTGTGCGACCTCACCATAAACATCCTGCATTGGGCGGACGAGCACCAGGTGGTACTTCTAGCAAGGTTCATCCCCGGGAAAAGAAACGTGCTAGCCGACGGCCTCAGCAGAATGGGTCAGATAGTAGGGACGGAGCAAGGGAAGGACCTCCTCCAATTCTGCAGGAGTCTGGGAATCATTATCAACCTGGAAAAATCGAACCTAACTCCATCCAACAGAATGGGGTACTTGGGTATGACGTTGGAAGACAGGATACAGAACCTCATCAACATCATTCAGCCGTTCCTGTCGGAGCATTCCAGGAGGGCGAAAGAGGGAAGATACGGCTCAGACCCGTACAATGGAACCTCAAGGTCCTATGGTCCCAGACAGGCTCTCAGAAAGCGTTGATTCCGGTCCTTCCGGACACGAGAGCAGCCTTAGAGTGGTGGCGATGCCAGTCGAACTCCCTCAAGGGGATGCCCCTCGGGTCCTGTCCCCCAGAGTTTCTCCTGTTCACAGACGCCTCCAGCCTAGGGTGGGGAGCCCACCTGCGGGAGGAAACAGCAAGCGGTACCTGGTCGGAGACCGAAAGACATCTCCACATCAACGTCCTGGAACTAAAAGCAGTACAGAAGGCATGTCTGCACTTTGCAAGTCGGTTGAAGGGAAATACCATGGCCCTAATGTGCGACAACGCCACGGTGGTAGCCTACATAAAGAAGCAAGGCGGCATGAGGTCGAAAGAACTGTGCGACCTCACCATAAACATCCTGCATTGGGCGGACGAGCACCAGGTGGTACTTCTAGCAAGGTTCATCCCCGGGAAAAGAAACGTGCTAGCCGACGGCCTCAGCAGAATGGGTCAGATAGTAGGGACGGAGTGGTCCCTACACCCGGAAGTGGCCAGACTCATCGTTCAACGCTGGGGCTCCCCGGTGATGGACCTCTTCGCAACAAAGCTCAACGCCAAGCTACCGGTCTATTGCTCCCCGGTACCAGACGAAGGAGCAGCCCTAGAAGACGCCTTCCAGCACAAGTGGGACAACCTGGACGTATATGCCTTTCCCCCCTTCACGCTGTTAAGGCAGGTGCTCAACAGAGTAAGAGCATCCCAAAACCTAAGGATGACTTTGGTAGCGCCCTGGTGGCCGGAGAGAGAGTGGTTCGCGGATCTAAAAGACCTGGCAAGCCATCCGCCTTGGCCTCTGCCCCCCAGGCCAGATCTGCTGAGTCAACCTCACTTCCTCAAGTTCCACGACAACCCTCTCTCTCTTCGCCTTCACGCCTGGAGACTATCGAGCGGCTCCTGAAGAAGGAGGGGTACTCCTCCTCCACAGCTAAGAGGATGTCCCTATCTATCTATATACCAAGGCACTTCCCCCAATTTTGGGGGGTAGCCGACACCAACAATGAAACAAAACAAAAAGGGGACCTCTACTCTCTATGTTCCTTCAGCCTAATCAGGGACCCAACAGAGTTCAGCTGGTACTGCTAGGGTGCCACAGCCCAACCTCCCACATTTCCACCACAGATGAAGCTTCATAATGCTGACTCCCCTACTGCTGCTACCTCCGCGGTCATCTAAGGCCCCGGAGGAAGCAGCAGGGCCTACTGGAACTGCGTCACAATCGCTCGCCATTCATTCCTATTTCTAGCACGCTCTCTTGCCTCTCTCACATCTATCCTCCTATCACCCAGAGCTTTCTTCACACCATCCATCCACCCAAACCTTGGCCTTCCTCTTGTACTTCTCCCATCAACTCTTGCATTCATCACCTTCTTTAGCAGACAACCATTTTCCATTCTCTCAACATGGCCAAACCACCTCAACACATTCATATCCACTCTAGCCGCTAACTCATTTCTTACACCCGTTCTCTCCCTCACCACTTCGTTCCTAACCCTATCTACTCGAGATACACCAGCCATACTCCTCATACACTTCATCTCAAACACATTCAATTTCTGTCTCTCCATCACTTTCATTCCCCACGACTCCGATCCATACATCACAGTTGGTACAATCACTTTCTCATATAGAACTCTCTTTACATTCATGCCCAACCCTCTATTTTTTACTACTCCCTTAACTGCCCCCAACACTTTGCAACCTTCATTCACTCTCTGACGTACATCTGCTTCCACTCCACCATTTGCTGCAACAATAGACCCCAAGTACTTAAACTGATCCACCTCCTCAAGTAACTCTCCATTCAACATGACATTCAACCTTGCACCACCTTCCCTTCTCGTACATCTCATAACCTTACTCTTACCCACATTAACTCTCAACTTCCTTCTCTCACACACCCTTCCAAATTCTGTCACTAGTCGGTCAAGCTTCTCTTCTGTGTCTGCTACCAGTACAGTATCATCCGCAAACAACAACTGATTTACCTCCCATTCATGGTCATTCTCGCCTACCAGTTTTAATCCTCGTCCAAGCACTCGAGCATTCACCTCTCTCACCACTCCATCAACATACAAGTTAAACAACCACGGCAACATCACACATCCCTGTCTCAGCCCCACTCTCACCGGAAACCAATCACTCACTTCATTTCCTATTCTAACACATGCTTTACTACCTTTGTATAAACTTTTCACTGCTTGCAACAACCTTCCACCAACTCCATATAACCTCATCACATCCCACATTGCTTCCCTATCAACTCTATCATATGCTTTCTCCAGATCCATAAACGCAACATACACCTCCTTACCTTTTGCTAAATATTTCTCGCATATCTGCCTAACTGTAAAAATCTGATTCATACAACCCCTACCTCTTCTAAAACCACCCTGTACTTCCAAGATTGCATTCTCTGTTTTATCCTTAATCCTATTAATCAGTACTCTACCATACACTTTTCCAACTACACTCAACAAACTAATACCTCTTGAATTACAACACTCATGTACATCTCCCTTACCCTTATATAGTGGTACAATACATGCACAAACCCAATCTACTGGTACCATTGACAACACAAAACACATATTAAACAATCTCACCAACCATTCAAGTACAGTCACACCCCCTTCCTTCAACATCTCAGCTTTCACACCGTCCATACCAGATGCTTTTCCTACTCTCGTTTCATCTAGTGCTCTCCTCACTTCCTCTATTGTTATCTCTCTCTCATTCTCACCTCCCATCACTGGCACCTCAACACCTGGAACAGCAATTATATCTGCCTCCCTATTATCCTCAACATTCAGCAAACTTTCAAAATATTCCGCCCACCTTTTCCTTGCCTCCTCTCCTTTTAACAACCTTCCATTTCCATCTTTCACTGTCTCTTCAATTCTTGCGCCAGCCTTCCTTACTCTCTTCACTTCTTTCCAAAACTACTTCTTATTCTCTTCATATGACTGACCCAATCCCTGACCCCACCTCAGGTCAGCTGCCCTCTTTGCCTCACGTACCTTGCGCTTTACTTCCACCTTTTTCTCTCTATATTTTTCATACTTCTCTATACTATTACTCTGCAGCCATTCTTCAAAAGCCCTCTTTTTCTCTTCCACTTTCACCTTCACTCCTTCATTCCACCATTCACTGCCCTTCCTCATGGTATAGGATGTCCCTATACCTAAGAAAATCCTCTACCGTGGTCTACCAGGCGAAGTGGGCCGCCTTTACGAAGTGGTGCTCGACAAAACACATAAGACCTCTTAAAGCTTCGGTCCCTGACATAGCTGACTTTCTCGTGTACCTTAGGGATGAAATAGGGATGTCAATCCCAGCTATTAAAGGAGTACGGGCAGCCTTAGGCCAAGTCTTTCTCCTGAAAGGCATCGACCTGGGGACCTCGAGACACATAGCGATGCTGATTAGAAGTTTCGAGCAGTCCTGTCCTCCTCAAGCCAGGAGAGTGCCCAGATGGGACCTGGCCAAGGTTCTGAAAATGCTGTGTCGTCCTCCCTTTGAACCCCTCAAAGATATCGGGGACAAAGACCTCACCCTCAAGACAGTCTTCTTGCTAGCCTTGGCTTCAGCTAAGAGAGTAGGTGAGATCCATGGTCTGTCCTACGACGTGGCACACTCCAAAGGGTGGAGGGAGGTATCCTTCAAGTTCGTACCCTCCTTTGTAGCGAAGACTCAGAACCCAGCAGTCTGGGACCAGAGGTTTGAAGGTTTCTCAATTCTGGCCATTCCCAAGACAGGCAATACGGAAGACCTGAAGTTATGCCCAGTCAGGACGCTCAGGAAGTACCTGGAAAGGACGGCTCATCTCCGCCCAGGTGCCAAGAACCTCTTCGTCTCCTCAGGTGTTAATAAGAAGCAAGTCTCCAAGAACACTATTTCCTTCTGGCTGAGACAAGTCATCACTAGGACTTATGAAGAGGACAAGGTGGCAGTGCCAGGCACTCCCCGCCCCCATGACATCAGAGGCCTGAGCACTTCCTTGGCCTTTGAGAGAAACATAGCAGTGGGACAGATCCTACAGGCCGGCACTTGGTCGCACCAGTCGACCTTCACTGTCCACTATCTCAAAGACTATTCAAGAAAGTCTTTGGATGGATTCTCCATTGGGACAGTCATCGCCGCCCTTCAAGCTGTGTAGCGGCAGGCTAGAAGACGTCCCCAACGGTGAATAGACTCGTCCCTACTTCTTCAGGAGAAGATTCAGTAGAGAAGATGTTAAGAGGTGAGTCTTAAAATAATAAGCGTAAGGTTCCGCAGTTACCCTCTATCCGCTCTCTGATAAGCCCCGCATTCCTTAGCCCTCCAGGCACTATGTGCCAGACCAAGTGGCAGAATGGCTCTCCCGCCTCCTAAGGTGTAAGTCTCCTATAGAAAGTAGTTCTCGGTGAGTATATTGTGTCGGAACAAATAAAAAATTTTAAACAATTTTTATTTTTCCTAACATACTCACCGAGAACTACTTTCGGGTAATGGCCCTCCCGTCCGTCCCCGAGTGCCATTCTTCCATTGCCGAGTGGGGCTAAACGTCGAACTTAATGAGGATGCTGACCCGGGAAGGCAGTGACCTGCCCTGATCCTGCCCTCAGGGCGTATCCTGGCGGCGGGGGTAGAAACTATATGGAGCGAGATAGGGGGGTAACGCGGGAAAATCTTGGTCGAGATTGAGAGGTCACCAAGTGACTCCTATAGAAAGTAGTTCTCGGTGAGTATGTTTGGAAAAATAAAAATTGTTTAAAATTTTTTATTTATTGAAGGTTCATCTTTTTTCAGATAAAATATTGTACCCATTTGCAATAAGTATTTTTGCATCTATAGTAGGGGAGAGGGCAGATGGTCTCCCTCTCTTTTGACTGGAAGATGAAAAGCTATTGGGATTCATTTACCTCCAATAGCTCTCTAGCATAGGATTTTTCTAAATCTGACAATGATGCTACTCGAGATGAAAGTCTCATGCTGTTCATCCGATGTGTGGCAGATTTACAAAGGGGGTGGTGCGTTTTTGACGAGAGGCACAATCTAAATTACGAGGCATGATAATGGCCTTGGGAGGTAATGTCGCAATAGAATGCTTTACATTACCTAGTCTAGATGGTTTTGTAATTTTTTCTGGATGTCCTGCACCCCTAAATTTTAAGCCCTTGGCATAACTTTTAGTTTTTCTTAGAAGTTGCCTAGTATATCCTACACTGAAATGCTCTGCATCAGAGTTCTGAACAGCAGCTTCTTCCATTTCCTACTGAGGACATTTCTTGTTAACAGCTTTGAGATTCTGGTGACAATTAGTGCACTTTGAAATAGAAGTGCAAGGTCCGTGCTCAGGATCCGTACAATTATCGTAGGACTTTTCTTTTTTGCATACTCTTGATGGATGTCCAAATTTTTTGCAGTTCTAGCATTGTAAAGGTTTCTGCTTATAGACATGAACTGGAATTCTCTCATTTCCAATGTATACATAGGAGGGTACCTCATGGGCTTGAAATGTTAAAATAATCATAGTGGTTCTGGGAATCTTGTGAACCTTCCATACTTCTCTAGGGCCCATATCTATTTCTTCATTGAATTCATAAAGATCTTTGTTAGAAATAATCCCTCTACCATAACTGAAATTCATATGCAGTTTGATATCTACCATTAAATTTTCTTTCTATCTTTATATTATTTACCATAATAGCCTAGACTGTTCTACATTTGGCATGAATTAAAATGAACTCCTTGCCAAATCTAGAAATGTCTCCATGCTCTATAGTGCCTAGTTGCTGTTGTATTAGTTTACTAAATTTAAAATAATGGTATTCTTTTCACTTTGATGCAGCTATAATCCACATTGGTGTTTCAGGCTCTCTCTTTTCAAGCTTATTTTGGAGTCTATAGATTCATTTTGATGCCAGGCACTGGGGCAATATATGCCAAGGTTTCTTTTGCATAGTGCTCCGATAATCTCGCTTTTATCAATTTTAATTTTTCAAGACATCACAGACTGCTTTAGAAGCCTTCTCGTAATAATTAAAACAGATCCGTGCTTCCCATTTTTCATCTTCTTCCCTGGTATTCATACTTGTTTCAGAGACACCTTTCCATATTCTTTAAAAGTTATCCATAATGCTTCATAATGACAGCTTATTGGCAAATCGCAAATATGAATGACTTAAATTTCTGAACATTGGAGTGGTCCTCTTTTATTCCGAAGTGGGCAACAGGATTTTCCCTAATAGAATTGCCAGAGGTCGTCAACAGCAGTTTTTTTTTTTTTGGGGGGGGGGGGGGGGGTGCTCTTGTTGGTTAGTTTACCTGGTTGAGAATATTAAGAGTATCGTACGTTGGAAAGGAAATTGGCATTCTCCACTATCGGAACAGTATACTTACCAAATGGTCCACGCCATTCCCTGCCCGAAGGATAGCAACAAAACAGATATGAAGACTTAGGTGTAAGCTAACCCTGCCTGTTAGGATCGAGACCAAAAAACTATGGAATCATCCTCCCCATATATGTAATGATGGTGTTCTGGCCATAAGCGAGAGTCCTACCACAAGGATTGGATCCCCCAGGTTTCCGATGACCCAAACCTTAGGAATAATTCCGTCAAAAAGTCCAAATCATTTACAGGATGGCCGAGATCATCCAATACTGTACTCTCATATAGCTTTGAATACAAATACCTCCCAACCATGATCCCTGTCGTGGAAATATCCATGCCATTTAAAAAAGAAAAGAAAAAAATTAAAGGAAAAAAGGATAAAAATATATATGCATATATATAGCTATATATAAAGATAAGGGAAATATTACTCAGAGTTAGGACAGCAGGACAAAAGTAAGTTTATAAAATTAGGAGGAGGCCACAGTAATATTCAGAAGAAATAGACAAGAGAAATTTCGATTCAAACTGGAGGAGAAATTTCCCCAAGTTTGTAAGCCATCTAGCCTATCACAATGCTTCAACATGGTAACAATATTCCATGTTGAAGCATGAGGATTTCCTCAAGGTATCTCTTCATCGTTGAAGGGAATTATGGGGCTCCTGAAGCAGCAAAGTCCCACTTCTTCGTCCATGAACGGGAAAATAAAAGCGGAGCCCCTCCATTCCAGTCGGCACTGCGTGACAAGACTAGAGCAAGGCATAATAGAGGAAAAATTTGCAGCTCTCCAAGTGTGACATCCAAGCCAACAATGATCACACTGCAAAAAGCAAAGAGATCCTTTGAACTCCTCTAAGAGAGAGCAAGTCTTTCACGCCTTTCCAGACAAAGGATAACACTGATGACAAGAAGGGTGGCGCATCTCCCCTTCAACACGGTGGCAGCAGACTCATTCTTATTTGAGAGGGAATCAAACCAAAAGTAAAGTAATACTGTTAAATGTCCCTCTGAAACCTCCCCATCCTTATAAGCTAAAGATGGGTAGTAGGGGGAGACTATAGGTCTACCCGACGAGTTATCAGCAGACATTGCCTGGCCCTAGCTTGGATGGAGAGGGGGCCTGGGTACTGGTCTTATGTACACTTAGATTCAAAAGTCCGCCGACACTCAAGGGGAATCGTTCGTCAGAGGTCTCTAGTGTTACCATGACAAAGCAAAGAAAGAGTTGGTCTTCTTACTACATTCAAGGAAATGGGCGGAGACTTGTCCAACCTTAGCGAACGCTTAAAAATATTACAAATCGAGTTGCCATATTTCATTCTGTGGTATCATTTGTCCCTCGAGTATTCACTACAAATACATAAAACACACACACACACACACACATATATATATATATATATATATATATATATATATATATATATATAATTATTTTTACTATTCTTTTGAGGAGCCCAGTAGACACTTTCAATGGATGGGTAGGTGGGGGGGGGGGGGATTACTCCTCCCCCGGGCAGTCCGACACAGAAGAATTTGAGGAAATACGGAAGTCATTTGTATTTTAGAGGTTGTGGAAAGAGGTAGAAATTCTTAGATACAACTTGTAAAATATTGTATCATTGCCTCAATCTAATTTGATAACCGTTAATGTTCTAAGAAATATGGCTAACCTAATTCATTATTAGTTAATTTGTAGTAGCTAGTAGCAACCGAATAAATAGCCTTTGTTGTACTAAGGTTGATTAGTAACCAAAGTTAACTATTAACTTTGCATAATAAATAATCTGTGATGGAAACAGTAAATACTGATGACTGCATAGCACTTTGAATACAATCAGAATTTAGTTTATTGAACCGAAAAGGAGTTGTATTGCGGTAAATGAGACCATTATAACATTCTAGCAAAACCTTAAAGAAATTTGCTTTATTAATAAATCATATATAAAAGTCTCTTGTCCTCAGAACGACAATTTTCCAAGATTTTGCAATGAAAGTAAGAAATACTAATTTTCCCGTAATATATTCTCAAATTTTCCAAAAAAATATAAGCGCAGGGGGCATGAGCACAAAATGATTTCCTACACTAATACCTTGGCTGTAAGTTATCAGTGATTATGTAATTACTAGTAGCTTCATCTTCAGAAAATTACGTAGCTTGATTACGCTGACTTCTAATAATCGTGATTCAAATAGGCGTAAGTCCCCATGATCAAGTTCCTATTTGTGTTCCTTTCATTCATTCGTTTATTAAACATCCTCTGCATTTTTAAGAAAAATTGCCTTTTTCCCCGGTATTCATCTAAGGCCGTCAATTTTAGTTCCTAGTTTCTCACTATCCCTCCACATAAGAAATCTCTCCTGAGCGGCAGCAAAAAACACCTGCACTTGACCATTCCAACCTGGAACCTTTCAAAATTTGTGTGAAGCCAAGCCGAGATATTCTTCAGCTGGATTAGAAAATAAGGCATTTTGAGCACTATTTCACTCACATTTTTTATACAATTTCAATCACATTCCTTTATAATTATTCCAGTTAAGGAAAATATCTAGGTTGATTTAAAAGCAAACAGGCAAATTATCCTACAGAGTACTTTCGTAATGAGCATATTAATTGGTAAACTTGTGGTATATGGAGGACTACAGAACATAATGATCTATAGTAACTAAATAGTATAACTTAGAGCCGGACAAATGTTGGTATAAGGATTCTTTCTAACGAATCCTTCAAACACTCATAAGACAACGCCTCTCTAATTAAAGCTATTATTGTTCCAAAATCTACCATTATGTGGATGAGCATTTAAGTCTAACAAAATAATTACGTTATCGCTACTCGATGATAACTATCTCCAATTCTGCCAAAGGGCCTCAGAAATTATCAAGCAAATTAAAGCTCTTGTAATAAAGATTGAATTAGCAACACAGCAAAGATTTTACAGTATATATTTAAAATTCTAGTTTAAATGTCAATGCTAACCTTTCTTAGCCACAAATACGGGTGGAAAAGGAAAAGTAAAAAATTTGATGAATAAAGGGCAAGTGACTTGCGAACTAAAGACTGAGAAGGCACATCCCCTTGAATCTGAATGACTTGGGAAATATTTTACAGTAAAGTATCCTTATGTATTCCAAAATGTTCCTATCTATGAATATCTAAAGGCCTATGAAAGTCTTAAGCAACCAATTTAGCATTCTAAAACTAAGTTTTTGGAAGCATAATACAATAATTTCTATTGGAAACATTGCAATATCAAGCGAAAATTTCTCCTGATATGCATGAATGTCTAGAATTCAATTTATATGGTGACCAATTACTACATTCACTACTGTAATCTCTCTCTCTCTCTCTCTCTCTCTCTCTCTCTCTCTCTCTCTCTCTCTATGAATGTCCTCAAGGAGTCAAGGCTCGTATAACTCATATATGGCGTTTTTATGAATACTTTACAGCATCGAGCCATAAATGAAACTGGAACAAGACTAATGTCGGATTTCCGAACAATATAATGTAGCTGTTAACGGAAGGAATTGTTAAGTTATGCCACTCCATAATTTCTACATGCTTATACAGATTCTAGATTTATATACATAAAGTGAACCCTCGCTACTTCGCGGTTCGACCATCGCGGATTTTTTCCATAACCCATATATATATATACATATCGCGGATTTTCCGGAAATTTCGAAAATACCGCGAAATCTGAAGACCCCAAATACGATATTTCGTTACCTGTAATTCCATTAATACTGTAATTAGTAATATCTGCTCTTACTGATTGTTCATTGCATTACATAGGATATATAATTCAGCACAGAAAGAAATAAAACACGAAAAGAGAATGTGATCATACGATAATTCAGTACTGTATACAGTACGTAGTAAAATTAAATCGAACATGAAACGCAAATCAGATGCAGTCATACCATATTAGAATGGTGTAAGGCTGCTGATGGCTACTACTGTACTACAAATGTAATGGATGTGCTTCTTTTCCATGAATCTTTTGTATGTATACGTACGTAGTACTGCATCCAATAATATTCTTTGTTGCAAAAATCACATTTCGAATAAGCGTACGAGAGAGAGAGAGAGAGAGAGAGAGAGAGAGAGAGAGAGAGAGAGAGACATCCTACAAAAGAATAAAATAGCATACGTAAAGCTATTATTATTATTGTTATTATTATTATTATTATTGTTGTTGTTGTTGTTGTTAATAAAATTATTATTGTTATTATTATCATTATCATTATTACTGTATTATTATCATACGATAATTAGTACTGTATACAGTACGTAGTAAAATTAAATCAAAACATGAAACGCAAATCAGATGCAGTCATACCATATTAGAATAGTGTAAGGCTGCTGATGGCTACTACTGTACTACAAATGTAATGGATGTGCTTCTTTTCCATGAATCTTTTGTATGTATACGTACGTAGTACTGCATCCAATAATATTCTTTGTTGCAAAAATCACATTTCGAATAAGCGTACGAGAGAGAGAGAGAGAGAGAGAGAGAGAGAGAGATAGAGAGAGAGAGAGAGACACACACATCCTACAAATGAATAAAATAGCATATGTAAAGCTATTATTATTGTTATTATTAATATTATTGTTGTTGTTGTTAATAAAATTATTATTGTTATTATTATTATCATTATCATTATTATTATTACTGTATTATTATCATTATTTATTATTATTATTATTAAAACTGTACGTACAGTATACGCGGGGTATCTTGTACTTTAAGTTGGTAACCTACGCATCATATAAGACGGGTTGGGATTGGTTCAAGCGCTGATAGATGACGAATCAGAACTCAAGTTTTGTTATCTAGCCTGTGATTGGTGTTTTGCCCGCATCTCCAACCCGCAGCATCTAGGTTCTCGCGGCGGCCACTTTCTCTTACGCCGTATCGCTGAGTAGACGTTTTTAAGTTTGTGAACTTTATTCTGTGCTGTGTGCGACTGTTTTAAGTTGAACTTTTTGTTGAACTTTGTGTAAATCCTACTGTACAATGCCTCCCAAGCGTTCTGCTCCTACTAAGGCTGGTAGCGAGCCTAAACGCCACCGAAGGATGATGACGATTGCTGAGAAGGTGACGCTTCTTGATATGTTGAAAGACGGTAGAAGCTACGCGGCCGCAGCGCGCCATTTTGGAATCAATGAATCCACTGTTTGCTATATCAAGAAGGACGAGGCGAACATTACAAAGACGGCTGCAATCACCTTTAGCAGATCAGCGAAGCGAGTCGTTACAACACGTAATAAAACGATCGTACGCATGGAAGGTGCTTTAGCTGTGTGGATTGACGACTGCCGGAAGAAGAACATAGCCTTGGATACGAACACCATCCGAACAAAGGCTTTGAGTTTGTATGAGAATTTTGCTGCAAAGGAACCTCAAGACGACGACGGCAACCATGCTGAAGATGATGATGATGCAGATGAACCTCAACCAGGGACATCCACTGATTCCCAGCCTCAGAAACAACGTTTTTCCGCCAGCAAAGGATGGTTCGCGAAGTTTCAGAAACGCTTCGCCCTGAAAAGCGTTTCCCTGCATGGCGAGGCTGCTTCGGCTGACACTGCCGCTGCTGAAACTTACGTGAACCAGACGTTCAAGAATATTATCGCCGAAGGTGGATACAAGCCGGAACAATTGTTTAATATGGATGAGACCGGCTTGTTTTGTAAGAGAATGCCGTCGCAAACTTTCCTGTTCAAAGAGGAAGCCAAAGCCTCTGGCTTTAAAGCATTCAAGGATCGCGTTACCCTCGTGATGTGTGGCAATGCTGCTAGATTTTTGCTAAAGCCGGGGCTTATTTATAAGTCGAAAAATCCTCGCGCTTTGAAAAATAAGAATAAGAATCTCCTTCCCGTGTACTGGATGCATAATCAAAAAGCATGGATTACAAAGATGCTGACCTCCAACTGGTTCCACCAGTGTTTCATCCCGCAAGTCAATGAATATCTCGTAGAGAAGGGCTTGCCATTCAAGATCCTTCTCCTTATGGATAACGCTGGTGGACACGCAACTGACCTGTCGTGTGAGGGCGTTCAGGTTGAGTTCCTGCCACCCAACACCACGTCATTAATTCAACCGATGGACCAGGGGGTTATCAGGGCGTTCAAGGCCCTCTACACGAAGAATACCTTGGCGGACCTCGTTGCGTGTGTGGATGCTGCCCAAGATGATGAGGATGAAGATTTTAACTTGAAGGCATACTGGCGGCAGTACACCATAGCCACGTGCCTGAAGAATATCCAGAAGGCACTGCAAGAGATGAAACCTGCAACTGTGAATGCAAGCTGGAAGAAGTTGTGGCCCCAGATTGTTTACGACGACGAGGGATTTACACCTGCTGAGATTCAACACTCTGCAATACGGAAATCTGTGCAGTTGGCTGCCATAATTGGAGGTGACGGGTTTGGCGACATGACGACTGAAGACGTCGACGAGTTGTTGGACTGCCATTCCCAACCGCTAACTGACGCAGACCTAGAAGACCTGACGAAATCGGCAAGCGAAGAAGAGAGTGAAACCCAGGAAGAGACCCAAGAAAATGTCGAAGAAATGGGCTTAACACTAGAACGGCTTGCCAAGGTCTTCAACCATATAAAGGAGATGAAAGAAATGTTGCAAGAGTGGGACGAGGATATGGTTCGGTCTATGCAATTCTCCAACAAGGTCGATGACATCATGACTCCCTACAGGATGCTCTTAGATCGAAAAAAGAAGCAGCGGCAACAACTTCCGATCACAATGTTCTTCCAGCCTCGCAAAAAAGAGCCAGTTCCTCCTGCTAGTACGCCTTCGGAAGAAATTGAAGAAGTTGAAGAGGTGTCCCAAGAAAAGACACCTCCGTCTGAAGAGACGTAAAATACTATCATTGGCTGCACAGTAGAAGACATCATCAGCTTCATCATCATCATTTCTACTGTGCAGCAAATTCATCGCCATCATCATTCAAGTTTTTCTTGAACTTCTTTCGTGGTGAGTACAGTAACAATCTTTATTTTTTACTTTAATATTCTAACATTTTAATATTTGTGCCTGTTTTATAGTTTAGTACTGTATGCATCAAGTTAAAGGGAAGGTTTTAAAAGTCTACATGTTGTAACCTATCATATTTTTTTTTGTTTAAAATTTACATTTACGTTCGTAAAACAATCTCTCTCTCTCTCTCTCTCTCTCTCTCTCTCTCTTGTAAATTGATTTTTTTTGTTTAAAATTTACATTTACAGTACGTACGTAAAACAATCTCTCTCTCTCTCTCTCTCTCTCTCTCTTAAATTGTTTTCCTGCTTTGCTACGTACAATATGTACTGTACAGTACTGTATGATTTTATATAGATACGGTAAATTATATTTGTAAGGTAACATATTTTGTAAATGCTTTTACTGTAAATATCATTATTTATCACTTTCATCATGCACGTTACATGCCTTCTTTGTTCTGAGCGTGGTTGTTTACCGAGCGTACAGTACTTTATGACGCCGTCGTTTCAGGCGGCGTCATAAAGAAAAACATTTCATTTGGAAGTCCTAAGAAAAATTAAGTAAAACATTGGTAATAACAAAATCAACATACTGTATAATCAATATAATCGATGCAAAAACTAACCTATACATATATGTGTACACAAAATGAGTTTGTTTCTTCATTATGATCAGAGATGAACGTAAACAAAACATTGGTTGCCATTTTTTATCGTGCTTTTTAGCGTGTTTAGGAAACGCATGATATAAAATCGCCTTTAATATTTGTGCCTGTTTTAGTTTAGGGTACTGTAGTACATGCATTAAGTGTTCTGTACATTAAAGGGTAGTTTGTTAACAGTACTACGTACAAGGGAAGGTTTTAAAAGTACGAATATACATGTTAAATGAATAGGTAAATATGATGTCACTACTTCGCGGATTTTCACCTATCGCGGCCGGGTCTGGAACCTATCTACCGCGATAACCGAGGGTTCACTGTATACATATACATATACATGTATATGTATGTGTATATATATACACATACATATATACATATATATATATATATATATATATATATATATATATATATATATATATATATATATATATATATATATATATATATATATATAATATATATATATATATATATATATATATATATATATATATATATATATATATATATATATAATATATATATATATATACAGTAGGGTCCCGAATTATGCGAGAATTTGGTCGATGAAAGGCCTCGTGTAATTGGAAATTCGTATATTTCGAAACACATCATGGCGGCAAACAGCAACCTACCCGTCAATTTTTTTTCACTCCATTTCTTGCTTTCTAGCTATATATATACTGTATATACACTGTGTGTGTGTCTGTGTGTGTATGTATGTGTGTATGTATGTATGTATGTATATATTATATATATAAAACATATATATATATATATATATATATATATATATATATATATATATATATATATATATATATATATATATATATATACTGTAGCTTTTATCTTAACAATACTGTAGGAAATCCTTCTTATAGATTTTTTTTTATAAAATGCTGTACAAAATTTCTTTTATGGATAAATAAAACAATAAAAAGTTGTTAAAGTTTTGATAATTTTCTATGACTGTAGTATTTACTACTGTACTATGCATAGCTTACTGTTTTCAGTATTTTCCGAATGATGTAGAATTATTTCCTATAGATACAAAAAACAAAAAAGGGTTTTCAAGGTTTGATACAGTACGTATCTAGCAATAGTTAAAAATTACAGTATAGTACTTTATATCCATGATGACACTCCCACACGTAAACACGGCCACTAGGCGCAAGTGTGCACTAGGCTGCTGTACGATAATCACGCTTTTTTTTTTTGCCCTGAGCGGTCATTTCACTAATGATAATTTTTCAAAGTTAATATTTCTTTATGCTTATAATTCGTAATCATAGTTAAAAGTAGGGATATTAATTAAATGGTTGAGTAAAAAAAACAATTAATACTACTATTATTTAATTTCAAATGGCTACATAATACTGAATATTCTAATGGGTTCTTTTTATCTTCAATCGTAAATCTTACGCCTGGATAAGCAACAAAAGGAAAGGGATAGGTCTCTCCTCTCTCTCTCTCTCTCCATATCGTTTCCTGTATAGTTTTCAAATATGTTCGTTATACATTTGTACATTATTTATCCACTTTATTCTCTCTCTCTCTCTCTCTCTCTCTCTCTCTCTCTCTCTCTCTCTCTCTCTCTCTCTCTCTCTCTCTCTCTCTCTCTCTCTCTCTTTCTGCGTTTCCTTTCCCTTTATAGTTTTGTGAAATTTCGTTGTCCAGTCATTCGGTAATGAGAAGTCATTTTCGCTTTCGGCATCGAAAGAAAACTTTGTTTCTTCAATATACTCATCACTGGAGGATTCAGAACTAGTGCTCTCATTATCAAACAGGTTATCATCATCAAATTCCACAACAAGAATATCATTTATTTCATCTAAAGAAATAACCTTCCTCTTTAGACCTTTCATTACAAAAGGAACAACAAATAACCACTTATGCATGAAAGCCCGAGCGCACTGATAGGAAACCACAGTTTTGTAACATCAAGCTACCTTCAGAAAAATAGTTGCCAGACATCATATAAGTTTCTATTCACAGTCCCCATATGCTGAGAGTGTTGCCAAGTGGTGATCCTATACTTACTATACGAGTAAAGTAACATCACGAGACTGACGGCTTGTAAAAGGCAATTAAAGTCATGAACGGAATATACAGTTGAAGGCGGTACCGAGTAGATCGTGGTGAACGATTTATCACGTGGGTGACGCTCAACAGGTTAAAAAAACATTTTATATAGTTCGGTATTTTCTCTATCCATCCTCTCCCAGAAAACCTTCAAATGTGAATTATCGGAATGTGTGCAGATCTTGACAGTGCGATAACTAGTTAGCGACTGAGAATAAAAAAAAAATAAAAAGCCCGATTGACGATGCTGATGAAGAGGATATCGAATACCGATTTTTCCCTAATTGATTTTTTCTACGTTCTGTCTAATCCAATGTACAGTACATTCTTATGTAAAGGGCGAACCCCAACATTTCTTAATGCTGCTACACTTTAATTATAGATATTTTACCACTTATTTATAATCATTATTTATAATAACATCTTTAGTAAAAGCTCTTCAATATCACTTTCAGGAGTAAATGCGTTTATGATCGACGATGAAACGTAAAAAAAAACGTTTTCCTTTTAAGAAGGCGTTTTTTAAGGGAAAAAAAAAACACGAAACAAAATTGCTCATATTTCATATATTTTGATTTTCTAAGGATAAATAAAACATTAATTATAACATTATTATTACATAGTACCTGGTAAGATATCTTTTGCCGCAAAAGTTAACCTATAGACAGATGTTAAAATTGGTTAGCGAGTTCGTTATGATCGGCGATGGAACGTACTAAACAAAGTAATGGGTTTGGTTGTGTGACATGTTTGGCAGTAGCATGATATAAAATAGTCTTTATTTTGATGGTTTTTAATTTAAAGTTTAATGAATAAGGATTTTTCACCATAATCACAACGTAAGTATAAAAATTAATTAGTACAAATATGGAATATTATACATATAGGTGTTGGACAGTTAGGCTAGGCCTAGCGACAAGTTCACACAACAGATGGGCAAACCTTAACATTTTTCATCCAAAACTAGTCTTAAAATGTTTGAACAGAAATCTTTCTCTCACATTCTCCCCCCCCCCCCTTCTCAGACATCGGGGAACCATCACCCCCCCCCCCCCCAATACAATTAAGAAAACAATAGATTTCCTACGCTTCGCAGTGCTTGACTCGCGGATTTAGAATGCTCCTCGCAGATACAGGAAAATTAATTTTTAAAAACTATCGATCGCGTAATTGAGGAATCGCGTAATTAGAACACGTGTAATTCGGGACCCTACTGTATATATATATATATATATATATATATATATATATATATATATATATAATGTGTGTGTGTTTTGTGTATTTGTATTGGATAGTTGAGATGTCAAATGATACCACAGCATAAAATATGGCAGTAATATTTTCCAGCGTTCGCTGAGCTTGGACAAGGCTCCGCCTATCTCCTAAGAAGTAGTAAGAAATGAAACTCTCTATTTGTTTTGTCATGGTAACACTAGAGACCTCTGACGAGCGATTCTCCCCGAGTGTCAGCGGACTTTTGAATCTAAGTGTACACATGGTCAGTCTCTATAGCATTGTTACTGTCCCTTGCCTGCCATTCATGAGTGGTAATACAACAACTAGCTAACAATTAATTAAAGAAACAAATATTAAAACAGCCAGTTGAAGGCACCAGGAGTATGTACTCTCTGGCAGCTGAAAATAGATCAGTGGCCTGTTGGGTCAGAGGGGATTCGCTACCACCCAGTAGCAAGTACCACTACCTCGTTAAAAATTTCAATAGCTGCCTTCCAGCTGAAAAACTTATATTGAAGGATTAAGGTTTGTATTCTAGTAGAAACAACTATTGAATTTATTTCAAATTTTTTTTTTCAGTGCACTTTGCAAAACTATTCAGAGCTTACACATATGATGAGTGGGTGACCTTCATTTCTCCAGTGTTTAAAGTGATGATCTGCAATATTCTTGACTGTTCCAGACATTATGTTTGATGATATACATATTTCTGCAATGTAGAATGAGAATGCCTTATAAAATCAAATTAAATTTTAAGTACAAATATACTGTGTAAAAACAACTATGAGCAACTGCCATAAAACATTCCAGGAACCAATTCTTTGCAATAACATACCATCCATTTTCTTGTGATTTTCAAAGATTCAAAAGGTTTACAATGTACTGTACAATAAAAAGTGGTTTAAAATATAAATAAAATGTACAGATTTATATATGAAAGTTCTTTAAGAGCCTTCCATAATTTTAACCATCTTTTTATTATTAAAGAATATTCTACAAAAAGAGAAAGTTGAAAGCAATGTTTTAAAGTGTAAACTTCATGGATAATATGCACAAAAATATTTTACAGTATCAAACTTTATTTTACTTCAATAGAATTTTACTTATGCTAAAGATTACTGTAGTGTAATGATGTCCACAGTCAATGCAATATTACCTCTATTACATTATCATTATTAATAGCCAAGCTACAATCACAGTTGAAAAAGCAGATGCCATAAGCCCAAGGGCTCCAACAGGGAAAAATAGCCCAGTGAAGAATGGAAATATGGAAATAAGACTATGTGAAGTAATGAGCAATTAAAATAAAATATTTCAAGAACAGTACCATTAAAATAGATCTTTTACATATAAAAAGACATGTGTCAGCCTGTTCAACATAAAAACATTAGCTGCTAGTTTGAACTTTTGAAGTTCTACTGGTTCAACTACCCAATTAAGAAGAGCATTCCACAACTTGGTCACAGCTGGGATACAACTTTCAAACCACTGTGTAGTATTGAGCCTCATGATGGGGAGGGCCCGACTATTAGAATTAACTACATAGCTAGCATTACGAACAGGATGATAATTTCCGGGAAGATCTGATGTATCAGAATTATGAAAAAAGTTATGCAACATGCAAACCGAACTAATAGAAAGATGGTGCCGAGATTAATATCTACAGTAGATCAGGAATAAGAAATTTAATAGAACGTAAATTCTGGAATTCCCATGGATTTTATTGAGTAGCCACATTAGAAATCTCAGAATATAGTAATTCTATATGATTAGATGTGGTTTGGCTTTGTAAAATTTCAGAACTCTAAAATATGCAGTATACAGGGAATACTTTATTAGAGTTTTAGTATATCAAAAGTTTTATGGAGTTGCTTGCTTAATGCAAGAGGCGCAATCCATTCCGAGGGAACTGCTTTTGATATGAAAAGTAATAGGACAAACCTTTAGATTTTCCCAATTATTCTTCTCCCCTTTTCAGACTAGCATCCTGAGGATCCTGATCTTAAACTATCCTTATTCTTAAGGAGAGGTACCAATTTTCTAATAGATGCCTTCGTCCTCACCACTGTCTATAATAAGGGGTCAGTTGCCATACTCTTCAACTATTTCTATCAAAAGTATGACTTATTTACTAATAGTCACTTGGTGCCAAGTACTAGAGACCCCTCTCAATTATGAGTGGTTCATGAATGTTAATGTGCAAGAATGGCACTTTTGTTGCTAATGCTCAGATTATTAGCTTGTTTTCTATGAGCGCTTAAGACTTCCAATAACCTTTTATGAAGAGTGGCTAGTATAGACAAAAAGATTAATTGGGGGGGGGGGGGGATTTGTCAAACTAGACTATTGTATCCATCAATGTCATTAACTCTCACTTCTCTCTTGGGAGAATAATAAGTTGTCTGAACTACTTGGATCCTAGAGACCAGTTCTAAGAGAACAACTTTACAGATCTCGTCCAGCATCTACTAATTGTGAGAATTCGCCAAAACAGCTAAATGTCCAGAGTGTAATTTTCTCCATGAGTTTACATCAGAACTTCTCAACTTGCCTGTTCCACTAGCTACATCCTTACCTGGACCTTTCTTGCTTCTCTAAGCTCAGGTCCATAGTTGACAAGAGGGCTGAACCTTAAATTGCTCTTTCTGCCGTTGAGGTAGGATCCAAAAAATAATGTACTCCTCAAGAAGTAGAATGGTGAAGGTGTGTGTTAAGGTGAAACTACAGGCCATCAAGTTGGAAGACTCAAAACTTCCCACAAACCTCAACTCCCTTCTTAGTCCCAGAAAAATAGGGCACTATTCAGACCCATATAAAAAAAATTCCTTTTTTCATCAACTTTCTCAGCAACTTTACTTATTTCCATTATAACATAAGCATGACGTGAGGTAATTCAAGCTTATTACTGGTTTCCAGTAATAAGCCACCACGAAATTTTACCATGTTTAACTGCCTTGAACTTCCTTCATGGTTACCACCTGTATAATGTTAATTATCTTATTGTTCAGACCTGAATTAATCTTGCTAATTTATGTGTACTGTATTTGGAAACTCATCTGACATGGTAATGAGAGGGAGATAGGTATGGCGAGACCTACTGTAATGGTATCTTTTATACATTTCTTGTGAGATGCTGACTTTCCCAACTTTTACAAGAGTTCCGGGGGACACTTACCGAGATTTTATATCCACGAATGTAGGTTAAATGCAGAAATGGGGGAAAGAATTCTAGACACCTTTCACATTCCTTGTTTTTAATTGATTTGGAAAATTCTGATATGGAATGTCTTATGGTAAGGAGGGTAGTAAAACTTTCCAAAGATGATCATAAACTAGGTAGCAAAGGTATGTAGATTTATTCCTTTGATATGAGGCAAAGTTGAAACTAGACTGGATTGATTTGAAGTTTTTTGGCATCCTGACTAAAGTCATTGACACGGATATTATTAAAGAATAAAAGAATATTCAAGTAAATCCATAAAAGCAAAGGTGGTCATTATAAAAGTTAAATGGCTTTCAGAAGCCCTGCTTTAGAAATCTGAAAATACCGCTAGCACAATAAGACATGTCCAAGAAGGAGGAACCTGGCATCCTCATCACGAGCCTGACACACATCTATTTCTTATGGTACCATGAGTGGAGCATTCTGTCAACAAAGGCCTCACTGCCAAGGCTACGAAAAAGTTGTCGCAATATGGCTGGTATTGGCCAGTTAGCAGAAAGTCATGGTCATGTGTTATCCGAGTGTGACCAATGCAGAGACGACAGAGAAAAGTCTCCCACTTTCGGGGTATTATGTTATAATTCCAAGGGGATATAACATTCGTTATTTCTCTCAATTTATTAGATGAAACTAAAGTGAACACTTAAAAGAACAGTAGACAGTCTGAAGCAGAGGTACTGATTGACCTTCACCCCGAGGATTTAGCAGAGGAACTTCCTTGAAGACTGATGTATTTGGAAGTGCAGTATGCATCCCTTAGATCCAATGGGAGACTACAGTCGTTCGTTCTGATGGAAACTTTTAGGTTATTAACAGTCTCCATCTCAGTCTGTAGCACAAACTCGTTCAGAGTAGAGATGTCAACGATTGATTTCTAGCCCCCTGGTCTACTTCTCCCCAAGGAACAGGCTACTGTAGAAGTTTAGCAAACAGTCCCATAAGAATTTTTGCCTATCCTCATCCCGCATCTTTCCTACCTCTGATAGTACTAGATAGATGTTTCTTAGAGTTCAGACTTAAGAAGGACGATATCTTTGGTAAAAGCGTGAGGCGAGGACAAGAGCCAATGAAAGGGAGGTGGTATCCATCACGAAGGTTTCTTATCGTCCAGTCCTCTACCCCGCAGTACCGTTACCTTACGCACTGGCTCAACAGGTATTCCACCACCCGTGGAAAGGGAAGGAAAGGACTGTGTTCCCTAAAGTCTTTTAGCTCCTCTTTTGGCTTTCCTCATAATGTACTCTGCACATTCCTGGAGGAGGAATGTGCAGAATACAAGACCTATGGGTCTGAGACTTTCAGGGGTGACTTCAGTGAGGTTGACACTGGTCTTTAGTGTTGGCCTTGAAGTATAAGAAGTCCTAAAGAGAGGCCAGTGGAAAAGGGAGCCTGGTTTGTTTTTCTTCCATTTTTTCCTTGTACCTTCAACTTCCTCAGGAGGAAAGGGCAACTTCCTCCGCAGAGGCCGACTCCCCAGTAATTTTCCCGTTCGAAGGCAAAATGTTTCTTAAACTTGTCAACTTCTTTGCTGGCTTCGTAAGGAGTCTACAGGGCTGTGGCGTCTTGGCTAAGGGACGGCTGAGGATCATCCTCCCAGAAATGGCAGAGTAGAGACTTTGCTTTTCCTGGAATAGTGAGTGAATAGAGAATACCAAATAGAATGTCATAGAAAAAAAAAAAAAAAAAAAAAAAAAAAAAAAAAAAAAAAAAAAAAAAAAAAAAAAAAAAAAAAAAGGGAGCATTTTTTACATTAATCATGCCCTTTTCCCTCATCTTGGATTCCACCTTTGCACTGTGTGGGGTACTAGCAGCTATGGCAGAAATCATACTCTTATTAACCCTTTTACCCCAGGCTATTTGGAATTTTCCAACCCTTAACCACCAGGCGTTTTTTTTTTCCAGCACATTTTGCAATATATATTTTTAAAATTGCTCTAACAGCCTTAATTTTTGTCATAGAGAGGTCAGTTTGGTCTCATTCTTTTGGAAAATGCCCGAAGTTTCTCAAAGTTATCAAAAATATGCAAAACAAAATGTAAATAGCAGTTTTTTGCAAGGACGTACCAGTACGTCCATGGGGGTAAAGGGATGAGTTTGGTGAAACGTACCAGTACGTCCGTTGGGGGTAAAAGGGTTAACGGATGGAGGTTTGTATCCAAGTAGGAACAAATATAGATTCCATGGCTCTTCTGTTACTACTCCAGGGACTAGGCCACCAATTCACTATTTCAAGTTGAAACAGAAAGCACTTAACATACCACAACACCTCAAGCTCTATTTCATCTATTTTCAGATGGTTGTTAATCAGGGATGATATGAAATCTTATATTAACTCATTTAGCTTGAAATCTAAGAGTTATGGAAAAACACTGCTGCAAGTAGAAGGGACGAGTCTATTAGCATTAGAACAGCATCAGAACTACTAAGAGGAACCTAAGAATATTACCCCTTAGAGCAGATAATTCTTAGTGCACCTCTCTTGGTACAATGCAGACTTTACTGAAGGAACTTAGCAGTGCACTGGCTTTACAACCTAGTCTAGCTTCCTTTCCTCCACATTGCTGTCCAACCTCTTACCTTCTACCTCATGGTATTTTCAGGGTTTTGCCCTACATGCACTTCGGTGTTGAAGAGCCGCACAGGGCCCAACACCAGGCTATATAGCCCAAATCTAATCCAATAAACCCACCCTAAGAAGACGGTAGGATGTATTCTTGATTTATCATTGAATGAAAGGACAAAAAGTTTTGTTTTTTTACCTAACTCTCTACTTCCTGTTTGGGTATTGGACTTATACCTACACTATCTGTCCAAAATTGACACTGTTCCTTTCATTGTTTATGAAGAATTAGTCTATATCTATTAATGACCTCTGACAGTTCTTAACTACAAAACAAACCTTAAAATCATAAAACAAAATATAAAGTAAAAGAGGGTGGTCTTGAGAATATGTTAAACAGCCATCTTTCACTAATGTTATAAAAAAGTGACCACAGGTATCATTATGAAGTGCATATGGCTAGTCAAGCCTAAATGTAGGTTACATAATACGTAACCACTGGCAACTGTCCGAATGCACAATAAACTCAATTCTTTGGAGAAAAAGATGACACCTTTTTCTCACAACAGTATACTTTGAACACTTTCTTTATTGATTGGAAAACACCAGCTGTGTATTGTAACTTAATACGAATCCCTCCAGTGTGAATCAAAGCATCACCTGACCAGAGGGCAAGGACCAGCAATAATGAGATTCCAATCAAGGTTATGAAAATCATCTATGGAACCTTTCCCCGTCCCCCAGAGTAGACGAAACTAGACATTCTAGCTATAATCCATGATGAAGATCAGTTCGTGTTAATTTAAAAAGAAAGTATTCTAGGAAAATATTTGATCACTGGCTATGAGCGATTACAAATTAGACTATGGAAGGAGTTTGTGGTTTTCACTAATTATGTAAAAGTAGCAGATGTAACTACAGTATTTAAGAATGATTCTTATCAATGGGAAATTGGTTGCTTTGCAGGTAATATTCATGAGTTCATTGTATAAATAACTATAATTTCAAATCAATATGTAACAATAAAAATGAAGTCTTTGACTCCGAACTTACCTATAGGAATACTTTGTTGTTTAACTATCTGCAACATCTCGTGGGACCCATTGCTTCCAGGGTGAATGTAGGATCCATGTCCTATTCTATCGACTAACTTACTCTTAAGGATGGCCAATGTTTCGCTATCATTTGGAATCTGAAAGAGAAAGATCCCATGACTATCATAAAACGAACCTGCAAGATACTGTATTATTTCTCTAATTCCTATATTATATTTCGAAAGGACTATACCCAACAAATTAATTTACTGCAATATATAGAACTACTTGATAGACAAATATTCAAGATCTTTAGAACCCTAAAACAAAAAGGCTTACCTCTGCTAAGTGAACAGCCAATTTAAAGCCACTTTCTTTGGCTTCTTGAAGCACCGGTAAATATTCGCATAAATTGCCAGCGTTCGGATTTCCACTTACATCAAGTCCACATACCAAGTCCTTATATTTGTTCTGGAAACAGTTAAAGATATAGCTAAGCAACTTCATGCTAAAAAAGTTGAATGTCCCATTATTTGGTCTCATTTCCTTTACTACATGAACTTTAATATTTTATCAAATGAATACAGGTGTTAAGAATGTCACTCAGACAGCACTCATCTATTGTATAACTGCAAAATATATGGCTTAGTACTTAAGTATGACAAATTCATAGATAATTTGTATTTTTCCTAACTATACAAACCTTAGCTATTTAATAGGGGTATTACTTTCGGCGTAGCTGAGATGACGAGCCATTAAAATTCAACGAAGCTTTACTACCCACACCGCTAGTTAGCGGGGGTAGGGGAGGGTAGCTTGCTATCCCCCTTCCCCCCTCACACACCTGTGCTTGAGCTCACTTTGCTTGGAGGTAGGACTTCAAGGAGGATAGGGCTGGTGGGAAAGTTTGATTAAATAGCTAAGGTTTGTCTAGTTAGGAAAATACAAATCATCTACGAATTTGTCATTTATTCCGTAACTGGAATACAAACCACGCTATTTAATAGGGGCGATTCACCCATTAGGAAGGGTGGACATCCCAGCCAGTACTGGCTTTTGGCTTTGCCCGGGGACTCGTTATTTGAGTGTGTCAGCACCCAAGAAATAAGGAGTCCCTGCACCTCGCTAGAACCTTGCTACGCAAGGACTCCGGCCTACGCAAGCTGTGTGTGAAGGTATGAAGTGTGACTCGTCCTAGGAAGTTGTTCTGAAGTTCTTTAGATGGAAACTTGTAAACTAGGACTTTCCCAATACCACCTCGTCAGGGTATGGGGACGTAACAGTATTAACTTAATACTAGGAACACAAGGGAACATGGTTTACCTGCAATGGTTTGAGGTCAGCTATGCAGAGAACCCAGGATGCTGCTTTCCCCAAGAGAGGGGATGATGAAGAAAAGAATATGGGCCAGTCAAACCTTTTCATTCATGGAGACTAAAACCGGGTAACAATGCCCTCAACCTTCTGCTACTTGTCCAATAAGGAGCTTGAAGTTTTAAACCAGCTGTTGTGCAGCCACCACAGGGCCGATAGAGAACGTATCGAGCCTCCTGTGGGTCACGTCTTGCAGGTAGTGGGCTGTGAACGTTGTCCGACGCTTCCACACCCCAGCTTGCAGGACCTGCTTCACAGAGAAATTTCTTTTGAAGGCCAGGGACGTAGCTATGCCCCTGACATCATGTGCTCTAGGGCGACGTGACGGAGGAGGATCTGGATTCAAGCCCAGATGAATTACCCTGCGAATCCATGCAGAAATGGTGTTTTTGGTGACCCTCCTCTTAGTCCTCCCTGTGCCGACTAATAATGCTGGCACACGAGGACGGACTGCAGCTGTTCTATTAAGGTATAGCCTCAAACTCCTTACTGGGCATAGTAAGAAATGGTCTGGGTCATCTATTACAGAACGGAGACTAGAAATCCGGAAGGAGTCGAACCGAGGATCCGCTACTCCAGGATTCAGAGTCTTAGCAATAAACTCGGGGACGAAGCTGAACGTTACCTCCCCCCATCCCCTTGAATGGGCGACATCGTATGAGAGACCATGAAGTTCACTAACAAGCTTGGCCGAAGCCAAAGCTAGCAGGAACACCGTCTTTCAGGTTAGGTGGTGATCTGATGCCTGGCGTAATGGTTCATAGGGAGGTCTCTTAGGAGACCTGAGAACTCGAACCATGTTCCATGGAGGAGGTCTCACTTCCGACTGAGGGTAGGAAAGTTCATAACTACGTATGAGTAGAGAAAGTCCTAGCGATGAAGAAATGTCCATTCCTATCAGCCTGAAAGCTAGATTTAAGGCTGAGCGATAGCCTTTCACTGCCGAGACTGAAAGGCGCATTTCTTCCCGCAAATACACGAGGAACTCCGCTATTGCTGGAATAGTGGCATCGAGTGGAGAGATACCCCTTACACGACACCAACCACAGAAGACTTTCCACTTTGCCTGGTGGACTGCTGCGGATGACTTTCGCAGATGTCCAGACATCCTTACAGCAACTTGCTGCGAAAATCCTCTCTCAGAGAGGAGATGCTGGATAGTCTCCAGGCGCGAAGTCGTAGCAAAGCTTCGGCTTTGTGGAAGATGTTAGCATGTGGTTGTTTGAGCAGATTGTGCCGTGGAGGGAGTTCTCTTGGTAGCTCCGTTAGGAGTTGCAGAAGGTCCATAAACCATTCCTCGTGATGCCATAGCGAAGTTATGAGGGTCATTAAAAGATTGACCAATGTTCTGGTCTTGTTGAGCACCCTCCACATCAGATAGAACGGGGAAAGGCGTAAACGTCGATGTTGTCCTACAGTTATTGGAAAGAATCTTGCCAGAGAGCCTTGGGGTCTGGGACTGGGGAGCAGTACAGCGGAAGCTTGAAGTTCAGGGCTGTTGCAAACAGATCCAGAGTTGGAGAACCCCACAAAGTCAGGACTTTGTTGGCTACTAGATGATCCAAAGACCACTCGGTACTCACTATCCGAGACGCTCTGCTCAGATTGTCGGTGAGCACATTCCTTTTGCCTGGAATGAAGTGTGCCGATAGTGGTATCTAGTGGATTTCGGCCCATCTCAGTATCTTTACTGCTAGATGGGATGGCTGCTGCGAAAAGGTACCTCCTTGTTTGTTGATGTAAGCCACTACTGTAGTGTTGTCGCTCATCACCACCACAGAGTGACCTGCCAGGTATTGTTGGAACTATTGAAGGACCAGGAAGACGGCCTTCATCTCTAGGAGATTTATATGGAGGTACTTTTCTGATTCTGACCACAGGCCTGAGGTCATGTGGTGCAGTACGTGGGCCCTCCACCCTTTCTTTGAAGCGTCCAAAAACAGCATCAAATCCGGGGGGAGGACGAGAAGATCCACTTCCCTTCGTACGTTCTCGTCTGTTACCCACCACTGGAGGTCCGTCAGTTCCGCAAGTCCCATAGGGATCAGGACGTCAGGGGAATCGTAACCTTGATTCCACCGGTACTTGAGTCGCCACTGGAGGGATCTCATCCTGAGGCGACCGTTGGGAACTAGAAGAGCTAATGATGAAAGGTGACCGAGGAGACGTAACCACGATTGGGCTGGAAGTTCTTCTCGTCTGAGGAAAGGGCTTGCGACCTTCCTCAGCCTTGCTATCCTGTCGTCTGATGGGAAGGCTTTGTGGAGATTGGAGTCTATAACCATGCCTAGATATACCAGTCTTTGAGTGGGAAGCAGAGAGGACTTCGAGATTTACCATGATCCCCAGATCCTGGCAAAGTCTCAGAAGTTTGTCTCGGTGTTTAAGAAGGGATGTCTCGGTGTTTAAGAAGGGATGACACCGAGTCTGCTAGGATCAACCAGTCGTCCAGATAAAGGAAATGGATGCCGATCCTGTGTGCCCACGAAGATATTAGGGTAGAGACACTGGTAAAAACCTGTAGTGCTGTGGAGAGACCGAAACACAGCACCTTGAACTGGTACTCTTTGTTGTCTAGGCAGAATCTAAAGTACTTCCTTGAAGATGGATGGACTGGGATCTGGAAGTACGCGTCCTTTAGATCCAGTGTACACATGAAGTCTTGCGGTCTCACTGCTAGTCTGACCGTGTCTGCCGTCTCCATGCTGAACGGAGTTTGTTTGACAAACTTGTTCAGGGCTGAGAGGTCGATGACTGGTCTCCAGCCCCCAAACGCCTTCTTTACAAGAAAGAGTCGACAGAAGAAGCCTGGAGACCTGTCGAGGACCTCTTGGAGAGCGCCCTTCTTCATCAGGGTCTGGACTTCTGCCCGAAGGGCTTGCCCCCTTGCTGATCCCATGGCAAGGGAGCTCAATGACACTGGATTCGTTGTCAGGGGAGGTAGAGATGTTGTGAACGGGACGCGATATCCCTGACTGATTACGGAAATCGTCCAGGAATCGGCCCCGAGTTGCTGCCACCTGTCTGCGCAACTTTGTAGTCATTCCCCCACTGGTGGACATGCAGGGGGACTGCCAATCCTAGCATTTGCAGCCTCGGCTGCTCCCTCTAGGATTCTTACCTCCTCTGGAGGACTTTTTGCCTTTCCTATCCTTGACAGGAAAGGGCTGAGACACCACTGTCATTGCTGCTGCCGTTGGTTTTGTGGTCTAGGTCGGACGGGACTACTGGGGTGCTGAGGCTTATAGGTTTTAGATGTCAAAGCCCTATGATGGAGGGAGTCTTGGTGAGACTCCCTCCACCTCTCAGCGGCCTGTTCCACATCCTTAGGCTCAAACAGGTTCGTTCCTTCTAAGGAAGAATGCCTGAGCCTATTGATCTCAGTGCTAGGGACCTTCTGATGGGACCTCTCAGCCACCGCATCCTGACGTTTCAGGATGGTGTTTGCCCACAGGTTCGAGACTTGGTGGGCCAGAAACTCGATCGTGCGAGTGCCTGAGAGGAGGAACGTCTCCATAGCTTTCCTGGTACAGTACGTTCTTTGGAGAAATCCTCAGAGCGTATCAGGATACCTAAGGTCCCTAACCAGATGTTTCGGGGCTTGCATAGCACACTTCGCAACCTTCTCCTGGTTAAGGATCTCGATTGCCGAGAACGAGACCTGCCAGTTGGAGAGTCTCTCAAGAGGGACTCTTCTAGTAAGCTCATCCAATGAATGGTGGAGAGGAAGAGCTAAACAAGGCTCCTCCAAGATCTCAAAGTACCTCCTTTGCTGTACGCGAGGAGGTGGGAGAAGCTTGTTGCCGGCACTGGAACGGTTGGAGGAGGACAACTCAAGAGCTGTACAGCGATCTTGTCCCTGGTACTCTTAACCCCCCCGAGACCAGGGCAGAGCCGAACTGGCCTTAGAAGATTTTCGTGTACCGAATATGCGGTCCAAGACCATGTCCTTGCCCTCTCGAGTAGGGATCTCTGGGTCTGCAAACCCATTGAGAGCCCTCATTAGAGTCAGAACTTTCCAAAAAGCATGCTTTGACTCTTGCTGTTCTCCTCCTGATGCTGGACTTGGAGCGAAGTCTCCTGTTCCCAAAGGCTCTTCTTGGGGAGATTCGCGGACGTTCTCCGAGTGGCTAGTTGGCTCCGTCCTAGGTCTTGTGGAGGACTTTGGTACAGTCTTAGAGTCCTTCGACTCCTTTCTGGGAAGGATGTAGGACTACAACATAGAAGGTGGCAGATTCTTTCCAACCCCTACCCGGGAAGACTTCTCAGCGTGAGGAGGGGTTTCCCTCATTGGTGCGATGGGGGAACGTCTCGCATCACGTGATTCCCCCGAGGACGGGAAGTACCCGTCCGAAAGGGAAGGAGAGAAAGTCTTGGGGGGCGAAGGAACCTGCCTCGAAGGCTTGCGTGGAGTCAACTTAGCCCTTGGAGAAGTTACTGCGTCCGGAACTCCTCATTTCTCTTCAGAGGAGTAGAAACAGCCAAGGATCTGAGACCTAATTCAGAGAGAAGAGGCTTGAAAGCTTGCGTAACTGCTCTGATTAGTGCACCGAACCAAGGTTGTTGACTGACAGCCGCGCTGTCAGACACTCCCTCTGAAGGGACAGGGATAGACGGATCCCTGGGAGGAGTTCCCATACGTGGGTTCGCCTGAAAAGGAAAAGGGATCATGGACCCCTCCGGATGTTTCCCTTCCGCCGCAATAAGTGCTGTTATGCGTTTGCGGGGAGGGGAATGCGGGGAGGGGAATGCGGGGAGGGGAATGCGGGGAGGGGAATGCGGGGATGGCGACCTTGCCGTGCGTTGTCCAATAGCCTCGCGCGCGAAAGGGTATTGACGCTCACGCGGGGGCGTGTAATGGTGCTTGCGTGATGCGGGCGGGCGGGCGGGCCATTGCGAGCAGGAGATTGATGGCCCGTAGGAGCGCGCGCGGAGACTGTGGGCGCACAGGATCAGGGCGTTGAGCGAGCGGGCGAGGGTTCGTGTGCTCCAGCAGAAGTCGTAGGGCAAGCGCGCGCAGGAGAGATCTCTGGTGCGCGGCCGCGCAGTTGAAGCCTGTGCACGTGGGCGCGTGTCAGCATGGTGGCGCACAACTGCAGGAGAGGATGGGTGTAGGCGCGCGGGGCGCATATCCTCGTGGGCGCATGTCGGCGCGATGGCGAGCTGGAGACAGCTGTTGGCGCGTTGGAGAAGTCACTGTCTACTTCCCAACAGCGCCCAGATCCGAAGATTGTGGGCGCGCAGGAGAGATGAATGCTGCGCGTGGGTGCTGGCACGCGGGAGAGCGCCGACGCGCAGGAGGTTGATGGCGCGTAGCTGGGTGTGGGTGCGCTAGCTCAGGCAAAGCCTGGCGCGCAGGAGAACATGGGCGCGTATGCTTATTTTTAGCATAGCGCGTGAGGGAAGTATGCGCGCGATGGCGCATACGCCCTTGATGCCCCGTATTAGGGTTAGATGCTTGACGAGCGTGAAGGTCAGGATACGTCGGCGGGTAGCGAGCATCAGCTCTCAGGAACGGTGTGGCAGGTCTGACGGGTGGAAGGTCGACTTGTCCTTTGAAAGGACGACCTTCCACCTTAGGGGATCGCGAACGATCCGCCGAGAGGTCCAGGACCATAGCAGGAGCAGTCTGTGATCGCTGAAGAGTCTCCTCTGCGGTGGACTGCAACGAAGATGTAGAACCAAAGAGGAGCCTCCTCACCGCAGGTAAAGGAAGGCCTCTCTGGCAAATAGGAAGGCAAGCCTTGCGACGGATACACCCTCTGGGGGCCGTTGGATCAGCAAGCTGACCTTCTGCAGTCCTCCGAAGAGGAGTCTCTGTAAGTGAACTCCTCCGAGGGGGAGAAACACTAGCAGGAGAGAGTGTTGGACTTAGTTTCTCCCTCGTTGGTTGAACAGGAACGGGAGAAACTAAGCCTTCAGCTACTGCGGGATTTGAAGAGGCAGAGGTATTAGGAGATACCGCATTGGATACCTCTGACACCACAACGTCGACAATCGACAGAGGATCAACCTCTGCCGGAGTCGGCGATTGCTTGACAGCGGCACCCAATCGGATGTAGTCAAGTAAGGCTTCCTTGGAGGGCGAACCCTCAAGCCCCAAGGAAGACCAAAGCTGCAAAAGATGGGGTAGTGACACATCCCCCGGGGGGATAGGTGGAGCTGCCTCGCTAGGGGAGGCAACGCCATCTCTCAAACCCCGAGCTTGGAAAACAGTACAACGGTCGACACTACCACTCGACGGTCTCACGAAAGAGACTGACCGAGTGGGAGCTTCGGAGGAGGTTTGAGCAACGGGAGAAGAGTCCTTGGGTTTTTCTCCTTTCAAAGAAACCTTCGAAGGAGAAATACCCCGTCTGGACTTCTTACGTCGCCGAGAAAACCTCTCCCACTGGGAGGTAGACCACTCCCTACACTCACCACACTTATTATCACTATCACACTGTCGACCTCTACAATAAGGGCAAAGGGTGTGAGGGTCTGTCTCGACCGCTAACATGAATGTTCCGCAGGGGCGGTCGGGTAATCCAGGGCAGGTGCGCATAATAGCAGAGGCCAACTTCACACACAAACCTGTCAAGAAGAGAAAGCAAAAAAGCATTAATTGCTGCCAATGAGCGGCGAGGATGAAAATGGACACGTCCGACTACCATCCGAGGCGAGAGATAAGTGAGCTCAAGCACAGGTGTGTGTGAGGGGGGAGGTAGCAAACTACCCTCCCCTACCCCCGCTAACTAGTAATGTGGGTAGTAAACCCTTGTTAAATTTTAATGGCTCGTCATTTCAGCTACGGAGATTGATTGATTGATTGATTTAAAGTTCTCAGGCATCCTGACATCTAAGGTCATTGATGCCGGTAACATTTAATTTATGTATACAAAAATAAAAAATAAAATAAAAAAAAATAAAAGCGTATTCAATTGAAATCATAAAAGTTGAATGTCATAAAAGTTAAATAGTTTTCAGAAGACCTGCTTCTGAAATGAATCTAAAAACGCCACTTCCATAGTAGGACACATCATTTCCAAGAATCTTGGCAAGGATGAACCTGCCACCCTCACCTCGAATGAATGAATTATTTAAAGTTTTCTGGCATCCTGACATCTAAGGTCATTGATGCCGGAAACATTTAATTTATGTATACAAAAATAAAAAATTAAATAAAATAAAAAATTAAAGAGTATTCAATTAAAATCATAAAAATTGAATGTCAAAAGTTAAATATTTTCCAGAAGACCTGCTTCTGAAATAAATCTAAAAATGCCACTTGCATGGTAGGACACATTTCCAAGAATCTTAGCAAGGATGAACCTGCCACCCTCACCTCGAGCCTCAAACAAATATCTATTCCTTAAGTTGTTATAATTGGGGCATTCGGTCAACAAATGCCTCACTGTTAGAGGTACTAAACAGTCGTCACAATACGGTTGGTGTTGGCCCTTCAGCAGAAACTCCTGTGTCAACCGAGTGTGACCAATACGGAGATGACAAAGAGACTTCTCCCATTTTCGGGGCATCATATCATACCTCCAAGGAGATATGACATTTGTTACCTCTCGCATTTTATTCCCATCTAGGCTATCCCATTGCTGTTGCCATTTATTGCAAACCAATTTCTAGATGTCAGGTAAGAAATCATTACAGAGAATGGGATACCTTCTTGGCAGCAACTCGGATGCAGCCTTCTTAGCCAGTGAATCTGCCTTCTCATTCCCAGACACACCTACATGTGCTGGAACCCAACAAAATTGAACTGTTATACCTCTCCGTCCAATAATAAAAAGCCATTCTAAAATCTTTAAAACTAGAGGGTTATTAGAATTAAAAACTTCTATAGCTTGAAGGACACTCCTTGCATCACTAAAAATTGTAAAATTACCCTCCTTCTCCAACGCTATTTTCTCAATAGAGGTTAATATGCCATACAGTTCGGCAGTAAATATGGAAGCGGTCAGAGGAAGTGCACCTCTACAATTAAAACCATTACTAGGTACTCCAAATCCAATGTCAGCATCAGATTTGGAGCCATCAGTATAGATAAAAGTTGATCCTCTATGTTCTTACATGTTCATTAAAAAGAGACCTGGCTTCTACGTCTGACATATTCTTCTTATCTCCAATAAAATATTTACAAAAAGATATCTCTGGTAACTTCCATGGAGGCGTTGATGATACCTTGAATGGAAGTACCTTATTTCTAATTATATCCAGACCATTTAATAATCGTTTCACCCGAAAGCCATAAGGTTGAGGATATTTTGGGTGCAACTCAAAGTATGATGCGTGTCTTACAAGGCTTGCAGTCTGAAAGGCTAGAGAGTTAGGGAGTCTTTGCAATCTAAACCAATACTGAATAATGGAAGACATTCGGTAAAGGTCTAGAGGTAACTCTCCAGCATCAGCAAAGGAGACTTGGGATAGGCAAGGTTTTAAAAGCTCCAGTAGACAATCTAATACCTGCATGATGTATCGAGTCTAATATTTTCAACTGGCTTGGGGTGGCTGAAGAATATATTTCACAACCATAACTAATTTTGGAAAAAATCAAGGCCTTATATAATTTTAAAATAGTATTGCGGTCTGCCCCCCATGATGTATGGGACAATACTTTAAGATATTCAGAGCTTCAAAACATTTAGCTTTTAACACTTTTAAGTGAGAAACCCATGTAAGCCTACAATCAAATATCAAACCTAAAAATTTAGCTTCTCTTGCACATGGTATCCGTTGACCTTTAATGTATATATCCGGGTCTGGATGTACTCCCCGGATACGACAAAAATGGACAATGGTAGTTTTACTTGTCGAGAACCTAAATCCATTCATGTCAGCCCACTGAATAATTTTATCAATAGAGAGATGGATTTTTCTCTCAACCATTGCCATTCTAGTGCCAGCAAATGATATTGAGAGATCATCCACAAAAAATTTTGAGAGAACATCCTGGGGAATGGCTGAGGATATCCCATTAATTGCTAGTGCAAAAAGGGTTACACTCTGCACACTACCCTGAGGAACTCCTCCTTCCTGGCACTTACTCTCTGATAGTTTCCCTAACTCTCACTTGAAAAACTCTACGTGAAAGAAATGTCAGAATAAATAGTGGCAGCTTTACTCTCAATCCCAATTCATGAATGGTTTTAAGTATACCATATCTCCATGTGGTATCATATACCTTTTCAAGGTCAAAAAATACTGTAACATGGTGCTGTTTGGAAGCAAAGGCTTCACAAATAGAAGACTCGAGTCGTATCAACACATCAGTCGTTGAGTGCATTTTTCGGAATCCACATTGAATCGATGATAAAATACCTTTCTTTTCAAGGTACCACATCAGCCTTGCATTGACCATCTTCTCCATGATTTTACATAAACAAGATGTCAATGCAATAAGACGATAGTTTGCTGCTAAAAACTTGTCTTTACCGGGTTTTAAAAAGGCTAAAATAAAGGGATTTTGACGCAGGAAAAATCTATTTCTGGGGAGAGACCTGTGACGCCCGGTGAAAAAGTCCTTCTTTCTACTTTTTCTGATATAAATCTTCCAAATATACCAGAGAAAATTAAAAGCATGGAATGCAGAGGTTACTACCCTCGCGCGTGCACTTCGCGAGTGTCGTGTATACATCAGGGGCGTGTGAAAACCACTATTCACAGGCTGTCTTCCATTTAGATAACTCCTCCATCAAAGGGAAGGGCCGTAACAAAGACCCCAGAAACCACACTTTGACCACGCCACGTCACCCACACGAACGCCTTCTAGGTCATCCTTCTGCAAGAACATATGGCTTGGCAAGGAAAGGGTGGGTGCGTACAAAAATAACCGGGAAGGGTTTCACCGGGCGTCACAGGTCTCTCCCCAGGTATAGATTTTTCCTGCGTCAAAATCCCTTTTCTGGGTCGACCTGTGACGACCGGTGAAAATGTACCAGAGAATGCCTTCCAAGCCCAATAAAGTAATAACATAATGAGGAGAATACAATCACCATGTACGACAATAATATACAGTGAACCCTCGCTACTTCGCGGTTCGACAATCGCGGATTCACCACTTGGCGGGGTTTTCCCATAACCCATATATATATACATATCGCGGATTTTCCGGAAAATTCGAAAATACCGCGAAATCTGAAGACAACCAAATACGATATTTTGTTACCTGTAATTCCATTAATACTGTAATTAGTAATATCTGTTCTTACTGATTGTTCATTGCATTACATATGATATATAATTCAGCACAGAAAGAAATAAAACACGAAAAGAGAATGTGATCATACGATAATTCAGTACTGTATACAGTACGTAGTAAAATTAAATCGAACATGAAACGCAAATCAGATGCAGTCATACCATATTAGAATGGTGTGTACTGTAATGGATGTGCTTCTTTTCCATGAATCTTTTGTATGTATACGTACGTAGTACAGTACTGCATCCAATAATATTCTTTGTTGCAAAAATCACATTTCGAATAAGCGTACGAGAGAGAGAGAGAGAGAGAGAGAGAGAGAGAGAGAGAGAGAGAGAGAGAGAGAGAGAGAGAGAGAGAGAGAGAGAGAGAGAGGCGTAAAATAGCGTACGTAAAGCTGTATTATTATTATTGTTATTATTATTATTATTGTTGTTGTTGTTAATAAAATTATTATTGTTATTATTATTATCATTATTATTATTATTATTACTGTACAGTATTATTATCATTATTTATTATTATTACGGTATTGTACTTAATCTACGTACGTTCGGTATGTGCGGGGCATCTTCTATGAGTAGGTAACCAACGCATCATAGTACTGTAAGACGGGTTGTGATTGGTTCAAGCGCTGATAGATGACGAATCAGAACTCAAGTTTTGTTATCTAGCCTGTGATTAGTGTTTTGCCCGCATCTCCTACCCGCAGCATCAAAGTTCTCGCGGGGCTGGATCGTCCACTCGACGTTACCGCGTATCGCTGAGTAGTCATTCTTAAGTGTGTGAATCTGTGCTGTGTGCGACTTTTTTAAGTTGAACTTTTTGTTACTGTAAATCCTACTGTAATGGCTCCCAAGCGTTCTGCTTCTCTTAAGGCTGGTAGTGAGCCTAAACGCCACCGAAGGATGATGACGATAGCTGAGAAGGTTACGCTTCTCGACATGTTAAAAGATGGTAGAAGTTACGCGGCCGCCGGCCGCCATTTTGGCATCAACGAATCTACTGTTCGCTATATCAAGAAGGACGAGGCGAACATTAGAAAGACGGCTGCAATCACCTTTAGCAGATCAGCGAAGCGAGTCGTTACAACGCGTAATAAAACGATCGTACGCATGGAAGGTGCTTTAGCTGTGTGGATTGCCGACTGCCGGAAGAAGAACATAGCGTTGGATACGAATACCATCCAAACAAAGGCTTTGAGCTTATATGAGAATTTTGCTGCAAAGGAACCTAAAGACGACGACGGCAACCATGCTGAAGATGATGATGATGCAGATGATCCTCAACCAGGGACATCCACTGATTCCCAGCCTCAGAAAAGTTTTTCCGCAAGCAAAGGATGGTTCGCGAAGTTTCAGAAACGCTTCGCCCTGAAAAGCGTTTCCCTGCATGGGGAGTCTGCTTCCGCTGACACTGCCGCTGCTGAAACTTACGTGAACCAGACGTTCAAGAATATTATCGCCGAAGGTGGATACAAGCCGGAACAAGTCTTTAATATGGATGAGACTGGCTTGTTTTGGAAGAGAATGCTGTCGCGAACTTTCCTGTTCAAAGAGGAAGCCAAAGCCTCTGGTTTTAAAGCATTCAAGGATCGCGTTACCCTCGTGATGTGTGGCAATGCTGCTGGATTTTTGTTAAAGCCGGGGCTTATTTATAAGTCGAAAAATCCTCGCGCTTTGAAAAATAAAAATAAGAATCTCCTTCCCGTGTACTGGATGCATAATCAAAAAGCATGGATTACGAAGATGCTGACCTCCAACTGGTTCCATCAGTGTTTTATCCCGCAAGTCAGCAAATATCTCTTAGAGAAGGGCTTGCCATTCAAGATCCTTCTCCTTATGGATAACGCTGGTGGACACGCAACTGACCTGTCGCATGAGGGCATTCAGGTTGAGTTCCTGCCACCCAACACCACGTCATTAATTCAACCGATGGACCAGGGGGTTATCAGGGCGTTCAAGGCCCTCTACACGAAGAATACCTTGGCGGACCTCGTTGCGTGTGTGGATGCTGCCAAAGATGACGAGGATGAAGATTTTAACTTGAAGGCGTACTGGCGGCAGTACACCATAGCCACGTGCCTGCAGAATATTCAGAAGGCACTTCAAGAGATGAAACCTGCAACCGTGAATGCAAGCTGGAAGAAGTTGTGGCCCGATATTGTTTACGACGACAAGGGATTTACTCCGTCGGAAATCCAACACTCTGCAATACGGAAATCTGTGCAGTTGGCTGCCATAATTGGAGGTGACGGGTTTGGCGACATGACGACTGAAGACGTCGACGAGTTGTTGGACTGCCATTCCCAGCCCCTAACTGACGCAGACCTCGAAGACCTGACGAAATCGGCAAGTGAGGAAGAGAGTGATACCCAGGAAGAGACCCAAGAAAATGTCGAAGAAACGGGCTTAACATTAGAACGGCTTGCCAAGGCCTGCAACCATGCGAAGGAGTTGAAAGAAATGTTGCAAGAGTGGGACGAGGATATGGTTCGCTCAATGCAATTCTGCAACAAGGTTGATGACATAATGACTCCCTACAAAATGCTCTTGGATCAAAAAAAGAAGCAGCGGCAACAACTTCCGATCACAATGTTCTTCCAGCCTCGCAAAAAAGAGCCAGTTCCTCCTGCTAGTACGCCTTCGGAAGAAATTGAAGTTTCCCAGGAAGAAGTTGAAGAGGTGACCCAGGAAAAGACACCTCCGTCTGAAGAGACGTAAAATACTATCATTGGCTGCACAGTAGAACACATCATCAGCTTCATCATCATCATTTCTACTGTGCAGCAAATTCATCGCCATCACCATTCAAGTTTTTCTTCAACTTCTTTCGTGGCGAGTACAGTAACAATCTTTATTTTTTACTTTAATATTCTTACTGTACATTCTAAAACTGTATTTGTGCCTGTTTTATAGTTTAGTACTGTACGTACTGTATGCATTAAGTTAAAGGGAAGGTTTTAAAAGTCTACATGTTGTAACCTATCATATTTTTTTTGTTTAAAATTTACATTTACGTACGTAAAACTAACTCTAACTCTCTTAACTCTCTAACTCTCTAAAACTCTAAAACTCTCTAACTCTCTCTCTCTCTCTCTCTAACTCTCTCTCTCTCTCTAACTCTCTCTCTCTCTCTCTCTCTCTCTCTCTCTCTCTCTCTCTCTCTCTCTCTCTCTCTCTCTCTCTCTCTCTCTCTCGTAAATTGTTTTCCTGCTTTGCTACGTACAATACTGTATAATTTATATTTGTAAGGTAACATATTTTGTAATTGCTTTTACTGTAAATACTGTATGTACTGTATAATTATTTATCACTATCATCATGCGCGCTAAATGCCTTGTTTGTTCTGAGCGTGGTTGTTTACTGAGCGTACACGCAGTCGTTTCAGGCGGCGTCATAAAGAAAAACATTTCATTTGGAAGTCCTAAGAAAAATACGTAAACTAAAACATTGGTAATAAACAAATCAACATACAGTACTGTATAATCAATATAATCGATGCAAAAACTAACCTATACATATATGTGTACTGTACACTAAATGAGTTTGTTTCTTCATTATGATCAGAGATGAACGTAAACAAAACATTGGTTGCCATTTTTTATCGTGCTTTTTAGGTGTTTAGGAAACGCATGATATAAAATCGCCTTTAATATTTGTGCCTGTTTTAGTTTAGGGTGCTGTAGTACATGCATTAAGTGTTCTGTACATTAAAGGGTGGTTTGTTAACAGTACTACGTACAAGGGAAGGTTTTAAAAGTCCGAATATACATGTTAAATAAATAGGTAAATATGATGTCACTACTTCGCGGATTTTCACCTATCGCGCCCGCGTCTGGAACCTATCTACCGCGATAAACGAGAGTTCACTGTAATATAATAATGTAAGTAAACGTCCAATTACCAACTAGCCAAATGACACAGGGAACTTAAGGCTAAATAATTATGACGACAAGGAATCAACAGAGTGTCGAATCGCAAAAGGCATCAAACCTTACATGTCTAAGCATATCTAAACATTAAAGGAATGTTAACTACAATAACAGTTAAACCATAGGAATTAAACATGGCAAATATCATAGGGCTAACGAACTACCCAGGAGAGTGGCGACGTGGTGTGAGTGGCGGGTAGGAGGGAGAAGAGAAAATAATGGCTAGTTCCCAAACACTTGGATAACTAAGATCATGCCATATTCTATTAATAATGCTTAAAATAAATAGCTTTGTATTAAAATATGTTATTTTGATTATAAAATAAATTTTTGAATATACTTACCCGGTGATTATAATAGCTGCAACTCTGTTGCTCGACAGAAAACTCTAAGGTAAAACTCGCCAGCGATCGCTACACAGGTTGCGGGTGTGCCCAACAGCGCCATCTGTCGTCCAGATACCCAGTACTCAATGTAAACAAAGACTCAATTTTCTCCTCGTTCCACTGCGTCTCTATTGGGGAGGAAGGGAGGGTCCTTTAATTTATAATCACCGGGTAAGTATATTCAAAAATTTATTTTATAATCAAAATAACATTTTTCAATATTTAACTTAGCCGGTGATTATAATAGCTGATTCACACCCAGGGGGGTGGGTAGAGACCAGCAATATATGTTTACATTATGAGCTAAGAGTTTTTATTTCATTTTAGAAGTTATCAAAATAACAAAAACAAAATAAATAGGTACCTGGTAAGGAAGTCGACTTGAACAATTACTCTGCCTTTTTAAGTACGTCTTCCTTACGGAGCCTCGCGATCCTCTTAGGATGCTGATCGACCCCTAGGATCTGAAGTATCAAGGGTTGCAACCCATACAACAGGACCTCATCAAAACCCCTAATCTAGGCGATCTCAAGAAATGACTTTGACCACCCGCCAAATCAACCAGGATGCGAAAGGCTTCTTAGCCTTCCGGACAACCCAAAAAACAACAATAAAAAACATTTCAAGAGAAAGATTAAAAGGTTATGGAATTAGGGAATTGTAGTGGTTGAGCCCTCACCCACTACTGCACTCGCTGCTACGAATGGTCCCAGTGTGTAGCAGTCCTCGTAAAGAGACTGGACATCCTTAAGATAAAAAGACGCGAACACTGACTTGCTTCTCCAATAGGTTGCGTCCATTATACTTCGCAGAGATCTATTTTGTTTAAAGGCCACGGAAGTTGCGACAGCTCTAACTTCATGTGTCCTTACCTTCAGCAAAGCTTGGTCTTCCTCACTCGGATGGGAATGAGCCTCTCGTATTAACAGTCTGATAAAATAGGATAAAGCATTCTTTGACATAGGCAAAGATGGTTTCTTAACTGAACACCATAAAGCTTCAGACAGGCCTCGTAAAGGTTTAGTTAGTTTTAAATAGAACTTAAGAGCTCTCACAGGGCATAAGACTCTTTCTAGTTCATTGCCAACCATATTCGATAGGCTTGGAATATCGAACGATTTCGGCCAAGGTCGAGAAGGTAGCTCGTTTTTGGCTAGAAAACCAAGTTGTAGTGAACATGTAGCCTTTTCTGACGAAAATCCGATGTTCTTGCTGAAGGCATGAATCTCACCGACTCTTTTAGCTGTGGCTAAGCATACCAGGAAAAGAGTCTTTAAGGTGAGATCTTTCAGGGAGGCTGAATGTAGCGGCTCGAACCTGTTTGACATGAGGAATCTTAGTACCACGTCTAAATTCCAACCAGGTGTAACCAAACGACGCTCCTTCGTGGTCTCAAAAGACTTAAGGAGGTCCTGTAGATCTTTATTGTTGGAAAGATCTAGGCCTCTGTGACAGAAGACTGATGCCAACATGCTTCTGTAACCCTTGATAGTGGGAGCTGAAAGTGATCGTTCTTTCCTCAGGTATAAGAGGAAGTCAGCTATTTGAGTTACAGAGGTACTGATCGAGGATACAGATACTGACTTGCACCAGTTTCGGAAGACTTCCCACTTCGATTGGTAGACTCTAAGGGTGGATGTTCTCCATGCTCTAGCAATCGCCCTGGCTGCCTCCTTCGAAAAGCCTCTAGCTCTCGAGAGTCTTTCGATAGTCTGAAGGCAGTCAGACGAAGAGAATGGAGGCTTTGGTGTACCTTCCTTACATGTGGCTGACATAGAAGGTCCACCCTTAGAGGAAGAGTTCTGGGAACTTCTACTAGCCATCGAAGTACCTCGGTGAACCATTCTCTCGCGGGCCAGAGGGGAGCAACTAACGTCAACCTTGTCCCTTCGTGAGAGGCGAACTTCTGCAGTACCTTGTTGACAATCTTGAACGGTGGGAATGCATATAGATCTAGATGAGACCAATCTAGGAGAAAGGCATCTATATGAACTGCTGCTGGGTCCGGGATTGGTGAGCAATATATTGGGAGCCTCTTGGTCATCGAGGTTGCAAAGAGATCTATGGTTAGCTGGCCCCAAGTGGCCCAAAGTCTCTTGCATACATCCTTGTGGAGGGTCCATTCTGTTGGAATTACTTGTCCCTTCCGACTGAGACAATCTGCCATGACATTCAAGTTGCCTTGGATGAACCTCGTTACTAGCGATATGTTTAGACCTTTTGACCAGGTGAGCAGGTCCCTTGCGATCTCGTACAACGTCAGTGAGTGGGTCCCTCCTTGCTTGGAGATGTACGCCAAAGCCGTGGTGTTGTCCGAGTTCACCTCCCCCACTTTGCCTTGAAGGAGAGACCTGAAGCTTTTCAAGGCCAGATGTACTGCCAGTAGCTCCTTGCAGTTGATATGCATTGTCCTTTGACTCGAGTTCCATATTCCCGAGCATTCCCGACCGTCTAATGTCGCGCCCCAGCCTACGTCCGATGCGTCCGAGAAGAGAACGTGGTTGGGAGTCTGAACAGCCAGGGGCAGACCCTCTCTGAGGCTGATACTGTCCTTCCACCACGTCAGGCAAGACTTCATCTTCTCGGAAATGGGGATCGAGACCGCTTCTAGCGTCTTGTCCTTTTTTCAGTGAAATGCCTTCCACCACGTCAGGCAAGACTTCATCTTCTCGGAAATGGGGATCGAGACCGCTTCTAGCGTCTTGTCCTTTTTCCAGTGAAATGCTAGGTGATATTGAAGAGGACGGAGGTGTAGTCTTCCTAATGACACAAACTGTTCCAGGGATGATAGCGTCCCTATCAGACTCATCCACTTCCTGACTGAACATCGTTCCTTCTTCAGCATGTTCTGGATGCATAACTGGGCTTGGTTTGTTCTGGGGGCCGACGGAAAAGCCCGAAAAGCTAGACTGTGAATCTCCATCCCTAAATACACAATAGTTTGGGATGGGACCACTTGTGACTTTTCCATATTGACAAGGAGACCCAATTCCTTGGTCAGATCTAGAGTCCACTTTAGATCCTTCAGACAGCGACGACTGGAAGAAGCTCTGAGAAGCCAGTCGTCCAAATAGAGGGAGGCTCGGATGTCCGCTAAATGAAGGAATTTGGCTACATTCCTCATCAGCCTCGTAAACACAAGAGGAGCTGTGCTTAGGCCAAAGCACAGGGCTTGAAACTGGTAGACAACCTTTTCGAAAACGAATCTCAGAAAAGGTTGGGAGTCCGGGTGGATGGGGACGTGGAAGTAGGCGTCCCTTAGGTCTAAAGAGACCATCCAGTCTTCCCTTCTGACCGCTGCTAGAACCGACTTTGTGGTCTCCATGGAGAACGTCTGCTTTTGACAAAGACATTCAGCGCACTGACGTCTAGCACCGACCTTAGAGTTTTCTGTCGAGCAACAGAGTTGCAGCTATTATAATCACCGGCTAAGTTAAATATTGAAAAGTACATGTTTAATCATTGCATATGGAATTCCATCGGGTCCAGGGGCTGTATCATTGCAATGAGCAAGTGCGGAATCAAATTCTCTTTCAGTGAAAGGAGAATTATACGACTCTTCCCTTCTTGTTGCAAAATTTAAAATTTTCTTTTCTTCAGTGCTCCTATACTGGTGACCAGGGGCTCCTTCACACTTGCTGGATACATTTGAAAAATGATTAGCCAGGGCATTGTTAACATCATTTGCTTCAGTTACATACTGGCCATTCACCTTCAACACAGGTGGTGGGTTGGGGGTGAATTTGCCAGCTATCTTTTTTACTTTCCTCCACACAGAAGATGGTGGTGGTCTACTGTTAATGGAGGAAACAAAAGACATCCATGACTGGCGCCTTGCTTCTTTCATGGTACGACGGAACTGTGCTCTACATTTCTTGTACATAATTAAATTCTCATCAGTTCTGCGTCTACGCAATCGTGTTAGAGATGATCTTATGGCTCTGTGGAGGGCAGTTATTTCTGAAGACCACCACGGGACTGGTCGTCGTTTGAATAACCCTGTTGTTTTGGGAATTGAATTGACTCCTGCTGTATGGAGGGATCCATTCAGTAAGTCTATGACATCATCAATATTTTCAACCTGTCCTGCATCCCCCTCAATTTCGCTTAGCTCACGAAATTTATCCCAGTCCGCCTTGTCAAGATTCCATCGTGGCGATCCCTGTAAAGGTGGACCATTGTTGGTGTTTATAATGATTGGTGCATGATCACTAGTATGCCAATCATCTAATGTTCTCCAATCGAAGTCGAGAAGGCAATTAGAGCTTACGATTGATAGGTCAATACATGATAAGGTACCTGTCTGGACATGAAAGTGTGTGGGTTCTCCTGTATTAAGGAGTCCCACATCTTCATTTTCCACAATTGATGATATGATATTTCCCCTCGTGTTTGCTAAAACATCACCCCACAAAGGATGTCTACCATTCAAATCTCCAAGTAAAAGAAAAGGTTGAGGGAGTTGTTGAATCACCTCCACTAAGTTATCATACAAAATGTTATCATTTGGAGGCAAGTACAGAGAACAAATTGTATATTTTTGCCCTATGTCAATCTGTACAACCACTGCCTGCAGAGGTGTACGAATAGACAGAGAAACTTGGGGAACATCTCGACGAACGTATATGAGACTTCCGCCATGGCTCCCCACTTGGTGAACATATGGTGTCCTATAACTAATATATTCGCGAGGACAAGGGGTATTATGATCAAGTTTTCTCTCCTGTAGACAAATAATTATGGGGGAATGCTCATGAATAAGGAGCTTAAGTTCTTCATATTTGGCCCTTAAACCCTGACAATTCCATTGCAAAATGGAGGAAAAAACTATGGTTTATAATTTGGTAGACCCCCTTGGATGGAGTCTTCCCAATAGTAGTTTTTGATCTAACACTATTTTTAGGTGGTTTTATTAAAGAGGGTCTTGATAGATTGGGTTTAGCATTTATGATTTTCTTTTTGTCTTTTTGATCTGATTGTTGAGGAGGTTGGTGGACCTCCACTTGAATTTCCGATTTATTTAAATTGACTTCCAGATCAGAAATATCAACAGACAAATCATCATATTTATTTGACGTCATGATTTTGATATTTCTTATGGAAGGGGGCGAGAGAGATGGAGGTCTCTCTCTTTGCCGATTAGTAGGTTTTGAGCTACCAGGTTTTTGCACCTTCCCCAATACAGGTGCACCAGGTAACTTGGTGTCAGGTGGCATCTCCATCCAATCAGGCAAGGACATGGCCTGGGAGAGGTTAGTACTATTGTTGGTAATAGGGGACGAAGGCTGTACAGAAATGGGCAATGACCCATTTTTAATACAATGTGGCAGAGCCTCAGAAGGCAATATGATTACCTTGTCATGCAGTACTTTATCATCAGAGGTTGTATTTCTTTTCTTAGGATTACTGGCAGTGCTAGGTGGGGTTGATGTCTCCTGAGGTAAATTTACCTTTGATTTTAAGGCCTTTGCATAGCTGGTTGATTTATTCAACAGTCTTTTTGCATATCCCACACTTATGTGTTCTAAACTTGATTTGTTTAGGGCAGCTTCCTCCAACTTTTACAGTTTGCATCTATCAGTTGATTTATGATTCAAATTGCAATTTGAACACCTGGCCTCAAGTGTACATTCTCCATGATAAGTTTTGGAGCAAATACCACACATTTTTCCAAACTTTGGATGGGTGTCCAAATCTAAAACAATTAAAACATTGCAGGGGCTTTTGTTTGAAAGGCCGAACTTTAATCCTTTCATTTTCAATAAAAATATGGAAAGGTACATCAGCATCCTGGAAAGTAAATATAATCATTGAAGTTCCAGGAACCTTATGCACTTTTCATACATTTCATGGACACATAGAAAGTATCTCCTCCTCTGTAAATTGGTACAGGTCCTTATTAAAGACCACTCCCCTTCCATAACTAAAATTTAGATGAGGTTTCATTTTCAATGTAATTTCATCAATGCCTGTCTGTAAGTTAGATAGTATTGCAGACCGAGTTGAAGATTTGGCATGGATGAGATAACTATTCTTCCCAAAACGAGATATATCTCCAGGTGCTATGGTTCCTACTTTTTTTTGGATAAACGTACATATCTTAAAATAATTCCCTATTATCCCTTTAGGTTCAGCTAAGAGCCACATTGGTGGTTTGGGTTTTCTCTGTGAAGGCATGGGTACATTTCTATCTTTTTCAAACCAATCAGCAGGTTTGTTCACATCCAATTCCTTTGGGACCTTACCACAAAGAGCTTACATGATGTTCAATTCGTTGATTTTATTACTACTAATATTACTTATGGCATTAAACGCTTCATCATGACTTTCAAAAGATATCCAAGAGTCCCATTTTTCATCTCCAAGTCTCATCCTTATTTCCTTTATCAATCCACAGCACTCAAATGCTCTATATATATCATCATAATTTGTCTCTAATGGGATTTGGGAAACCTGAAGGAATCTTAGTTTCCCTGTGTTACCCAAATTGCTAGATTTTTTAACATCAGTAGAGTGGTCCTTTTTAGTTCGAAGGTCGTCAACAGAATTTTCCTTAATTACAGTAGCAGAAGTCGTCAACAGTGCCGGGGGGGAGTCAGCAAATCCAGGGGATGGGGAGTCAGTATTTGAAGGGTCCATATTAAAGGGTGAGATTTTCATGTTTTTTGTTGTTGTTTTGTTGGTTTACCTGCTTGAGAATTATAGGAAAGTATCATACGTTGGAAAGGAAATTTGTATTCTCCACTATCGGCACAATGAGAGTATACTTCCCAGATGGTCCACTCCATACCCTACCCGAAGGATAGCATCAAAACAGATATAGAGGCACAGGTGTAAGCTAAACCCACCTATTAGGACTGAGACCAAGGTAATATGGAATCATCCTCCCCATATCTGTAATGATGGGCTTCCGGCCAAAAGCCAAGAGTCCCACCTCAAGGATTGGATCCCCCTGGATTCCAATGACCCAACCCTTGAGAGTAGTTCTGCCAAAAAGGTCCAAACCATCTTTGGGATGGCTGAGATCATCCAATACTCTCATATATAGCTTTGAATGCGAATACCTCCCAACCGTGATCCCTTCTCCCATTCATCTAAGCAGGCAGTAATAACGAATGTGGAAATATCCACGCCATTTAGATAAAATAGAAAAAATAAATAAATAAATGAACAAATAAAATAAATATATATATATATATATATATATATATATATATATATATATATATATATATATATATATATATATATATATATATATATATATATATATATATATATATATATATATATATGCATACATTTACATATATATATAACTAAGAAAAATAATAATCATAGAGATAGGACAGCAAGATGAAAGAAAGTTGATAAAATTAGGAGAAGGTCGAAGTAATATCAAGCAGAAGAAAATGATGAAAAAGATGAAAGAGAAATTTAGATTCGAACTGGGGGAGCAATTTCCCGAAGTTCGAGAGCCCTCTTGCCTGTCACCAAGATTCAGCACGGGAATGAAATGCCGTGCTGAAGCTCAATGACTTCATCAAGGCATTCTCTCATTAAGAGGGTCAGCTATGCCGAAAGTAATACCCCTATTAAATAGCGTGGTTTGTATTCCAGTTACGGAACAAATACACAATTTTCAAAACAAAATGATAAAAATTAAGCAAATTATTTTATGACTAGTAACTTTCATCTTACTGTATTCTTGTATTTCTTTGCAATTTTCAGAGTATCCCACGCATCGCCGACTCCACGAGCACGATCAATGGATAGGAGAAGTCTCACTATGATATCACTACGCTGCATTTCTTCACTGATTAGAGAGAGAGTAAATAGGCATTATAAACCAATAAGGCAAAAATATTTAAGTTTAAGCAGCAACATTAAATGTCCAGAAAATTTCTTGTACTAATGTATTTTATAAAAAAAACTACAGCCTTCCCAAATATTGAAACTACAGTATTATGTTCTATCCTTTAAAGAAACCCGTTGAAGAAAAAAGTTACAGCAAGTGATGTTTTTAATAAAATTACCAAGAATCAAAGGCTCACAACACCTTTAAAGATAAAAAGCAATCTCTGTACTCACACCATAACATTTAACACAGTTTCAATATACTGCTCCTTTGTCATCTTTTCTGGAATGACTTTCGGGGTGGTTCGTAATTCTAGGTAGCGGACATTTTCCGCAACAAAGTCTTGTATGACATCTCTGGTAATAGTTTCGATTGCTGACACATTGTCTGTAAGGCAATGTATGATGCCAAACACAGTAAAACAGCTGTAAATAAAACGTTCTTATAGATTTTTTTTTTTCAATTTTAACTACTACTATACAATAACAGCAATAAGATTCACCAAGTTCCTTGGTCAATGTTTCAGGTAGAGTGAAATACAGAATTTGGGTGCATTATGATTATCAAAATTATGGTAAACAGCAAAAGATGATGTTTAAAGAAAGAAAGGCTACATTGTATATAACTTGACTGGAAACCATAATCAAAGTCAAGATGCTATAAGATATACCAAATGAAATAAGGATATGCATTATCTTGGCTTGATAAATTATGAAATTCCAGCAACTCTTCAAATCTATTAATCATCATGGTTATATAACTAAAGGTACTGATACTCGCCAGCCCAATGAGTCGAACTGACTCCTACAGAGCTGCCCATCATGGTTATAAACAATTAGTTCTAACATTTAAGCTTCTTAACATACATCCCAACATTTCATGACAAATGTTTTACCATTTGTATTTCTGACTGCTGATTTAATACTCAGAATAACTAATTAGGTTGATAATGTCTGCTACATAGGAATGTCTAAAGGTGCACAAACTTTTTTCTTTTCAGGAAAGCCACTTTTCTAGACTAATTAGTACTTTAGCATCCAAGTAAAACAGAGGTCTGTACTATTGTAAAAAAAAAATTTCCTTGGAGAATTTCACACTACAGAAAGAACACACTCCCAGGCTTTAAAAAAGCATTACCAATACTGATGGAATAAACATCCCTTGGGTATTTTAAAATGATGACACTTCTATATTAAACACCGATTCACTTGCTCCAAGTAGCAAGAGAAAATTGCTATCCAGCAAGGAGTTCTCAAATTGCAAATGGAACTTGGGATTACTATCCCAAGCTTAAAGAACAGAAAGTTTAAGATAAAGAAAAAATCTCTTCCACTAGACTATCTCATTCAAGTTTCTAAAAACAAAGACCACTAGACTATCTTATTCAAGTTTCTAAAAACATAGAATTTAAGGGATTCATTAAGCAACATTTTGTCCTAAATCCTTGTTTCACAAGTAACATCTTGTAGATTGGGAGAGATAGTCACAAATACTTTCAAGAGAAAATGAAAGGGGGGGGGGGAAGATTTCCTCGCAGATTTGTCATCATTTCCTCTTACAACTAGTTCTGAGCAATTTTCTTGTCTTCTCATGGGGATGCATACAACAACAACAAGAAAGCTAACAGGGGCAAACAATTATATCGATATAATCCTTAGAATAAGGATACTAACAATGTATGTCTGCAAATTGTTTCTTTTACAGTAATGTACAAGGGAAAGTACATTACTTGAATATACCACATGCAACCATGAATGGAAAGTTTATTATCAGGATAAAAACTAGATACACTGTACCTCTTACAATCATAATTCAAATTTCCTCCCTATTAAAACAAGAGCAAAATGACAAATTCGAAGATAATTTGTATTTTTCCTAACCATACAAACCTTAGCTATTTACAAAGGGTATTACTTTTAGCGTAGCTGAAATGGCGAGCCATTAGAATTTAACGAGGGTGTATTACCCCCGCGCTAGTTAGCGGGGGGGTAGGGGAGTGGTAACTAGCTACCCCTCCTCCCCCTCACACACAGGTGAATACTCACTTTCACTTAGAGGTAGGACTTGTCTTGGGGGACAGGGCTGGCGGGCAAATATGTGTAAATAGCTAAGGTTTGTATGGTTAGGAAAAATACAAATTATCTTCGAATTTGTCATTTGTTCCGTAACCGAAATACAAACCACGCTATTTACAAAGGGTGACTTATCCCTTAGGAAGGATGGAAAGTCCCCAGCCATACTGGCTTTGGCTTTACCCGGGGACTCAGAATCCGAGTGAGTCGCACTCGAGAAAAGGAGTCCCTGCACCTCACAAGTTCCTTGCTCCGCAAGGAACCATGTGGCCTACGTAAGCTTGTGTGTGAAGGAAGAAGTGTGACCCGTCCTAGGCAGTTGACCTGGAGTTCCAGAAGGAACTCTGGGTTAGGACGTTCCCAATACCACCTCGTCAGGGTATGGGGGACGCGACAGTATTGACCCAATACTCGGAACACAAGGAAGCATGGTTTACCTGCAGAGTTTCGAGGTCAGCTATGCTGAGACCAGGATGCTGCTTCCCCGTAGAGGGGATGATGAAGAAAGAAGTAAGGGCCAGACATACTTCTTTCGTTCATGCAGACTAAAACCGGATAACAATGCCCTCAACCTTTTGCTACCTGTCCAAAAAGGAGCCTGAGGTTAGACCAGCTGTTGTGTAGCCACCACAGAGCGATAGAAAACGTATCGAGACTCCTGTGGGTCACGCCCTGCAGGAAGCGGGCTGCGAAGGTCATTAGACGCTTCCAGACTCCAGCTTGTAGCACCTGCGTCACAGAGTAGTATTACTCGAAGGCGAGGGACGTTGCGATGTATCCAACATCGTGCTGTAGGGCGACGTGACGGGGGAGGGTCTGAAGACAGGTCGAGATGAATGTCCTTGAGTCCGGGCTGAAGAGGTATACTGGTGACTCTCCCCCCATGTCCTCCTTGTGCTCCCAAATCGGCTGCAACTGAGGACAAACTGCAGCTGTTCCCAGCGCTAACCTCTCGATTCCTTACTGGCAAGAAAGAGAAGGTCTTGGGACATCAGACACAGAATGGAGACTCGAAATCTTGAATGAATCGGACCGAAGGGCCGGGACCCTCAGATTCTGAGTCTAGCCAACAACTCAGGAGCGAGCCTGAATGTTGCCTTCCCCTCTTCCTTAGAAAGGGGGGAGTAGTAAGAGACCAAGAAGATTGCTTACACACTGGCCGTGGCCAGAGTGAGCAGAAGACCCAAGGCGGAATACAATCCGAGGCCTGTCGTAAAAGGGTCTTGAGAAGATCTCTTAAAGGACTAAAAGTCCGAGCAATGCTCCAAGTTGGAGGTCTTCCTCCGACTAGGGCAGGGACGATCGTAGCTTCGCATGAGCGAGGATAGATCCAGCGGGCAGGAAAAAGTTATTCCTTTAAGCCTGAAGGTCAGTGAAAGGCTGAGCGACAGGCTTCATTGCCGAGAGCGGAAAGGAGTTTCCTCCCGCCGAAAGGCAATAAGACCGTTATTGCTGGAGAAGAGGCCTCAAGGGAAGAGGTATATCTCCCACGGCACCAACCACCTTAGACTCTTCACTTTGCCTGGGAGACCCCTGTGGATGACTATCGCAGATGACGCGACCTCCGTACCGCGACTGTAGCAGGTTGTCTCTTCTAGAGGAGGAAGCGTAGTGTCTCCAGGCATGAAGCCGAAGCGACGCCCCGGTTCGGGAGAGATGTCGCAGTGTGGTTGCTTGAGTAGTCTGCGCTGTGGGAGAAGCTCTCCCGGGAGTTCCGTCAGGGGAAGCAGAGGGTCCAGAAACCGTTCTGCGCATAGTCCCAGTGGAGCTCTCCCATTGAAAGGTTGACAGACAACCTGGTCTTGTTGAGACCCATTGTCCGCATACAAAAAGGAGGGAAGACGCAGGCGTCGAAGTTGTCCCACCATCACCGGAATGCATCTTGCCAGAGTCTCGGGGTCTGAGACTGGGGGGAAGACTAGCGGAAGCTTGAGGTTCCAAGCTGTCGCGATCAGGTCCCCCAGACCAGCACTTGCTGGTTACCCAAGGTCAAAGACCCCCAGGTACACTCTATGAGGCTCTGCTCGGATAGTCTGAGAGAAACATTCCCCTGCCTGGAATGAGAGAGCCGATGGTGGTATTGAGAGAATCTCAATCATCCCGGTATCTCTACTGCAAGATGTGAAGGTGTGAAAATGCGTCCCCTGCTGGTTAGAATGAAGTCGACGCGCAACGGGGCGACTCGGCAGGAGCTGTAGGATCTGAAGAGGGGCCAGACTAAGGCCCCTAAGCCTGCCTGAATGATGGAGAGGTATCCTTCAGGTCTTGACCATAGGCCTGGACCGGAACATGCCCCCCCCCACCTTTCCTTTGACGAGTCCGAGAACCGCATCAAGAATGTGGGGAAAGGACGAGAATATCCACTACCATCAAGAGGCTCCATAGGTCAACACCCATTGCAGGTCTAATAGTTCCGCTGGTCCCATAGGGCCAGGGAGTCCGGTTAAACATTGCCTTAAGCCACCGGAACTTGGATCGCCCCACATGGAACTTATCCTGAGGCGACCGTTCGGACTATAGACGGGTCAATGAGGAAAGAAGAACTAGGAAACGTTCCAAGGTAGGGCTGAAAGCTCTGCTTGACTGAGAACAGGTACTGCGACTCTCCTCAGTCTTGCCACAGTCAACCGAAAGGAAGGCTCAGAGGATGTGGTAACAGAATCTGGCGTCCCCAGGTGGTCACCCATCCAAGTACCGACGTTGCTTAACCTCGCTGGACGGATGAGAAGCGGGGTTTCCAATGTGGTAAGGCGGTTGACTCAATATCATGGCCAGATACTCCAGATGTTGAGGCAGAGGAAGAGAAGGCTCCAAGCAAAATACCATGAGCCCACACTCATGGTAAGCATCCGGAAGCTTGTCCCGGCGCTGAAGAAGGTCGAAACCCGAGCCTACCGGAGTTGACCAGCCCTCCAAACAGCAGAGGAGGCGGAAGCCTGCACCTGAGCGGCCAAGAGGAAGGCAGGGAGAGTTCTCTGGGGAAACAAACATGCTATGCCACGGCGGGATAGCCACACTGCATCATAAGCAGGAATACTTGCAGTCTAGGCTGAATTCGACGAGCACCCTGGAAGATGGATGGAATGGAAACTGAAAGTACCCGTCCTTCCGATCCAGGGTTTAAGGAGTCCTGTCACCTCGTTACCAGTCTGATCGATTCTGCTGGTCTACGCTGGCCGAAGTTTGTTTGACAAATTTGATCAGGGCTGAGAGGTCGACTATGGACATCCCCTCTCAGATCCTTCCTTACAAGAAAGGATCGACTGAGGGGGCCGGGGGAGAAGCCATCGATGATCCTAAGGAAGACCTTCGCCTAAGGTATGGATCATTCTGCCCAACCGGGCAACTCTGCTGACGCTATGGCATAGAGGTTCAGAGACACTGAATTCGCTGACAGAGACGGCAGGCGCGATATCCTTGGCTACTCACAGAGATTGTGCGGGAATGGGCATCGGGAAGCTGTCATTCGGATGAGTAACCTTAAGCATCCTCCCAGCGAAAAACCTGCAATCCTAGAGTTCGTGAACTCCTTTTAGGACTATGCCCCCCTGGGGGAGTCTCCCGTGCCATCTGTTCCTGACAGGAGGAAACTGCAATTGGACACCTTGTCCCAGTTGTCGTAGCCGATAACTTAGGCCGACGTGGTTGAAAGAAAAGGGCGCTGGAGCCCTGCAGAGTCTGGAAGAAAGCGCCTTGGAGGAGTGAAACCGGAAGTCGATTTACTTCGCACAGCAGCTGTCTAAGTCTCTGTCCTTGGGCACAAACAAACTCATCTCAAGGATGGAAGGGTGTCTGAGGTCGTCGACCTCCACAGATGAGACACCCGAAGGAAGCCCTCAGTCAGCGCGTCCAGATGGTACAACATCGAGCTTGTCCGCAAGTTAGATACTTAACGACGAAAGGCCAAGGTGCCTAAGCTCGAGAGGAGGAAAGTACCCTTGTTCTTCCTGTAGCTTCCTTGAACCAAACCTCGGGTCGTAACCGAATAGGGAAAGAACCTGGTAAGCTCCCAGAGGAAGAGGTAAGCAGTCACCCCTTGTCCGATGGAGAAATCTCGAACGGAAAGCCCCCCCGCCAAAAATCCTTCCAGGGAATGACGGGGAAGGGCTAACCCAGGTTCAGGAATAGAGGAGTGTTGCTCAGATCTCCCTTAAGTTTCTCCTATTCTTGCAAGTGCCATACTCTGTGTTTACGGAGTGAGGCAGTGTTCTGGAAATACGCTCCAGAAGAACTCGCCAGGCTGGTCATGCTGCGAAAACCCAATTGGGAATCGTGGTCGCAATTGCCCTGGAGCTCGCGTGACGGGAATTCCTGGTGGTCGGCGAGCGATAACCCATAGACGAGCAATGGATACTGCAAGAAATAAGCCGACATTTGTGTGAGGAAACACTGTAGGTTCGCGCGACGGAACACCATCCGTCCGCGCGATGGAAAAACCGTTGGTTCGCGCGTGGACGAACATTGGAGAGCATGAGCGTAGACGTGCAGGCACGTGGGTGTGTGGGTGTGTGGGCGTGCAGGCGAGTGGTCGTGCGGTTGCACGGCGAGCGGTTGCACGGCGAGCGGTCGCGCGGTTGCACGGGCGAGCGGTCGTGAGGCTGGGCAGGTGGATGAGAGCGAGTCCGAGGCGGCGAACGCAAGCGTTAGCGCGATGGCGAGGAAATGCGCTGTCGCGTGGGCAAGGAGGACCGCTGGCGATATGGATCAACAAGCGATCGGTGGTGAGCTGGTGAGCGCTAACGCGCAGGTTGGCGATGGCGCGTTGTGTTATGCCGACGCGATGGTTGAGCAGTATGCGCAGGTGAGCGATCGTGCGTTGGCGAGCAGTATGCGCAGGTGAGCGATCGTGCGTTGGCGAGCAGTATGCGCAGGTGAGCGATCGTGCGTTGGCGAGCAGTATGCGCAGGTGAGCGATCGTGCGTTGGCGAGCAGTATGCGCAGGGTCGCCCGATGGCGATCAGCATCCGCAGGTGGGCGGTCGCCCGATGGCGATCAGCATCCGCAGGTGGGCGGTCGCCCGATGGCGATCAGCATCCGCAGGTGGGCGGTCGCGCGATGGCGATCAGCATCCGCAGGTGGGCGGTCGCCCGATGGCGATCAGCATCCGCAGGTGGGCGGTCGCGCGATGGCGATCAGCATCCGCAGGTGGGCGGTCGCCCGATGGCGATCAGCATCCGCAGGTGGGCGGTCGCGCGATGGCGATCAGCATCCGCAGGTGGGCGGTCGCGCGATGGCGATCAGCATCCGCAGGTGGGCGGTCGCGCGATGGCGATCAGCATCCGCAGGTGGGCGGTCGCGCGATGGCGATCAGCATCCGCAGGTGGGCGGTCGCGCGATGGCGATCAGCATCCGCAGGTGGGCGGTCGCGCGATGGCGATCAGCATCCGCAGGTGGGCGGTCGCGCGATGGCGATCAGCATCCGCAGGTGAGCTAGTAGCTGGCGAACCATGTTCCTTCAGAAGTGTTGGAGAACGTCGGCGTGCCGGCTGTAACACACGTGGGCGAGCTGATGATCGCTGGCGAGCTGATGATCGCTGACGAGCAGAAGGCTACGCGTGGAAGCCTGCGCAAAGAAGAAGAGTCCTTGACCCCGACCTGGACCGAAGTTCTAGATCGCAAGGGCGAACGTGGGCGCACAGGGCGCGTAACAGGAATCAACAGGAACCGCAGGGATGATCATCTTGAAAGCGCTGACGAACAGGAGAGCGCTGATGAGCAGAAGAGCGCCTGTGTGCTCACACTGAGCAGGAGCAGGAGAGAACACAGCAGAAGGGCGCACAGGGAAACCCTGATACGCAAGGGAAGAACTCGCGTGGTGGCAACCCTTTGCCCCGAAGGGATCGTTGTCCGCCGGGAGACTGATGTCCGTCGGAAGACCGCTGTCCGTCGGGAAGACCGTTGCCCGTCGGAAGACGAGATCAGACTGCTGTCCATCTGCACCAAGGCGGAAGATCGAGAAAAAGGATTTGTAGGCTGCAAACGGAGATCCAAAAAGGCGCCCTTATAGGGAGATGAGAGGCCCTTACGACGAGGCGGACGGTGGGCCTTATGGCGAGGGAGGCCAACAGCAACAGCAACAGGAGAAACCTCCGAAGAGGAGTCTCTATGAGTGTACTTTCTCGCGAACGAAAGAGAAACACTTCGTGGAAGAGACTGGTCAGCCAGTGACCTAAAAGGAGCAATCCTCCGAAGAGGAGCTCCTGCAGTTGCCCAGCCCCTTGAGCGAAACTGCAGGTGCGACCGCTCAGCACCAAGAGCATAGTTGCACGAGAAAAAGGCAAGAGAAGAATCCCCAAAAGGGGAAAACTCAAGCCTGGACAGGAAAAACTTCCCTCGGAAGGAAAGTTACCCGCCCAAGGATGCAAGCCTCCTGAGAGTTCTAAAATGAACTGGAGAGCTGTCCGTCGTCACGGGAGTACTACCAGTAGAAGGAGACACGCCCCTGACGAAAATACAAGGGGGGAGGCAGCAACAGCCGAATCCCCAGGACTCAACCAGACAGCCCACACCGTTGCTATATTACAGAAACGAACTAGATCGGTAACTGTAAAAAAAAAAAAAAAAAAAAAAAAAAAAAAAAAAAATATTAGTACACATTCATTCCCCCGGGAAGGCTCCGAAGAGGAATCCCGAGGGAAAGGAACAAGAATTACACAACAGGCACACGCCCTCACAACCACTTACACTCGCGGAGGGAGAGCTGTAACCAAAACAGAATTATAATTATAATTATGTAACTATGTAATTATGAAATTTAAAAATGAATGAACACTAAAGAAAGAACGAAAACCCCGAAAGGAATCGTTCTACAAGCTGAAAAACAAAAAACAACTACAATTAGATTCATAACTAATTGAGACAAACGTACGGCGTAGCAACCCCCCACACGGAAAGGAAGCTAGGCTACAAGGCCGTAGTAACACGTAGTAAAAGGGTGAACGACCTCAAGAGAGAGAGAGAGAGAGAGAGAGAGAGAGAGAGAGAGAGAGAGAGAGAGAGAGACTTAAGTTAAACTCGATCGCCACCCATAAAATTACGCCGTGGTGGCCTAACTGCCGAGGGCTCCACGTAGATATCGTACACTACACACACAAATCTGAAAAGGAAACTTACTTATTTCTATACTCAAATATATATACAAACATGAAAACATGTTTACATATATATTGAGTAAATGAAAAGTAAGCGATTAAGTAAAGACAAAACAGACAATGGCTGCCAAGCGAGGACCAAGACAGAGACGTCTGTCACAGTCCGAGCCAAAAGTGAAAGTGAGTATTCACCTGTGTGTGAGGGGGAGGAGGGGTAGCTAGCTACCACTCCCCTACCCCCCCCCCCCCCCGCTAACTAGCGCGGGGGTAATACACCCTCGTTAAATTCTAATGGCTCGCCATTTCAGCTACGTTAAAAGTAATACCCTTTGTAAATAGCGTGGTTTGTATTTCGGTTACGGAACAAATAATAAATTAGATAATTGAACAAAGTAATAATTTAGGTATCTAAGCAGGGTCAGATGCTGAAGAATGGAATTCATAAGCTCGTACTACTGCTTTAACACTTGCCAAGTTTTCCAGGGGAATTTTTTAATGAATAAATGCTCTGGAGTATAAAATAATTTTCAATTTCCAAAAGTTATTCTCAACATCAACTCTTACCTTGGAGATTTGCAATGCATTGTATCTGCTAATAGAATACTGTAAATCTTAACCCTTTTACCCCCAGGCTATTTGGAATTTTCCAACCCTTAACCCCCAGGGGTCATTTTTTTTTCAAGCACATTTTGCAGTATATTTATTTTTTTAATTGCTCTAACAGCCTTAATTTTTGTCATAGAGAGGTCAGGTTGATCTCATTCTCTTGGAAAATGCCTGAAGTTTCTCAAAAAAAATTATCAAAAATATGCAAAAAAAAAAAAAATGTACATAGCAGTTTTGTGCAAGGACGTACTGGTACGTCCATGGGGGTAAAGGGATGAGTTTTGTGAAACGTACCAGTACGTCCTTTGGGGGTAAAAGGGTTAAACCACCATACTGAACTATTATTCTAAAAAATACTTCTTTTCAATGTAATTAGGACCAATGACACATGCAACCTTAATTACCTCTTCTTGCCCAGCTTTATACTTATGACCTTCAACTTTTAAATATCTTATTTTGTCTTGGTCCCTCTTAAATTGAAGTAAAGACTAAAATTTAATTTAAAGTCTCGTTATTTCGAGTCACTTTCAACTTAGGTCACATCTGATGCATTCAGAGAACTAACTGCTCCTGTGGGAAATAAGATAAGTTAAATTCAAATATAAAAATAAGCATGTATGATAATAACTGACTCTTCTAAGGTGCGATTGTGTCCCCGTTTGATGACGACTTCGGCTGAATCTGGAAGATCAACAGCACCTGCTGAACGTTTGTCTTGCAAAAGTCGCAGAATTGTAGCATCACTCAAAGACCCATTTAAGTGGGCATGCAGTTCCTGAAAAAAAAATTACTCTGTGAAAACAGACAATTACTTAGTGATTACGTAAAATGTATTTTATACTTTGGGTCATTTCTAAAATAATTTTTCATTTTGTGAAGGTATAAAATTCTTAACATATTAGTTACTGTATGATGTACAAATACCATACCTAGCATTACATTTTAGTAGATGAATAAATAGTAAAAATGAGAATGAATCAATGTATCTATTAGTATTGCATTATTGTAATATCAATATGGAATTAGAGTAAAAATCTAAATTTGCTTTAAAGGTTTTGTACTCACAATTTTGGGAAGCATTTTACAAAATGTTTTCATGTCCACACTTTCTGAATTACCTGTGTCCATCTTTCTTCTTTCCAAGAGAAACTTGCAATTAAAACCTATATAACAAAATAAAAAAAACATTATGAATATTTATTACTGATCAAATACTGAATTAGGCAAAATATTATTGTGAAAGCAACTATCTTTTTATGAAGTGTATGACCTTTCAATCATGTTAATTTATGATTAATGTATATTATGTTTTAAGCCAAACTGTTTCCTGCTTGGAAAAGCTAATTCTAGTCCACGAGAGGAAATTATACAAAATCAATGTTCATCAAAACATGCAATTAATAGATGTAATCGCTGCAAATATGGATTTGTAGTTTATAACCTGGTCATGCAAACTCAAACCAAGTTCTAAATGAAAAACAAACTAGAAAATGAACTTGTTCAAATCGCATATGCATCTAATGGGCCAAAAAGGCTGTCCTGAAGAACACTAGATATTACATTCTAATAGCCACTGAGATACCAATCAACAACTTTTTGTAATTTATTACAGTACTTGAAAATTCAATATTAATGTCAAGAAAAGACCCAATTATGGTTTGAATTTGAGAAAAAGTGCTTCATGATTAACACTTCAAAATAAATGCAGCATTAATATTAAAGGCCAGTCACAAACTTCCTGACCACAATTAATGGATTTCAGAGCAACAATAGAAATTTTAAGTGCATCACATGTTCCTAAGCCTTTGCTAAAGCTAAAGGGCAACCTAGGGAACAGAAGATTACCTTCAGCATACCTTAGAAAAACTTTAGATATGGGAGTTACGGAAATTGGGCGGGAATCACCTGAGCTTTAGCTAGCCTACCACAATCATCTACTAATTAACATAACCAAATATAAAAAAATGCAAAAAGAAACTATTCTTACTAGCTCGGAATAACCTGCAACAAGAAAACTTTGTCGAGCTAAAATATCAGCAGTTTATAGAAAAAAAAAAATTATAAAACAGGGAAAAACATTAATTATATCTAAATCTTCTAAGCATTAAGGTCCAGTAAAAGAGATTCAATTTCACAGGACCAAAAAGATAAAGAGTTACTTAGTCTCATGAAAAGAGGAACAAGAACATAGGAAAAACTATGCAATAGGAAATCTTGAAGTATTTTCTTGAAAACGCACTTTTATTGCTATACCCATTAAGAGATTGGTCAGTAGAGCACCTTAAAGAGGTAACCAAATCACCTTCTAAACCATGCTCAAGTCATTAATTCTAGTTTTAGCGGTTGTGGTGGCCGATATGGTAACGTCCCTGACAAGTGAACACTAAGACTGGGATTAGAGTCCTGCTGAAACTCTGTTCCTTTGGTTGCTGCAACCTCACCATCCTTGTGAGCTAAGGTTTGGGAGGTTTGGGGGAGCCTATAGGTCTATCTGCAGAGTCATCAGCAGCCATTGTCTGGCCCTCTTTGGTCGTAGCTTGGGTGGGGAGGGGGATTGGGTGCTGATATGTATATAAGGTCACTCTCTAGGGCATTGCCCTGCTTGATAGGGCAATGTCACTGTCCCTTGCCTCTGCCATTCATGAGCGCCCTTTAAACCTTTAAAGCCATCCAATTATGGTAAAATCATACCTTTACAAGAAATTAACTTTGGTAAACTAAAATGTTCTCAAGCTTTCCTTATTCTCATTAAAAATCAATTACTGGTACGCCAGCCAAAGGTGCAGCTTCAAGGCTAGCAAGACTATTCTGCTTTGGCAATAGTGTACAGTATTATCATTACAAAGTAATGTGCTTACTAAACTCTAATATTAGCTGAAAATGCTAAAGGAGCCTTTGTATAATGACAGACAGGACCTTACGTGTACACAGAACAACACCTAACCTAACCTACAAACCTCGTCCTCACCCAATGGGGCGGAGCTGAAGCCCTCTTGCGACCCCCTAAGACTGTTGTAGTCTTAACGATAAGGTTGAAAAGAAGGGAGTTATAAGGCAAGGCCATCATTATACATATACCTTAAAGTTAAATCTTGCAAATCCTACCTCTATAATTCCAATTGAGAAAACACCAATACAAAAATATGAAGAGAAAAAAAGAAAATACGAAAAACAAATTAACAAACTTGATCAGGAAAAGTTAAAATACAAAATTAATAAAATGATTGGACAGTTCTTGTTGTAGACTGATTGACCCTTGAGGCCAGATAAGGGGTCTTGCAACTATGAAACCGGTAAATTAGGCAATTAGTAACATATGAAAGAATCAGAATTTCATCGGACTAACTAACATTTTTGACAGCACGGAATTAATTTGCATTTTATTATTGTTATTACGGTTTCATTGTAGTGTATTACAGGGCGATGTAACCTAGGAAAACAACTACTTTTTCTTATAGAAAAAATTACGCTCTCTTCGGAAATGGCACTCGTTCCCGTCGCAAATGATTAGTTTCAGAAATATATATACATCTATATCCTCCGATAATGGGGGACCCCCAGTGGGAACTCGGGGATTTGGGTGGGGAAAACATACTGGGGAATCGATATATAAACGTAAAACAAGCCTTTTCTTCTCTATTCATTACCTTCTTGAAATTATAATAACCGGAGGAAAATACTAAACAGTATATCTGAATAAACTTTGGAGGCGCCGTTGCAAAGATTGTGTCATGAAAAAATACAGTAACCAGTGCTGCCAACGTCCGATGTAGATCAAATGTTATTTTGTGACCTGTCATACTACTGTACTAGGCTGGTTAGGTGGGTTTGTTAGGTTCTGTGCCCTTTTTGTAATTTTTATATATTGGGTAAAACTTATATGGAGAAATTATTTAAAATTCGTATGGTAATATCTATCATTGATATCGTTAGTAATGTCAGCGTGCCGTTGGTAACTCTGTGTACCATATGTCAACATTGATAACACAGTGTATTATTGGTATCGTTGTTAATGTTATCGTTCACAGTACATTCGTAAGAGAAGTGACGCCGTACAACTTAAAGTTAGCCGAATTGGTTGATCTGTTTGTTTCCGATTGAAATGAACAGCAAATTTGGTTAAATCTCGTTATTTACTATAGGAAAACATATATTTTCTGTTCGAAATCTCACCCTGTAATACAATAAAAAATTACTGTTATTACTTGCTAAGCTACAACCCGAGTTGAAAAAAAAAAGATGCTATAAACACAGGGGCTCTAAAAGGGAAAATAGCCCCGCGAGGAAAGGTAACAAGGAAAAATAACTTTTTAAGAGCAGTAACATTGTAATAAATATTTCCGATATAAATTATAAAAAAATTAACAAAAGAGGAAAAGAAATAACAGACCAGTGTGCCCGAGTGTACCCTTGAGCAAGAGAAGACAGTAGTTTATGTTTGATATACAAGGTTATTGACACATTCGAAAAAAACATTTGGGCTTATGATGACAATGAACTCTGGAAAGGTTTAATCAGGCAAAATATCATTATGTAACGAAAAAATTAACGTTCCTAAAGATTAGCCCAAGGTACACCCAAGGAGCAACAGCATACATCTAAATTTAACCGGGTTCTAATCATTTAAGCACAATGAGGTACTTTTAAATCTCTCACACACAAAAGTTATTTCATTTTATTCATGTAGAAATGGGTACATTACTTAAATTGTGGAGATTTGGTAAAAAACAAAACCTTGAACCAACCTGACGATTTGATATTCTACGCCAGTTAAGTTTGTTTACATGTGACGTCATGATCTTTGAGACAAAATAAATGCGAAAAGCGTAAAGGGTTTTAAAGAGGCTGTGAATTTTGAACGGTTTTAATTATTGGCAAGTCAATTTCCAGCGTTATTTAACTACGAAGATATCTACAATGTACTTAAGACTCAAGAGAAAAAGAGTGCAATTTCGGAAATGTTCGAGATCGATTTTTTTGTAATGTGGACCTACTTACCGGGTACACTATTACAGCTTGACCATTCTCCTCATATCTAAAGTTCTAAACTCAATGTTATAAGAAACAGATTGCTCTATGCAGGTTGCCAGAGTTTTCCAAATGAGAGAAGGGCAACGTCTGATCAACTGCAGCTTTAAAAGACCAACCTAATAGAAAAAGGTCGAAAATATAACATTTATGGCTAACCAAATAAAAAAGGCCACATTTAGGTATCTAACACAAAAAAGCCAAATTTGTTTTTGGGGACCGAAAAAGGCTAACCTGGCAACCCTAAATCTAGCGATATGTGCTATTATTTTGTTCTTATCATATTAACGTATATACTTAGGTAACGTACTATCATGCATGCCTGACTGATGTACTGATTAAAATCTTGAACTTTCATAAATGAAGAATTCTTAAAGAATTAGATCCCATCTTTCACGAATCATAGTTTTCCAACGATATTTAGGGAGGATAGAATACCGATCAATAGGAATGAGAGCAAATATATCTTGGATATACAAATTATAATACATTCAATACTCCCCTTACGCAAATATACATCACATAACCTACTTTCTTCTTACATTAAAATCAATCTTTTCTGCATCCGACTGAATTTCCCTACATTAAATACAATGCATAAGTTTTAATATAAATAATTAAAATCAAATAATGCATGGTATTGCCTTTACAACTACGATACATAAATTGTACAAACACACTTAAAACATGCAACTTATCGAACTGGGTGGCTAGCCTACATGTAGGTGAGTACATGCAAGTAGCAATGTGATATACAAACGCACATTAAGAGGTAACGAACCCAAATAATACTTACTTTTTTTACTTTTACGGGTTTATTTCTCGCCCTCCATCAGACACTACAGGTCTGTTCAGGCGGGCCTTGGTGTGTGAAAAATAATTTCTTTCCAGTTAATATTTTGCTCTGTATCATTATGTTATTTCGCTAGCATTTGTATTCAGGCTTAATAGTTTTCAGGTCACTATTATAACACTTTCTAAAAAATATAAGTCTTCAGGTTTTTCTTGAAAGCTGCCACATTATTGCTATTCTTGACATCGAGTGGAAGGTCGTTAAAGAGTCTCGGTGCAGCATAACTGAACGTTCTTCCTCCTATTGTATGATTCACACTAATTTCGAATAGTCTATGTGGGTCATTAGCATGTCTAACTCTTACAGCGGCGCTGGTAGCTTGAGGGTAGGGGACCAAGCAATCACGAAGATATTTAGGCTTATCACTTGTAAGTGCTTTGCGAGTCAACAAGCAAATTTTAAATTCAATTCTAACCTTAACAGGTAACCAATGTAGATCGATCAATGCAGGAGTTATTCTCTCCCTTAGTTTAATGCCTTTTATCAGTCTAGCCGCCCGGTTTTGCACATTTTGAAGCTTTCTTAGTAGTGTATTGGACAATTTGTAGTACAGAAAATTGCAATAATCAAGCCTTGATATTATGTGACTCATCACTAAAATTTTTGTACTGCCCTCTGTTAAATATTTTCTAATAAATGCTATGTTTCTCAGGTGATAGTTACACACTTTCACTGTGTTCGCAATTTGGTCTCTCATTGACAGATTACAATCTATCAGTACACCCAAATTTTTCACAACAGGCACAATCCCAACATCAGCATCACCAATTTTTATGCTTTGAATTAACTGGTAATTTTTCACCAATTTTTATGCTTTGAATTAACTGGTAATTTTTCAAAGCCACCTTTGTGCCAAAAAACATACATTCTGTTTTATCATTCAATTTGAGCCTTTTCCTCTGCATCCATGTTTTTATTTCAGTCATTATCTCATCAATTTTCTTCTCTGTATCTTGTGTTGTTGAAATTGAGAGGTAAAACTGAGTATCATCTGCATATAGTTTAAAGCCCACTTTTTGTTTTTTCAAGATGTGTGATAGCTCGATAGTATATATGTTAAACAAGATAGAGCCCAGAACACTACCCTGTGGTACACCCTTCATAAGAATTCTCTCACTGGATCGGTTTCCAGAAACTTCTACAATAGTCTTCCTATTCACTAAGTAACTTCGAAAAAATTTCAGTGCTTCCTCAGTCACCTCAATAGACTTAAGTCGCCAAGTAAGTACTCGTGCACAACAGTGTCAAAAGCAGCACTAAGATCTAACATAATCAAAATTCCACACTTTCCCTCACCAAGAAGACCTATCATATCATTCATTATTGAGCATAAGGTAGTTTCTGTAGAATGATTAGCTCTGTAGGCCGATTGATTTTCCGGGAATACCTCTAACTTATCAATATGCACCCATAATAGCTCACTTATGACTTTTTCAATAAGCTTTGACATGTAGGATAAATTTGAAATGGGCCTATACGAATTTAGCTCGTTTACATCACCTTTTCCTTTGTAAATTGGTTTGATCAACGCAGTTTTTTCACAGCTAGGAAAACAGGATTGTGATATACTTAGGTTTATTATGTTCAGGTAAATATTATATACAACTTGCTTGTTTGGAGCTTCACTTATTGAACTGTTTGGGAAAGGGTCGTTTCCACAATATGTATTCTTCATCTCTCTCATAACCTTTAACAAGTCGCACATAAATATTTCCTTAAATTTTTTTTAACTTCTTTCCCTCCTTCACTGACATAGCTGACTGTCCTTCCAAGTGATTTTGGGGGAAACCTCTATAGATTTTATCAATTTTTTTCATTGAAGAATATAGCAAAATATCTCTGCACAAACATTGTCAGGCAAGACATATTTTTTCTTTAATCCCATCAAATCATCTAGGTTTTTGTGAAAGTCCTTCATGTCATTGGTTTTTTGACATTCGCCGTTGTAGAATTTTTTTTTTTTTTTTTTTTTTTTTTCTAACAGGATGTTAGAGTAATTTCTGGCCTTATTATATAGATTTCTGGCTTGTGAGGATTTGGGTCTTTTCCATCTACCTTCCATCTTACGTCTGTGTCTTTTTGCCTTTAATAGCTCACTATTATACCATCTAACATTTTCGCGTACAACTATTTGTTTGTTCTTTATGGGACACATGGTATCGTACATTTTTCCAAAATTGTCGTTATATTACTTGGTATAACACCCAACACATTCTCTGTCTACCATATGTTCACATTGTATGTTCTCACAAGACATTTGCGCTACACTAGCTTCAATAAAATTCTCAACATCAAAATTTTCCCGTTCCCTATATGTGATCCATTTTTTCAATACTCTGGTGCAATTTATATTAACATCAAAAGTGATGAGTTTATGTGTTTTTGATATCTTAAAGTCTGGTTCCATTTCAAGGTTTCTTATTAAGTCTGAATCTTTTCCACATATGACCAAGTCGAGTGTATGACCACCTACTGACGTTGATACCGAAACACTATTTATTAAATTAAACATCTCAAATACTTCCTTGAATTCTTTAGTCTTATAATCGTTTTCATCATCAACCCAACAATTAAAGTCACCACCAATTAATGTATTTTTAATATCGTCCACCACACCTACAAGAATACTAAATTCTTCAATGAATTTCCTCATATTACTCCCTGGTGGTCTATATAATGATATTATATTCAATACCTTACTGTTTCTAGTCAGTTTTAAATAGATATATTCAAACGTTTCAAATACTATTTCATTCATGATAGAAACCCTAGAGAAGGTTTTCGACACGAAGACACCCACTCCTCCTCCAGTTTTGTCCTTTCTTGGTACGTGGTAGAAATCGTGAGTACACTGCGTCATCTCCTGAATCTTTGAGTTATCACTAATATTTCCCTGCAACCAAGTTTCCGTTAATAAGCATAAATCTAATTCCATTTCGTTAATAAGATTTCTAATATTTATGGTTTTATTCCCCACCGATTGAATATTTATCAGACCACACTTAACCAATGGGCCAGACTCCATGATCGGTTCTATTTTTTATCCTGGTAAGCTCCTCCTTGTATACTTACAGTTATCATCATATGTTTTATGATTCGTATCATTGTAATTCCTCACTGTGCAGTTATGACACTTTAACGTGTTTACAGTACAATCTGTGGTTCGATGATCCTGGCTACACTTGGCACATACCTGAGTCTTGCTACAATTTTCGGCAGTATGACCAAATTCCTGGCATTTATAACACTGAAATACATTGTAGGAATCATAAATTTTGCAGCATCCTCCAAGCGTGGTATATACTCTATCATCCCTTTTACGGAAGACTTTCCTGATAGTTGGACTACACTTTATAATGAGATGTAATTTACCGCTTTGTCTTGATTTAAACTTCCTGATCAATTTAAAGTCCTCTTCATTTTCACATATATCATTCAACCATTCATTCTTCTCCATTATACTGGCAATTATATCATCTTCATTTTCATCAATATTGCAGACCTTGATCTTCGGTTTAAGTAGATCCTTTTTATCTACTTCTACCTTAATGTCATTCTTGACCTCTTTTAAGTCATTTTTAGCCTTTTCTAACCCAGCTTTATCCGCAAAATTAACTACCAAGTGGCCTTGTTTAGAGGTTTTGACCTGTTCAACATTCGTGGTTGTCTTCTTCATGATAGTTTTCATTTTTCTCTGTAATATTGTTTTCTTCTCTGTCATCGACAAGTGGTTGTTGATAGTACAGGGGTTATTTAACCCTTGTTTAGCGGTTGCATCTGCCAGCTCGTTTCCCAGGATTCCTTTGTGGCTTGGAATCCACTGCAGTTTTACAAAATTGTAATTGCTATTCATTTCGATTAGCATCTCCTGTATACTGTGCACTACTGTTTTGAATCTTTTGTATAATTATTATTTATCATTGAAATGGCAGACAATGAATCTGTGAATATTACCGTCTGTTTGCTCCTGTAATTACCCCCTGTCCATTTCAGCGCTTCCCATATAGCAAATAATTCAGCACCCAGAATAGACGTTGCTGGGTTTAATCTAAAACTACAATAAAAATCAAGGCTGGGAATAACATAGGCGGCTGCACATGACCATTCCTCACTATGTATTTCTTTTTTGGACCCATCCGTATATATGTCTAAATGGTTAAGATACTTTTCCTCTTTCATTCTACAGAACTCTTGAATAAATTTGTTATTAGGTTCCTCCTGGTCAATGTCATCCATTGGGTTAATACCAAGATACTTACCAATACATTGCCAGGGGGCTGCAACGGGAAAGGCCCTTTCTTCCCGTTGCATCCCTAACTTCACTTTCCACCTAATCATGATGTCTTGTACCCTTAATATAAATGGTTTTTTAAAATAACCCGAGTTCCATCCTCTACCGTCTAGTCTTTTATCGTTCAGAACTTCCTGGCTAGTTGGGTGATTCTTACTTAACTGTTTTAATTTTACATAATAAAGCAACATTTTGTACTGTATTTTTATTCTTACTGGTGTCACGTTACTTTCAACTTGTAGTGATACAATGGGAGATGTATTCTTGGCTCCAAGAGCTATTCGTAAAGCAATATTTTGTATTTTTTCCAATTTTTCTAAGTTACTTCTAGCAGCTGACGAATATACTTCAATTCCATATTCAATTTTACTTAAAATGTAAGCCTTATAGAACATCAGCAAAGTTTTCCTATCTGCTCCCCAGGTGTAAGAGGAAACCGCCTTCAATAAATTCAGTCTCTGGTAGCATATTGCTCTTACCTGGTTGATGTGATGTGTCCAAGTGAGGCCTGGACTGTCCCATACCAATCCTAGATACTTGTATTTACATACCCATTCAATTATATTGTTGTCAATATTGATTTTAGGTAAGATATCTATTTTTTTGTTTGTGAAATACATTATCTTCGTCTTTCCTGTATTTATCCTTAGCCCCCATTTCTGGGTCCATTCGTAAAACCTTTCAATCGCATCCTGAACTTCCAGACAAGCCATCTCAATTGTATCTGCAGTTACAAAGAAGCAAGTATCATCTGCAAATTCTGAACTTTTGACTGGTTCTACGTTTGGTATGTCACTCATCATGATATTGAATAATGTAGGACTTAAGGCTGAGCCTTGAGGAACCCCTGATCTAATTTTTCTAGGGTTGGAATATTTATTTTCTACATTTAATATATATTCCCTATCTTTCAAAAAGCACTCATGCCAAGCTAACAGTCTCCCTGTGACCTTTCTTGCGAGTTTATACATCAAAGCTGTATGGTTTATTGTATCATAGGCACTCTGTAGATCAAAGAAAACCACTACTGTTACCTTACGATTTATAAATGAAACTCTTACCTCATGCTCCAGTCTAACTAACTGGTCTGTTGTACTCCTAGTTTTTCTGAATCCACTCTGGTTTCTTCCCAATTGATCGTTATTTTCTAACACCCAGTATAGGCGTTTATGGACCATTCTCTCCATTAGTTTGCCGAAGCAAGATAACAATGCGATTGGTCTGTATGAATCTGGTAGTTCCTCCGGTTTTCCAGGTTTTAGTACTGGCCAGATCATACTCTGTTTCCACATCTTAGGATAACTTATAAATCTCCAGCTTTTATTAATAAAACCCAATACTTGATGACGTTTCCCCTTTGACATATTTTTGATGAATTTGTTATGAATTTTGTCTAACCCTGTTGCACTTTCATTTGGCAACTCTTTGATGCACTCTTCTAGCTCGGCCATTGAGAATCATTTGTTGTAATCCTGAAATTCCTTATTGTGTTTTGCTATTTCAACCCATTCAATCATTTCCCTCTCTGACTCTAATTCAATTGGCACACAAATTTTTCCCAAAGGCTTCTGCCAGCAATTCTGCCTTTTCTATCGGATCGAAAATCGATTTGTTTTCCCCATTAGTTAGTGGATGGTTATCTCTAACTGGAATTCCCTTAATCCTATTAATAGTGTTCCAAACTTCTTTCTGAGGTGTATTCATATTCATTTTACCTGTGTAATTACCCCAAGAAACCCTTTTTGTAACTTTATTACATTTCTTTGCTACTGCTTCTTTTTTGCGGAAGTCGATTTTATTACAAGTGGTTGGGTGTTTGGTGAACAGCTTTCTTGCTCGTCGCCTCTCTGCTACTGCCTTACTGCATTTCTCGTTCCACCATGGCTTGTTATATTCAATACTTACCTTCTCATTAGTTTGTCTGATATTCTTTTCACTAGATTTGATCATTCTATTGCTGAAATCTTGTATTTCACCATCCAGTTCCAATGAGTTTGCCACTTCTATTGCGTCAATATCATTATTCCACTTTTGCCAATTAACATCTTCCAACACCCACCTCTTTCTTTTCCATAACCTAGTTAGTTCAGTTTCCAAGTCACTATATATTAAAATTTGTGTGTGATCACTACCCCTGTCAGCTAGCTCTTTTATATTAAAATAATTCGCTATTGTGGATGAACTGAAACATAAATCTATTGTTGAAAATGTCCCTGTAATAGGATTCAGTCTTGTAGGTAGTCCCGGTGGAGTAATTAGTACTAAATTGTCATGTTCATTAAATACTTCCACTATACTTTTCCCGCTATTGTTGATTTTGTTTTCGGCAATATCCGGTTCCCACAAAGAGTGATGGGCGTTAAAATCCCCTACAACTATAAAATTTCTCCCAAGTTTCTCTATGTAATAAACAAATTCCTCTTTAGTCAACCTGTCACTAGGGTTATACGCATTTATTATATCAAAATCATCTCTTGAGTTTGACTTTGATGTGTTGAACTTCCATATTACCATTTGGATATTCTGTGGTGTTTTCCCATTACATAACAAACGTCACGTCTAATAAGGATCATTACACCCCCCCATTCTTTGACCTACCCTGTCTTTCCTTAGAACTCTATAGTTTATAAACTTTACCTGTTGATTTTCTTTCAAAAATGTTTCACATACACAGCAAACATGAGGTTTGACACTGTACAACATCAGTTTTAACTCCGACAGATTGTTACACACACCCCTCGCATTCCATTGAATTATAGATAATTTTGACATATTAATATCCATTTTTACTTGCTTTTGGTTTTTCCCTTACACTTAAATCCTTCCTAAGATTTTCAAATTCACCATCGTCAACAGTTACACCAAACGTTACTAGCATTTCCCTTCTAACATTTTCATCCATTAATATTGAATGACTATCAGAAGTTTCCTTATTGGCTAAAATTCTTTGTACAACACAAATAAATCTGCATAGTTTTATTATTATTTCAGAGTCCATTTTGTTTTCAGTTTTAGAACTTTCTTTGTGTTCGGTTCCCTTCCCTTCAGTTTGACAGCTTTTATCATTCGTTTTTATTTTCTGCCTTTTCACAATTTCAGCATAATTTCTCTTGAAAGTTTCGTCTCTTATTTGTTTAGTACTAAGATTTGAACCATTCGTCCCTGTTTCTGTTGTTTTATTACTTACCTGGTCATATTTTTTATGGCCCCTCACATTTTCCCTCTTCCACTGATTATACTTGACTTTAGCTTGGTCGTAAGGTACATTTTCCAATGTTTTAACTATCTGTATTCTTTGGGCTTCTCTAGCTACATCACAACCCCTTTAACTAGCGACGTGCTTCTCCGAGCAATTTGTGCACTTTAATTGGTCCTTTGGCCATATGGTCTCCCCCGCATTTTACACATTTATTTATTTTTGATTTACAGTCGTCTTGATGGTGACCAAACCCTCTGACATTTGAAACACTGAATGACTTTTGGTATAAAACGGCCTAACTTCCCAGTATTCTGTTTCCAAATTTAATTTTCTCTGGCATCTCATTTCCCTCAAATGTAATCTTTACACATTTAGCTTTTACCTCCATCCTCTCTCTTACCTTTCCACATCCTTTCTATTTTTGCTAACCTTAATATCCTGATCTTCCAAATATTCCTTAATTTCCTCCTCTTCTATTTTCCTCATAAATTGGTCCTAGTACCCCCTACTTTCCTAGTATCTCCTATTGGTTGTCGACATTTTTACCTGATATGTGTCTTCTTGAGAACCAAAAGTTGTTAGAGTCAATAAATCATTTTATGTCTTCCTTTTCATTAAAAACTGCTACTAGATGGTTTTTAGTTTTATTGGTTTTAGAGTCCACCACGTTTGTTCTGTGGCAAACGGCGACTGCCTTAAATATCTCTCCACCTTAATAGGGTTCCGAAGTAGTCTCACTGATTTTCCCTTCTGTATCTAAAAATTGCATGATTATTACCTTACCTTCTACTTTATGTTCTAACCTATTTATTTTTCCTATCTTGATCTAACAGATTTGTTACATGTTTTTCCCTGTGCTACTTTTTGCTGTTAATTTTATAAGAGGAACATCCCTTGTAGTTGTCAACCTTTTTATTTTGTCCACTCGACCAACTCTACTACCAATATGGTATTCAATTTCTCCCTCCGAACTATCACTCTTTTCTCTTGTTTCCCTTTTCCTCCTTCTAGAATTTCTACTTTCTATTTTAGTCAGGTCGTAATCCATTTCTCTGTTACACTCAATATCCGAGGCCATAGTCAAAGAGTCGTTATCCTGGTCGGTCAAATCCATCCTGGGTCGCCTTAACCTAGGCAGACCTAGGGTAAGGTTGCTAACCTATCTATTAACTCTTATATTATTTGAAAATAATAGAATGGTCTTACTTTCTTCTTGTGGTCTGCAGAAGACGGCCTTGTCAGAGGTCCTAGAGCCTGTTCCAGGAATATAACGAAAACACCAAGAATTCAGAACACTACTCATGGAACACCTCATACATACGTCCGCACTAGA